>NC_138725.1:60731527-60954027 GCF_965113295.1 Leuciscus leuciscus
GGAGAAGAGGACAGAATGAAATTTTAAACGATAAATTTCCCCCACCAAAAGAAAGCTATGGCATAGAGGGCACCAGACACCATGATAACACAAATGAAGACTTTCCATCATGTTAGCAACTGTAGCATTCCTGTTAACTCAATGTAATTTCTTTTGTGATTTCTTTCCCTTTTTTTTTTACATGACGTTTAACACATGTGGTTTTGTGCGCTCTTATTCAATTTAGATTTGCTCTTATGACTGAAATGTCCATGTTGAACGAAGCTATTTGAAATTTGTGTCATATTCGTGTTTATATTTAAGCTGTGTAAAAATAAAATAAATTCCCATGTATGGAAAACTTTTTGCTATCTTTCATTTATTCGTAAGTTAAATGTGCAGAAACATGACATAATTTATTGAGTGGAAAAAGGACTGGAGCAGCTAGAGATTCAAGAAAAAAACATAGTGGGAACACACACAAAAGTGTACAATAGTCAAACATTTGTACATGTTTTTTGTTTGTTATTCAAGCCTTCAATTAAACAAACGAAATCCCGCCTCTCATGCTATATTTGATGGCGGCCGATTATATGAAATGACGGATCCTCATTGCGGAAACACCTGCTTTCCCTGTATTCTTTTTATTTTTGTCAAGAAAACTAGTTTAAACAAATTCACGGTTGACCCATTGGATGATGTAAAGAAAAATACAGCCTTTACCGAAATTGAATAGGGCAACGCAATAAACATGCATATTGCTGCGTAAATAATATGAAATTTCAGTACCTGCTGGCATATATGTAAATATATGGTACATTTACTATTGTGTGTAGATATTTTAGGACAAACAGTGGTCGCGTGTTTTTCTGACTTCATGAAACAGGTACAAAGCCCCAAAACTCTTCAATTAGGGATTTGGTTTCGCTTTTTGTACAACTAAAAGGCCGAACGTTGCCCACTTGGTTCCAAAATACTTCCTACAAAGTGAGAGGTGAAAAGGTTCAGCAGGTTTTAATAGATAACCAAAAGAGAAAGCTGACCTGTGGGCGCTGGTCACTCACCCTGAGATACTCTACAGCCTGGAGGGCTAAGCGACAATAAGTGGAGGTTCCTAATTGTGTCAACAAAATTCAACCCAAAATCAGACACATAATTTACATTTAAAAAAAAAAAAATCTACAAACCAGAGTATACATGAATGTGTTCACCGAGCACAGTGGGAGAACTTCACGCTTCTTCGCAGGCTAGAATATTGTAAATCTGTTACTTATTGTTAAATTCTGCTATTTTCAGGGAATTAAATATTGCTAAAATATAAGAGTTAATATTGTTCTGAATTATTTCAACGGTCCTTTTCCGGCTTTAACATAACCAAACGTCTATAGAAGTTTAGTACGGTTTTACATCATGCACATACATGAAGCAGCAATTGGCGTTTTGTCAACAAACCATATATCATCTTGGAACATAAATCACGATCTCGCATTCCTTATGTTGTCCATACAGTGTGCGAACAGGAACTCATCTTTGGAAGACGTCTACTAAAAAGTCAGATCGCTTCTTAGGATGGAAAAAATACATCTGTGGTATCCAACGATAGGATTCACTGGAATTTAGCGGAATTTAACGATTTGTTTGAATTTTGTATATTTAATATTGTATAGCCTATTATGTATTCATAATGTAGCTTAGATAATGTTGCCACCAGAGCTTAATTTTTTCCATAATTATAATAATATTTTAAAGTACTACTAGAGTGGCCGTAGGGTTTCACATCATACAACTAAAATCTTATTATGTTCTTAAAATGTGTGTTATTATTAATTATTAACATATACATTATTATATGTTTTAATAATACGTTTGTATGTGTGTGTGTGTGTATATATATATATATATGTATATATTATATACACACACACACACACACACACACACATATATATATATATATATATATATATATATATATTATCCGAAATGATGTGACAGTTTACCTTTATATTAATATCTGCATTTCAAGTGCACATTATAGATTCTGGGCAATTTTTGTATGCGTAAAAGGGTCAATAACTACACTAAAGTTTATTAATATCACAATAAAACTAAAACGAAAATCCGTTTTATTGCCATTTAAAAAGAAATAAGTAGCGTTGAGCGCTCAACATATCTTCCAATCGTGCAATAAATTTCATTCCCAGTAGGTGACGCTGTCTGCTCACATGCAGCAAATCCCTGCAAAGGGAGGTACACGTTGACTCGAGTCTAACGACTCCCAGTCTCGTCATCATTTGTAACCATAGAGCATGAATTACCTCTTGAAGTCATCAGTGAGAATTTACGACTGGTCAACAAAAGCACGTGATTCTCAAACGCACCCCCACCCCCATATTTGGCCGCATACATAGCAAAAACGAAGTACAGTGCATTGCTATAATTCATTAATACATCATAAATCGTGAAGCACAGCGTTATAACGACCAAGATCTACAAATCAAGCCCTCTAAAACAACCTAAATGAGCTCTTACTTTGTAAACTCGTTCTCAGGGCGCTACCCAAATGGCCCTGACTATCAGTTACTAAATTATGGAACTAGCAGCAGCGCTATGAACGCCTCGTACAGGGACTCCGGCACCATGCATTCAGGCTCTTACGGCTACAACTACAATGGAATGGACCTAAGCGTCAATCGTTCAACCAGCACTGGCCACTTTGGGGCGGTTGGGGACAACTCCCGGGTCTTCCAGTCTCCAGCCCCGGAGACGCGATTCCGGCAGCCGTCAAGCTGCTCGCTCGCGTCTCCGGAGCCGCTGCCTTGTTCCAACAGCGAAAGCCTTGGACCCAAATGCTCTTCGCCCCCTTCCGACCAAAGCACCACCACTGCGGGTAATAATCTCAACAACAACACACATTTCACAGAAATCGACGAAGCCAGCGTTTCTTCTGAGACCGAGGACGCGTCTCACAGAGCGAACAACTCCGCACCTCGGACACAACAGAAGCAAGAGAGCACGGCAACCTCCACTACCTCGGCGACGTCCGATGGCCAAGCTCCCCAAATATTCCCTTGGATGAGGAAACTACATATTAGCCATGGTACACACGTATTATGTTTACGTCTCTTTGTTTGTTAGCAAATGTGTATTGTGTTCAGTTCTGATTTAAATTCAGTGTGGCGTCATAACAGTCTTTATTTTAGATTTCCGTGAAAGTGCCATAAATCTATCAAGTGTGGAGCCTCGCAAACTGTAGAGGAGAGAATGAGAGCGGGGTGGAAGAGAGGGCAGCGAGGCAGGAAGGTTTACAAGTTGTTGTTTCTGTGAAAAGTTCAGCTTTATGGTGTGTGGGAATGTGATTAGTTTAGTGTTGGAGAACCGCTAATAAAACGGAGAGAAATAACGGGGTGAAAATGCGATGATAGTGGGATGGATAAACAAGCAGCGGGGAAAAAGTGGTTATATAATAACTGCGAATATTTGAGGTTGTATTAAATATTGAGGTTGTAAGTAGCAAAACGAAACAAAAACAAACACCATGAGCCAAAAGTGAGGCGCTGTGCACTGTCCCATTTGGTGATTTCCCTGTACGCATTCAGTTGTAAATCGTGTCACTTATGTGTATCTATAACAAAAAGTTGTTGGAAACTGTTGTTGAAATGATGTGCAGGTCAATTTTCGCTAATCTTTATTCCCCTTTGCGTTTTGTCCACATTATTCAGATATGACTGGACCAGACGGCAAAAGGGCCCGAACTGCATATACCCGCTATCAGACGCTAGAGCTGGAAAAAGAGTTCCATTTCAATAGATACCTCACCCGAAGGAGGAGGATAGAGATAGCCCATGCTCTGTGCCTCTCAGAGCGTCAAATTAAGATTTGGTTCCAAAACCGGCGGATGAAATGGAAAAAGGACAATAAACTGAAGAGCATGAGTCTGGCTACCGCAGGCAGCGCTTTCCAGCCATAGTTGTATCCCAAGTCCTACTACGTGGTGTGCAAAAGAAAATTACGAGGAAAAATAGGTCTCAAAACATTACTTACAAAGTACTGTACATCGCGGCACCTTTTGGCATGTTATGGATGTTTTAGGCATTTTAAAATTCTACTGTGGTACTGCTATAATGAAGCGAAAATTAGTGTTCACATGTTGTTCTTTTTAATACTATGGTGACTATAATTTTGGCAAGTAAATAAAACTGAAGGGGAAAGAAGCTCTCAATATACCGCCTGTTGTTCTTGTTATGAATATTGTTTATGTGTAAAGTGCTATGTTAATGCTTTCTTGAGAGTTAGCATGTGAGCTCTTAAATGTTATAACTTATTTACCTATACGTGTATACCTTTTGAGTTTACAGCTTAGAAACGAACCTGCCCTTGTATGAAGTGAAGCTCTAGTTTAGTGGTGACTGCATTAAATTTAGCAGACGCCTCTGTATGTTTCATGGTCCTCTGTTTAATAATTGTCTAAATAATCACATTCGATTTGTCATGTGTTCAAACTCTTCTATTATTTTTGAGAGAGAAAAAAAAGGAAATGTGTAAATAGTCCTCACTAAATTCTTGTACCCGTTCATACGTGTGTATAGTTGTATTCCAAATATGTAATTGTATATTACTGGATCATGTTTATGTTCCAAAAAGGATGTACATATTGAACATTTTTATTGTGATCAGTTGGCTATTTGTAGAAGGCAGAATGAACGGCAAACGTGTGGAAAACGAAAAAAAAAAAAAAAAAAAAAAAAAAAATGTCATGTTGAACTGCCTGTTAGCATTTTGCCAAAAAGCTTTTTGTATTTGTTTGTAGTTTAACTTGGAGTAAAAAAAATAAAGTTCCTCATATTCAAATCTAACACATTTCTTGAAAGTTCTTCAATTTACGCACAATCAAGACAACTAATTCTTGGCAATGATTGACAGGTATAGATTACACATTCATAATATTAACTGAAACACAAATATCTGTACGGTCCTTTAAATGACTGAGAAACGTTTTGCTACGCCACAATGCAGATCCGTGAACTGTATATTGACAGTTCACACACAACTTGGACACTAATAGCAAAACGCTAAACCGCACTTACTATTAAGCGAAAACAGACATTAGGAGACATGT
Organism: Leuciscus leuciscus; assembly: GCF_965113295.1. Classification (NCBI taxonomy): domain Eukaryota; kingdom Metazoa; phylum Chordata; class Actinopteri; order Cypriniformes; family Leuciscidae; genus Leuciscus; species Leuciscus leuciscus. Next base: position 60,736,626 of record NC_138725.1, read on the forward strand.
TCACCAAAACCTGGCGTATACAAAAGTTAAGACGTTTCTATAGCAGGCTAAAACTACATTTAAAACACACATTTTCCAGAATGTTTATATAATTTACAAACGCTAGCTTACCCCTATATTTCGGTGTCCTAGTAAACAAGCACTGAGCCTTTAAACTTACCATGCGTGCCAAACTCTTCTCTACCTCTAAGTTTTGAGAGCCGGTTGGAGGTCTCCGCAGTGTACCAACGGCCACTTGCCTTTTGTAATTTTGCTTTTCCCTTTGCCCAAACTATACAAAAAGTAGCTATGACATTTACATGTCAAACGGATGAGCGTTTTATCTTGAAGTTAGATCGTAAAAATCGCCCAGGCCACAGATAGATACCCCTTACTGGCTCTCAAAAGTCACGTGGGGTCCATAAAGTTAGTTTTATGGTTTTGGGGAGTTGACAATGTACTATATATTTCACATTCTAGAATGCAAGTGACGGTTTAACTGCTTCGAGGGGATTCTAAAGGGTCAGTTGTGAGAGGAAGAGCGTACCAGTAGGCCACTACAGTGCCAGTGTCTAGTCAGTGCAATGTCTCTCCGGTTTTGCTCATTTGGAGGCGGAAATATGGATAGTGGACCGTGCACATTCAAAGTAAGTTCAATTTAAGGCTGCATTGGCCGGTGATTTGATCTAGGAATATGTGGGAAGGGAAGGGAAGGGAAGGGATAGGAAGGGAAGGGAAGGGAAGGGAAGGGAAGGGAAGGAGGGGTATGTCTCAAGTATAAGTGTCAATCATGTTGTTTCTCTGACGGCAAGAAGAAATTAGATCTGTGATATGAGTTGGGTGTCATGTATACCAGTATATTACTAATAGAATTAGCATAATTAACTTGGTTGTAATAGCAATGGTCATTTTTAAATATACTATAATAAATACACTATGTTTACATATATATTTAAATAGTGGATACGTTTTAATGATCTTTTTTCCTTGTAATGTTTTTTTTTTCCGTAAAGTCTTGACTTGTGATCATTTTCTTTAGTTTGCAACTGCCCATTGCAGTTCATAATAAACCATATTTATTAAATAGGTGAAAACAAATCACTGGATCTTTCTCTCTTACTGACACACACACACACACACACACACACACACACACACACACACACACACACACACACACACACACACACACACACACACACACACACACACACACACACACACACACACACACACACACACACACACACAACAATATGACAATATGCCTCCCTAAGGTTCTACAAGTAAAGCTTTGTTCCTTCCCCGCCCCTGTATTTTTCAGGGAGGAAGCGTGTAAGGAACACATAGTTGATTAACTGGAGCAAAGTATTTGGTTGGTATAATTATACTTTTTGAATAACTATTTTAGATTTTTCTTTTAAGAGCTTTTTTGTCACCTCAGGTCATCTCGAGTTCAACCCAAGAATACAGTTTAAGTCTGTATATCATTATATTACACTCAAGGCAGCGCGAATGACATTTTTACTATTTTGTTTTTTATATCTATAGAAACAGGGAAACCAAGAATATGCTTTTTCTATTAATTGTTGTCTTGTAAATCCTACCAAAGTTTTCCGTGACTACAGAGCGTGTAACCTTTATGGGATTAAAAAGATAACGAAAACCTCAGTATAGTTAACACTTTATGGTTTTAAAACGAGCTCCACATATTATCCGACAACAGTTAACTAAAAAAATTGAATCATCTAAATTATTCAATGGATAATAACACTAGCATTTTTTTTTTTAACTAGCCTACTAAAATAGCCATAAACATTTAAAATGCATATAATTTCATTACAAACGGCACTGAAAAAATATGTATCCTATGTAAATGCAATACCGTATGTTGGACACACTGACTTTTGACGATTTGCCAGATCTTAACCTTTACTGGAAAACACATTGTAAATTATACAAAAAGCAAAAACTTTTGCTTATTTTGCTTATCAAATACGTGTTTGCTTCTTTCCGGCTCCTCTGCATTAAACATCACCATTACCTCCAAAATAATAAATGTTAAGCTTTCAGGGTGTTTTACAGCCTACTTTCAATGAGTGTTACAGATTTTATAGCCCTCCATTTGGCATTTCTGTGTGTGAGAAAGAGAGAGAAGGAGGGAGAGAGAGAGCGCGCGCACACACACAAGATAGAGTAAAGGAGTGTGTGTGTGTGTGTGTGTCCGAGCAACGGAGTAAGGAAGTTTCAGGCCGTAAACAGGAAGGCGAAATTGTGGTCGTGAGCATGAGTCGAGGGCTACCGTTTAATTTTTCATTAGCTTCCTTTTTAATGATATGAGTGGGGAGGGCTCCGGCCTGCAAGCAAAAATGCGCGCATTCCTCTAAAGTCACTTAAAAAGACAAGCGTCTATACAACCACAATCGAGGTCAACCACAATAATAAAGTCCATACTTATAGCATACAATGCAAATATAAGACAATGCAAAAAGAGGAATAGCAATATCCCTTGAGTGTTTATATGTGATGTGAGTCACTAAGGCGACTGGGCGTTAATTCTAGGTGTGTTTGTGCGTCAGAGAAATATTTGAAGGGTGTGTGTGATAGGTTTTGACACAAACGCAGGGGATCAAAGACTAGAGTCTATAAATGTGGTATTAAAGGTTAGCCCAAAGACATATACGACTATTTGGAATTACAATATTTTTATTGATGCAACGAGGCTCAGATCACTTATTTAGCAGGAAATTTAACTTTCAATTTCAAGTTTCCAGCATTCTGTGTCCATTGAGCATCTGGTTCTAAAAATCAATTTCTATGATTTCTATAAGCCCTCTACCACGCAGACGCAGCAATTTCGAACGTTTAAATAGCAATTTTAAGACTAATGCATTTTGCATATTGATAGGGCAATCTGCGAGCATTTCTCATCCATAATGCATAGGGACGGGATCATCCAGGGGTCAGCAGACGGGCACTGCTGCGAGGGCGCAAGCGCGAAACAATACAACGAGTGCATAAAGCGAAATTATGCGATGCTTGTCCAAAAAAATAGGTTCTTGATTGAGAATGTTTTATGCAATTGTATTTTAACATCTGTATTCAATATCTGACGAGCAAGCCAATACAACAAACAAAACATTTAAACAACAGACAAACAAACATTTAAAGTGTCTCTGTTTTCTGTGTTATTGGGCTCTTTGGCACTTTGATATGAGAACAGGAAGAACAAGGGTGATCAAGACTGGCAAATGATACAAGCAGGATTTGAACTCGCGTCGCCCGCACGCCATGTCTGGGCTAACCACTAAACTACGGCTTGATTATATGACCCGGTTTAAGACGTTTTAAAAATGGCCTGAATTAGATAATAGAAAAACCCTGATTAAATATTAGCTACAAATTCTTCTATTTTTTTTCGAATGTTTAATAATATAGTTGGCTATATAAAGTGTTAGTATAAATATAAATAGACCTAAAGTGTTAATTTAGACAACGCAAACAATTATTAGACTTAGAGTAAGAGATAAGACTAAAAATAAAACTTATTTTGTTCAAATGTGCGGACATGTACGTTTACATACACTGTAAAAACGAACTTTTTGGTATAGTAATATATATTAAATTAACCTTCATAATTTTTACTTCATAAAATTAAAATTCAATGAGAACTAGAATTTCCTAAGTAAAATTTTAAATATCTACGCATTTAATTCATGTAATAAATTAACTGGTTGTAAAGAGTAAATCTTATTATATATTTGCTTGTAATATTTAAACGTTTTATAGTCACTTCACATAAACATAGTAATTTTAAGTACATTTTAATCGAAAAGTATAGCACGTTTGAATCCGCACATGCGTGTTTGGACAAGACAATCTAACTGCGCACTTTGGATCAGAAACGAATTGGCGAGCTGCTGCGTGGCTGCTTTTTGTCGTGTTTGAGGTAAGTTTGTCTTTCTGTTTTACATTTAATAAAACATGGGTCTGTGTGGATTTGATTGATTATTCTTGTTTATTTGACTCAATAAACATTAATGCTCATCTTATAACATGACCTCATATTAGTGTAACGCGCGTGGGTTATCCATAGAACATTATAACCCTTATTCACTTCCTATATTAGTTATATTTAATCGGAACAGTTTTCAATAGTTTTATAGATTCACAAAGCACTGTTTTTCGTGTAAAAATTTCAAACTGATTGGAAATTATTAGAAAATCTTCACCGTTGTAACTGCTAGCTAGCTAAAATTAGGCCTTAATATTAACGTAATTAACGTAAATCGCTTTCCTGCTGATGTTATACTGTTGACTATGGAAAAGTTTGAATGTTCTTACTGAATATTGCTCAGGAATGTCTACACATAAAGCTAAATTTTTTTTTCAATCGCACTAAATCGTGCATAAATGAGGTCTCAAAATAAGCAGGGCTGCGTTTCTAAAAGCATCCTGCGCTAAGTTGATCGTAGAGATCGTTAGAGGCAATCATGGGCCTACGCGGGAGACAAGGTAACGTTAATGAAATATACTTTTTTATAAAATGTAAATTCGTTCCCCTAACTTTTGCAGAGACGCTGAAAACCTGGAATAAAAAGCAGACATGTTTTGTCTGATGAAACGTTAAGACAATAATAACGATTAAGAAAATATATGGTTTGTGTGTTTTTCAAGCAATCTCGCGGTATTTTTAAAACACTAAAGTAGGCCTAACGTGACATGTTCGCAAGACCCGCCGTACTTGTCGCTATCCGATTGTTAAGTCTGACGTCACGCGTGACGTTTTGGGTCCCAAGCGGTCCAGAAATAACAACGGTGGAACCTGTAAATTTATTTACGATCACGTCCTTCTTAGTGAGGCACCCTTGGCGGTCAAAAAGGGTTTAAATTCCTTTAACACCAACAGAGTGGTTAGTGTAGCTCATCACTCAGGTGGCATAATTAAGGGTAGAGTCCTCAATGAAAAAGAAGATTTACGAGGTTGAAGTGAGTTAGCTCGGGACACGAGACACAGCACTGCGGCATTGTAAAAACACTCAATAATAACCAAAACACCAGCGAAAGCGGTAGGTAGGTAGAGAGGACCTGGACTTTGGACCCGGAAAGAGTATTGGTTACGTCACGACTTAACAACCGAATGTCCGACAAGCTACGCCGTTCTCACGCCCCACCATGCACGCAGTTAAAAATACATCGCGGAGCAGAGAGGAGACTGACAACACGCTGACAGACAGGACAGACCAGGTTACTTTTCGGTTACGTTTGATATTAAACATATTAAACAAAGTCTCACCTTTCAAATTTGGTCATTTTTTTAAAAGAAATTTAAACAATACATATCGTTTTGTGGCTCTTTAATGTGTCGTGACAGATCGCTGTATCAGTTAAAGCTGCTCGTGAACTGATCATCTCTTCCTTCTAGTTAATTTATAGCCTCAAATAAACATGAACAAACATAAGAAGGAATGTTGTTTTAACCACGGAAAGGCGTCAGTACACTCCGTTTTTCAAGTTCAAATCCTCCCATGTTAATCTATACTAACTCTCCTGACTGCTTTGTCGGACAAAATGGCGGATGGCGAAGTATGATTGGTCAGATCCGGTCAGATCACCTGTCAATCAAGTTCCCTGCGAAGGGTCAATTGACAGCCTTTATTACAGTAAAGAAACTCTAAAATATATTTTCTGCCTTATTCAGTTTTTTTATTTTATTTTATTTAAAAAAAAATTGTTTTATATTGTATAAAATCAATGATGACTCAATGTACAAATGTTTGCAGTACATAAAACAATCAACCAATTTTCATAAGGAAAAAAATATAGAATACAAATTAGAGGTTGTTGTTAAGCAGTGCATCTGATTTCTTAGCCTTATAAAAAAAATATTTAAAAAAAGATGACTATGTGGCAATGGTTCTACGATCTACTTAGGTATTTGATCCTTTTGGGAAAAGGTCTGTGTGATGAATGAATTTACCACAATAAATAACACTGGTGCAACATAGTTTGCGTGTGTGGTGACAGCTGATTATGGAGCTCCAAACTATTTCATGAATTTTTTTTAAATAAATAGGCCTAACTCTTGTAATGTATGTTTCATTCATACTGTAGAACGTGAGAAGATGTAACTTTTATATCATTGATCAATGTTTTAATATCACAAATTGTATCTGTTTATTTACAGGGGGACCTTACCTAACACTAGGACGAGCCAAGACAGTGGACAGATTCATGTTTTTCAACACTGGTGTCATCAAGGAAAAAAGAGTAGGCTTTCAATGATATGAGTTGGCCATGCAAAAAATGCAGATTTAGAACTTCAAACCGTTTACAGCTCTTAAAGCATTATAGATTGATACATCTACAGGCCGGACAAGGCCGGTCACTACCCTGCTTGTACTCAGATTGTCCTTGTTCATTTACAGGTTGGGGTGCACTTCGCACACATTTGTCTAGAGAACATTCTCAAACTGAACAGTTAGGGCAAGTTGTTTCATTTACATGTCTTGTATGTAATTCATGTCATTTTCACTCAGAGAGGCAATATTTTGAACACCTTGGAGTTCATCTGAAAAAGCACGAAACTGTTCAATGCGTTTTTAATGACTGTGATTACAGTAGTAATATATATTCAACTTTTGCTTCACATAGAAGTAGGAAGCACAATCCCCACTGCCTTGAAGATTTTAAACATAGTGTTTTACAGACGTATACAAGTCAGGCAACAGAAGATAGTAGTCCGTTGATTGATGACAGTGAAGTTACTTCTGATGAAACACTTGTCACAGAGAGTCAAGATTTAGTTCAAGTCATTGTTGATCATCTTTGTTCTTTATTACTCAAATTGGACTGCATCTTTAATGTGCCTAGTAGATGTATCGATGACATTGTGGATGAGCTTCAATTTATCACTTGTTCAGCATCTGCACCTGTTATCAGAAACATTGTTCATAACACATTAAAAACCCATAACTGCTCTGTTGAAGAATTGGTAATCACAGATTTGGTAAATAGCATTTGCCAGTTAAATCCTCTTAGTGCAGCCTTGAGTGAAGAGGGTCCTCTTAGCACAGCACACAAGAGAAATAAGTACACAAAAGAGCATTTCTCTGTTGTTGAACCGTTGGAGTATATTCTTTGTGCAAAAGAGGGATGTACATTCCAATATGTACCAATTTTGCAATCCTTGTCAGAAATTCTTAACAATAGTGATATTCAGGAGAAGGTTTTGAAGAGTGCAAGGCACTGTGGTTCTTCATGTCAGTATAGTAGTTTTCGTGATGGTTCCCACTTCAAGAATAACACATTTCTATCTGGAGAGGAGTTAAGACTTTCACTTCTACTCTACTGTGATGACTTTGAAATATGTAATCCTTTAGGGACCTCTCGCAAGAAGCACAAAGTAACAGGCGTCTACTGGGTGTTGGCTGATATTCCATCCGAATTAAGGTCTACACTATCATCAATTTACTTGGCTGTTTTGTGCAAGACAGTTGATGTTCAGAAATTTGGCTACCCCAGAGTGCTTGAGCCCTTATTAAAGGATTTGAAAACCTTTGAAGAGGATGGCATTTTTGTGCCCTGTTTGGGAAAAATCATAAAAGGCACAGTATTTTCTGTGATTGCAGATAACCTGGGGGCTCACTCAGTCGGTGGGTTTGTTGAAAGTTTCAATAGTTCCTACGTTTGCAGATTTTGTGTTGGAGAGCGGTCCCAATTTCAGGAAATTGAAGTGAGGTCAGGAGCATTCCCTGGTAGAACAAAAGAGCAACACCAGTTGGATGTTGAAGCAGCATTGGCTAGTGACACCCATAGCCATGGAGTTAAAAGGCATTGTGCAATTACTCAAAGATTGAATCATTTTCATGTGACAACAGGTTACCCACCTGATGTACTGCACGATTTACTTGAGGGTATTGTACCTGTAGAATTGGCATTGTGTTTAGATATCTTGATAAAGAAGAGGCATTTCTCTCTTGAAGAGCTAAACAGAATCATCAAGCATTTCCCATATAAGTGGAAAGATAGGACAAATTGTCCCCAAAGGATACCACCAACCTTTGTCTCTCGTAGAACCATTGGTGGTAATGCACATGAAAATTGGTGCTTACTGAGACTACTTCCACTTATGATTGGTACCAAAGTACCGGAAGAGGAGCAAGCATGGAAGTTGTTGATGTCCCTCAAAGCTGTTGTTGAGTTGGTTATGTCACCTAACCATACAGATGAAAGCATTGGTTACCTTGATAGCCTGATTGCTGAGCACAGACATAGATTTCATGGTATTTTTCCAGAACGGAAGTTTATTCCAAAACACCATTTTGTAGAGCATTACCCTCAGCTCATTAAAGAATTTGGCCCACTAGTGTCCTTATGGACAATGAGGTTTGAAGCTAAGCACAGCTTCTTTAAGAAGGTAGTGAGACAAACTGGCTGTTTCCGTAACATTTTGAAGTCTATGGCCAAGAAACACCAGTCCATGATTGCATACCATCTCCGTGGTTCAGAGATAAAAAAACCTGCTGTCTCTGTGTCAAAGTTGTCAAGAGTTCCTTTAGAGGTGGTAAATGAGAACATACGTGATTTTTGACTGGCACAGTCAAAGTCATTGCGCAGTCACAACTCCCTGACACATACCCATTGGCTTCCTATGCATTGGAAGGCAATCGAATGGTTTCTCTGAAACACTACATCTGTTTGTCAAACTAGGTAAAGTACAACTTCAAATAATTAGAAACCAACTTGTGTTGCGTGACGTCAGGAATCATTATTGCTTTTATTCCATATTTAAACTTGTCAAATGTTTATTAATGTATACTTTATAGCATGCCTTAAAGGGATAGTTCACTTTGAAATACATTTTTGGTATGTTTTAGCTTACCTCAAGGGCATCCAAGATGTAGGTGTCTTTGTTTCCGCAGTAGTTTCAATTTTGATATTTTTAGGTCAAACCGTTCTTGTCTGTCAGTCATATAATGCAGGTCTATGGTCATTATCTCAAAGAGCATGCACAGAGTCCAAATTAAAACAATTCCCCGTCGTCCAAATTAAACAATTCCCCATCGTAAGTACACATTGATGGCCTAAGACACGAAACGAGCGGTTTGTGTGAGAAAACGAACAGTATTTATATCGTTTTTACCTCTTATACGCAGCCATGTCGAAGTGATCTGATCTGACGTGTACGCAGACTGGTGCATAGATATATACACTAGATGTCGCCTTAAAGACATTTGTTCCAATGAACTGCCGTAGACAAGGCGACATCTAGTGTATATATCTATGCACCAGTCTGCGTACACGTCAGATCAGATCACTTGGACATGGCTGTGTATAAGAGGTAAAAACGATATAAATACTGTTCGTTTTCTCACACAAACCGCTCGTTTCGTGACTTAGGCCATCAATGTGTACTTACGATGGGGAATTGTTTAATTTGGACGACGGGGAATTGTTTTAATTTGGACTCTGTGCATGCTCTTTGAGACAGTGACCATCGACCTGCATTATATGACTGACAGACAAGAACGGTTTGACCTAAAAATATCAATTGAAACTACTGCAGAAAAAGAGACACCTACATCTTGGATGCCCTTGAGGTAAGCTAAAACATACCAAAAAATAATTTCAAAGTGAACTATCCCTTTAATTAATATACATGCACCTTGTATTGTAATACTATTTTCTTTTCTTTTTTTCTTTTTTTTAAATAGTATTTTATCTTGTCTTATTGAGACGTTGTCTTTTGTTTCTCTTGAAGTTGTGCTTACCCAAGGCGGTGATGATGTCTTCCCCCACTCAACTACGCGTTTTCATTGAAGAGACCAAAGTTCACAAGTTAACCCTTCCAGATGGAATCCCTAGCACTGTAGATGAACTTTTGGCAGCTGCACAGGATCATTTTCAACTCCAAGGGAGTTTTACTGTTATGTACATGGACAAAGATTTTGATAACGAATTCTTCACCTTGACATCAACAGATGTGGTTAAGGATAAAGACACAATCAAACTAGTTAAGATGGAACCTTCTATTGTTCTCACATTTAGTCCGATCGTTGAGGCTGCTGCTTCCTCCTTTCCACTGCCAATGGATCAGTCTTTCCAGGATGAGAGTTCCCCACTTAGTTCATCTGACACCATCATTTTACCAAAGCCCCCAGAGCATCGATCACAATCTTGGCCAACTAATTTTGTGATACCCACCTTTTCATATAATGTTGAAATGGCCCTTCACGAAGGAAACATGGCTAATAAAACGGATGGCACACTCCTTCTGAATCCAAGCATAACGTCTGACATACTTGAGAAAGTTGCGGAAGCAATATTCCACTACACTGCCTATCCTACTGGTCTTCAAATTCAGGCAGTTATAGAAGCTCTGATAAAGATGCATCCATGCCTAAGAGAGCCTGAAACATCATTTTCAGGCATGTACGGGTGGCAGCAACGTCTTAAATACAAGATGGCTAATTACCGCTCTAAACTGAGAAAGCGTAAAGTATCTCTTCCTGAACTTGATATCAACTCCTTGAAAAACAAGTCCCCTGGTGAAAAAAATCCTGCCAAAAACTGTAAAAGACCGAAGAGAGCAGAGGTGAACTATCTCCCTCCACATCCTAGTGGAGAAAGTATAGACAGTCTGGAAATGGAAAGACAGGTGCTTCTTAATGAAGTACTGAAGAAAAACAACACCAAGGTGATTCAAGAAAAAATGGCCAAAACATTCTCCTGTCGAAGGCTTGAGGTTGTGAGTGGCAGTCCAGCTGCTGAGCATTTCAAAGAAAGATGGCCTGCTCTATTTTGTGAAGCTGAGGTAGGTGAATCTATAAGCCCTTAAAAATGTTACCAACTCCTCCGGGAAGTAACAGTAATTTGATGTAATAATAATATTGACTACAGATTTAGCACATGAACAAAAAATAAACTTGAAATGTACTTAACTCAAAGTTAAAATTGAAATGCCAAATTAGTGTTTCTCTTTTGGACTCTTCAGTCCTTGTACAGAATGAACCCTTGCTCCCTGCATCAGTCTATTTAACCAAATTTCTGCTGTTGTACTCTTGAATCATTTTGTCACATTAGATCAAGGAGGAATTCAGGAGAATCACTACAATTTCCCTGGAGCAGAGATTCATGTTCAGACTTGACCAATGCACACCAAAACTTATTGCCCTGATGAAGGCCAAGGGAGGTGTTGTGGGGACCAAACTGAGGCCATTTCTAGACAAACTGAGTCAGGTGTGTTTGATCAAAATTGTGCTTGTTCACATTTTTGGAAATAAGATATACTTAATGTATTTCTCATATGCATGCACATGTTGTGTTTATTTATATAGCTTTTTATACAATATAGATTGCTTTAAATCAGCTTTACTGTATTAAACAGTAAAAATAGTGCTAGTGTCAAAAGTTCTGCGATTTCAATGATTAGAATTTTAGTCTTAAATTACAACTTAAATTTCAAATATAAAGAATCTGTACTGAAGATAATACAGTGTCAGCGACAGTTCTGCTTTGGTCAAAATGCAAGGTAGACAGGAACAGGAAGTAGAGTCACCTTGCTCTAAGTACTCAAATCAGTGTTCCTTGCGAATGAATGCTTTTGTGTTCTCACTTGATTTCATTGAGTTCATTGTGTATGAATAAAAGGTTGTGTAATGATACAATATAAATCTGTTCACAGACACAAAGCATTGAGATGAGACGTGAATCAGTTATCCGCAGCCTCATTCTATACCTTGGCGAGAAAGATGATGATCTTTTTGAAGATTGCCTGGTAAAGCATATTTTTATTTTAAATTATAGTTTGTTTTTACTGTTTAAAGTGCAAGTTAACCTTAAAGTGAGAGAGGGAAGGTAGACGAAGGGATGGACATGTTCTGCTCAGTGATGGCCTAAAGGGAACCTTGTAAAAGTCAAAAATTCGTTTCTACATCTTCTGAAAGAATAAATTAAATGTGTATGTGACAATTATTCTAATTAAATACCAAAAACAATATTTAAAGGGATAGTTCAACCAAAATTAAAAATGGTCATTTACTCACCCTCAAGTTATTCCAAACCTGTATGAGTTTCTTTGCTCTGTTCTTTGAACCTCCAAAAGGAAATATTTTGAAGAAAATGGGTTATCAAACAGTTGACTGTAGCCATTGGAAATCTACTATGGAAGTCAATGGCTACCTTCAACTATTTGATACCAACATTCTTTTAAAATATCTTCGTTTGTGTTCAACAGAAATACGTGAAAGTAAGAGGCCAGTAGAGCTGCACGATTAATTGTTAAAAGATCGCGATCTCGATTCAACCCCCCACGCGATCTTAATCCTGCATCTCTACGATTCTGCCAATGATATTCAACGAGATAACGCGCTAGGGGTGGAATGGATCGCACAAGATTCGGTTCGGCACGCATGTGATTCACGGATTAACTGCTCAATTTAAACATCATAGTGTGAAAGTTCATAATTTGGACGTGTATTGACATGCCAATTTACACATTCAAACAATTTTAATCGCGGAAGACGAGCCGAAAACCGGGACTCGCGCGTTATCTTTGCGCACAGCCACACACACTCGAAGCGCAGCGAGAGAGAGGGAGAGGCAGAGTTTCCGCTAGAAAAAAATGGTGCCGGTCAAAAGTGACCGGCAGTGGTTTCGTTTTCCGGACATTTTGATGATATGCTGGTCAAATATCACCTCTTAATTAGTCAAGTTGAGGAAACCTGGAGGCAGGCTATGTAACTTAAAAAATGACATAATCAGGCCGTATTGAATGCGACATGTTTATTAGCCTAACGTTCAAATAGACGGAAAAAAGCATGAACGTCCGATTGGCGTCAATCAACGCCAATTGTTTTTACTATGGTTTCACATTCATAGTTTAACAAACCAATCCCCCTTCCCCACATAAAATATTTGAATAGCCTATTGTTTTTACTCAAGCGAACTTAATTATACACTCTCAGTATGTCTCATTTAGCTGCAGACATTCTCAAATTATTCGACCCTCTTCTGAATCCGTTGCATCGTCTTGCCTTTTCGCAGTGCGAACAGAATTTTTTTTCGTTACCATCAACTACCTCACATCTTAGCCATGGGAACTTGTCACTCCATTCCGACCGATACGCCCTACACTTTGGCTTTTTCTCCGGTGGTGGTGGAGCTGTCTGGACATCTGAGGCTTTTATTAACTCCTGATTCACCATCGTCCGTCGCGTCTGGCCTCTGAAAAAAGCTTTTAAGACTAGTCTGCCTGGGCCTGGCCATATGAAACGTCTCACTCATTCGTTCGTTGTTTAACTGATACTGTGCGTTCACACCGGACGCGAATAGCGCGTCAAATTCGCGCCTGCCGCGTTTATATGCTTGACCACGTTGTGTCCATTCGCGCGTCAAGAGCGAAATTGACGCACGTAAAAACAAAAGTTTGAAGCGAAATTTACGCACGTCACACGCGAGGTCTATATTACAGTCGTTTTAGGCATGCGCTTTATTTGAAATGCAGCATGCGATGTTGTTTAATAACTTTCAAACGGTAGAGCCTGTTCCTTTATAACATAGCCAAATGTCGGTGTATTTTTGCTTTATACATTTTAGGCTGATTCTCAAATTCAGATTGTGTTAGGGGGGCGGGATTATTAGGCAATTTTAATCGGACAATTTGACCGGAGAGATTTTGTTGGCAATTACCGGACAACGGAAACCCTGGGGAGAGGCGCGTTTCAGACAGCGCTCGAATGCAGAATTGATTCCTCTTTCGCGTTTCCTTGCCCTTGAACGGACACACAAACACAAAATTGTTGTCTCGACAAGTATTCTCTCGTTTATGTCATGTGCACAGCTGAGAAAGAAACTGATATTTGTCAGTTTTTTTGGTCCGTGCAGTCGGTCTTAATCTAGAATCCATTCAGCCGATCTCCGGGTCTGGCGGTACCACTTTTAGCATAGCTTAGCATAGATCATTGATTCTGACGAGTCCAGTAGCATTTCTTTCAAAATGACCAAAGAGTTTCAAAAAATTTTCCTATTTAAAACTTGACTCTTCTGTAGTTAAACCGTGTACTAAGATCGACGGAAAATGAAAAGTTGCGATTTTCTAAGCCTATATGGCTAGGAACTATACTCTCATTCCTGCGTAATAATCAAGAAACTTTGCTGCCGTACCATGAGTCCAGCAGGCGTAATGATATGACGCAGCGCCTGAAAATAGTCCCCAGCTCGGTAACTTCCAGCGTGACCGGGACTAAGTTTGTCTAACCTATTAGACCTATTTTCAGGCGCTGCGTCATATCATTACGCCTGCTGGAGCCATGGTACGGCAGCAAAGTTTCTTGATTATTACGCAGGAATGAGAATGATCTATGCTAAAAGTGGTACCGCCAGACCCGGAGATCGGCTGAATGGATTCTAAAACGGTAAAACTACACTGTTTGACTCTGGGGGAGTTGTAAAATGAGCATATTTCCGAAAAAAGTGGAGTATCCCTTTAAAGTGATAGCACACACTTAATATTATATATATATATATATATATATATATATACACTGTTTTCTGTGTCATTGATATAAATAAAACAATAAAATACAGCTTTAACAAAGATTAAACTATATTTAATTTATACAGTGACAAATAGTGTTATTTTACATTTAGGCTTAATTATTAATTTCTGTACCTGAATATACTGTTAGACTTTCAAATAACTTTATTTAGTGTTTGTTCATTCTGTTGTGATAATGAAGTCACTTTAAATAATTTCAGCAATTCTATTTTTGTTTCTCAAAAGACTTATATTTTTTCTTCTAAATTGTATGCAGGAGGACAGCTGCAGTGACATCACTCAGCACATCATTAAAATACTGGTCGTCCATGGTGCTGATGGAGAAGATCCAATTAATGTATCCATCCTTCTTGAAGGGAAGGAAATGCTGCCAGGATGCGGCAATACTGCAAAGGCATGCATGCTGCTTATGGGCCTGATTTATGCCCTAAACTTGGAATACCCCCGAGCACTGCGATACACGTTTGAGGTGTTACAAAAAATTCTGTTAGAGCTTGATGGAATTAAACTCTCACCAAAAGTTCAAAGATTGAAGATGAAGTTGTATTAAATGTTATGGCATGATAGAACTGTTTAAACATTCAGCTGTTGATGATATTTTAATACATTAAGGTTTTAATGGTATTTCTTAAAAGTGCACTATTTCAGAGTGCTACGTTGAATGTTTCGCATGAATTGAAAAAAAAAAAAAAAAGTGTTATGTTTAAAACAAGGGTTACAGTATAATTCTGAAGTTTTACTGAATGCACCTGTGTCAAGAGATGACTGTGAATGTCCATTTTTGGATGAAGAAAATTTTTTGATGACTGAAAAAATAAACTGTTAAATTGTATTTTAGTTGTGTGATTTGTGAAAAATATTGAGAAAATGATTATTTATGTTCATAATTATTTATAAAAAAGAAATTAGCAATGTTTACATAATTAATTATATATAGTAAATGAAAATCTCAACAAAAAAAACTTAAATAAAATCTACTTATTTTACTTCATTAAATGGTAAGATTTACTTTATAATTTCATAAAAGCAAGCTTCCTAATTATAAAACAATAAATAAACTTTACTTAATTACTTTAAATAAATATAGCTTCTAAATTAAATGTAAATAGGTAAATTTACTTAATTTCTTCATGAGCGTTACGTTCAATACTAAGTAGATTTTACTTGATAATGACACGTGAGTTGTACTTGATATTATAGCAGTAAAATTTACTTAAAATATACTTGTGCAAATTGTTACGAGGATTTTATTAAGTAAATCTTACAAGTAGTTTTTTTCAGTGTATAGGCTACATAACTCATACATAACTCACATAATAAAATAAAAAAATGGCTTAACGAATAACAAATTTATAAATAGCCTATCTTGTTTAATATAGCCTATACGTGTTAATCTATAATAGCCTACATTAATCTTATAAACATCAAATCGTAAAAGAATTTAGATTTAAAAACATTATTAAAAAACACAATGTAAAACACAACATTTATGGCAAATTAAGTCAAATTATTTATTTTATATTACTATTTATTTTATTCAAATTATATAGCGAATATATAATTGCGTGTCTTATTTGTGTGTTATTCTATAGATTTTTTTTTTTTTTTTTTTATCAATAAAAATAGGCTACATATATTTTCTCCCCCTGACGTTATGCTTGAGTTGGATTTTTCTCAGATGTAGCTCTCCTTTGTCGCCAGCAGAGCCCGCTTCAGACCAAGATCACGATGGTTGAGGATGCTGGTGTCTGCTTGTCGCCCTGTTCTAACAACTAAAGGGTTTGGAAACGTCTCGTAATACGCATTTTACATGATAATAGAATACTATCGTAAATTCCACCGACAACGTTTCGTAGTTTTTTTTCGTGATCGGAATAATGACCATTTATAGTGCTTTTCGGATTCAGCATTTTGCCTGTAGAACCTTACATTGTGAGCCAGCCTAGTTCAAAGCTTTTGTCGTACCAGAAAGCATAAAGCTATGGCTTAGCCACAGGAGAGGCTCGTTCTCCCTTCTCTCTCTCTGTCTACGTTTAATCCAGAAGAGCGAGTGAAGGTGAACGTAGTCTCGTTAGAAATGGCGCGAGATTTGGTGGGGTCAAAAAGTTCAGGGGTCAAAAGTTTACGTAGTGCGTGACTCGGTCGTTGGCTGTCGACTCGCTGCGCTTGACCAATCGCTGGATGTCAATGGCAAAGTGGGAGAAGGAGAAAGAGGGGGAGTGAGGGGTTTCAGACTGTCTCTTTTGAAAAGATTAGAAAAATGATAGAAAGAGCAGAACTGAGGAGAGCGACTTTGCAACAAAGCACGTTCCCGCGAAAGGGTGTGTTGGGGAGAAAAAAAAAAGACAATCGAATCTTGAGGTTTAGGGCATCAACGAAAAGGCATGATGTTGCGAATCTTTTAATAATTTATCTCATTCAATTATGCATTTTATTGCATTTATTGCGTTCCATGGATTTTATGACGAGGCGGCTTAGTTATTAGACAAGTAAGGCCAGTCAAAGGCAAATAGGCCTTTAACCAAGCCTTTGATTTCTTTGTGAACTTTAGAAACGTGGCTCCTGAAAAAATGAGTAAAATGACAATCAGCTCGACAGTTACCTGTTAAAAAAAGTGTTGCTTTTATTTTTTTCTCTTTGTTTTCTGCCAAAAAATACTAGTATTTAATTTTTTTATTTGTAACTTTATAATTTCTCAATAAATTCAGAGCTTTATGTGAATTGTGTAAACCTTTTTTTTTTTTTTTGTCTAACGTTATAACTACAAATAAAGCTTGCTTACAGGGTTTATGACTAGCATCATAATAATCTTAATGTGATTACAGCAGAATAATAAATAGCCTATACATTTATATCTCTCATTTTTTTAAAAAAAGAAAAAAAAGAAAATTAACTAGCTTAGCCTACTGCTTCAGCTTGGGATTTCGAGTGCGCTGGATGCGTGTTAAACGGTAGCCTACGCAAATAAAATATTTTCTTCAAATTATTGTGAAAGAAATAAGTTAGTTAAGCGACGCCATTCTCATTATTTGTATAGGGCCTATTTTAGTTTGTTGATCACATTAATTGCGTTTGAAACGGAAGACCACCTGCGGTATTTTGTTTACATGTTTAAAATGTAGACACGTTGCTGTGCCTATACACACAACTCGAATAAACTAAGGAAATTTGCTTAAGAAGCACATTTCCCTTTCTTGGGGAACTCAGATTTAGTGTGATCATGTCATATCCAAACAATCACCATGAAAAATATATTTAGGCCTAAAACATTAACGAAATGAATAATATTCACGATAACAATAGTAATAAAACTATTTAAAACTTTAAATCTTTATTTAGATATTGGGATTAGATCTAGTTTGGTTTTCATTTTTATGTGATAAATAAAATATTGTTTTTAAAGGCGTGTTTGGAGTAGCTATGTTAAGTTAGAAACTGGGCAACTGATAATTTGGTCATGAATATTAATTTATTGGCACGCACATTAAGACTAATGGTGGTGAGTCAGGATGATGTGATGCTGAACGGCTTGATATTCTGAGAAATAACCTACGTAAGTGGTGAATAATTATATTAGAAAACTCGCCCCATTTGGAGTTCAGATGGAGTTCACCGAATTAATTTCCATTCCATCCTAACATGTGCCGTTGCTGGGCAGTGTTGTACCCTGCATTATATATTTTTTGTGTTCACGTGGCGTTTCTAGAAAGAAAAATATAGCCTTTGGATCGTTTTTTTTTTTTTTTTTTATCTGTTCGCAAAAAATAAATGTAATCAACAGTTAACATTTTTATTTTGCGTGTCAAAATTGTATATATATATGCAATATAACTATATATTATTATAATTTGTATCTATAATTGTATAGCCTATATTATATATAAACATTTTAATATCTTAAATAAAATTATTTTAGGCTATATAATTAAAATGATAGAATTAGTGTTTTCGTCAGGATGGTATTTGTCGTTACCCTTCGAATAGATTAGGCAACCCTAACACACACAAATAGTAAAAAAATAAAAATAATAATAAATAAATAAAAACCTTAACGAACTTTTAATATTTTGTAAATTGTAAATTCGTTTTATAGTTTGGACTTTTAGATTCACGTTGAACATCTCTTTTAGTTTTGTGAATACAACTAGGAAAATAAAGAATCGCTCTATGGTTGAACTGATTTGTGGGTTATAAAGCCTTTTTGAATGACCCCCCTTTCTCGAGCCATTTTTCTTCAAAGTAATGACCTGGGCACAATTCAATATGAGCGAACACACTATGCATGCATTACTATAGAACTTTAGAGTGGGAGAGACCCAGAGAAGGGGTGAACCGGAGGTCAGCGCGTCTAACAAATATTAAAATGTACTGGGACTCGTGACACGCCTCGCTGTTTAACAAAGACTGCCAAAGTGCGAGATTAATATGAAAACTTGAGAGTCCACAACAAAATGCCTTATATCGCCCAATGGTATTGTAGAGCTCACAGCGGCTTGAGGCTAACGTGCATTTTATTTTTTAGTTGTTTTAGGACAGAGATGGCTGCGTTGTGTGGGGAAAGCCCCTTCGTGTTGCCAGCAAGATAAAACCTCAACACGGAAAATAGTTACGGCACGATGACTCCTGTTGTCGAAATTGGTGGCTCGGTGTTTTTTTCTTATTTTTGCTTTTCTGAGCTCATGAGTCGGTTGAGGATCTTCTTGGATGTTCTAATTTCTGCCTGTCTGTTATCGTCGCGTGATGTTAAAGATGAGCTCGAGGGGACCCACGGAAATGAGAGGGAGTTGAGCACACAAAGGTATCACGGCGAGGTCACGGGCTAAACCTGTGGCTTTGGAGAAAGGAGTGAGGGGGGGTTTAGACGGAGGGACTCGCATAGGAACGGTTGAAACGGAAAGAAAGGGTTTGGAGCGGCGACAATCCCCTGCAAAGAGCGCGTACCGCAAAGGAGAGGAGATACGGGCGAGATGCTACAGAAATGCGAGGTGCGACGCTCAGAGTAAAAAAAGTAAGTAAAGAAAAAGGCGCTTCATTTGCATATCGCCGTGCTCTCTTCTGCAGGTGTTTGCTTGGGCGGACGCGGACCACGTGCTCGCGCACACTGTGGCGAGAGTACGGGTTCCCCCTCCTATCATAACGGAGTTATGACTTTGAATTCGAGCCCCACGGAGTTGCACTGTTGAGTGTGTGGGTTTTATATGGTGAATATTTACCTTGGCTATAGTCTCTGAGCCGCGGCTTTGAATGCCTGTCGGTGTACACATTAACCCCATAATGAGGCAGATGGCTCGAGGTCCCTATGGCTTTTAGAAGGAGATGGCTCACGGGGGTGAAGGCGAGGTCGGGGACTTCAGGGGGTGAAAGGGTTAGAGTGGACACCAAGGCTGAACTTTCTCCTTTGCTGTTACAATTGATTTTCATCGCTAAAATGTGAAATAAGGTGTATATAGTTTACATGCGAAATAAAGTCATTTAAGTCATTTAAGCGTACAATTATTTTCATAGCTTCTACTGGACATGGATGCTAATGTGCTTCAATGCAAGAAGTTCGGCACGATTAATACCAAGCAGCAATCAAAATGAACTGAGAGAGAAGAAAAGAGTCAGGCAAGTTGAAAAAAGAGCTGAAAATGGCAGAGGCCCATTTGAAAAATTGCCAGAGCTTTGACTGCCAAACGCTAGGGGTGCTACAGATTTCTTTGATATGATACAAGTTTTTATACACATTCTATAACTGCTCAGTGAATGAAAAATGATTTTCCTTCGTTCTAGAATATTTCGATACTATTCGATGTTATTTTGATACAATTATTGAAACATTAATTTCATGCATACTCTGGAATCAAGTTAATAATCATTTACTATGTTTTGCCTTTGTCACTTAAACCGCAGCAGAACAAAGACTCAAAACCATACACCCTCTAAGATTTGTAGATTAAGATTTCGTATAAATATAGACATTTGCTGAATTATAATTGTAGCTATCATTAAACAAACTAAAAGGACAAATAAAATGTTAAATATATATTTAAATGAGAATTTTGGTAATTACGAAAATGATTACGATTAATTGTGTTCCGGTTGTAGTTAATTTTATATATTTTGGTATGTGAAGCAATGACAATTTCGGCGGCCACAATAATAATTTTTCGCTGTTTATACTCTTGTAGATCTTTCTTTTCGCTAAGCTATGAAATGTGGCAAACGAAATGTTTTATTGACGAGACTGCGATACTGCTTGCTGCTCTAATAAATAAGGTAATGTCGATGATTTTAAATAAAAAATATAATATTTACATTTTAATCCGTTTTCGTTTTGATTTAATTTTTTCACTTTCACACTATCCTCTGTTCTAATGGTAGAGTTAAATAAGGTCATCTTACCTTTTCTGCACAGCTAAAAAAAAACATCCTGAAATTATCGGTGCATCCCCAAAACAAAAGGAAACTCAGAATGAATTAGAAGTTCTTTATTTCAGAGCGTTTTTCATGAAATGATGGGCCGAGTGTTTGGGGAGAGAAACGCTTGTTTAAGGAGTCATAAAATGTTTGGTGTCAGGGGGTTAAAGAACTATTGGTATTGTCCTGTGCATATTTTATTGTTTTATACCCTCTCACCTCTCTATTTATTCGCCGTTTGACTAGTGTTTGCCGGTAGCAAACAGAGTTGACCTGCCATAAAACCCACATGTTTTATTCCAGTGGCTGCTCCAGCTTTCTTTGACCTTTATTGAGATCTGTCGCGGTCGCATTTAATTTCTGGCCTGTACGCGCATTGACTCTAATGACCTTTTTTTCCCCAAGACTATCGTGAATAGATATTATATTGTTGTATTAGTCCCAGACGTTTTATTAAGTTTTATACATTTTTAACATTCATTTAATTATATTTTTTCTTTCAGATTTTTAAACGTTTTTGACAGAAAATGTGCACATTAGACGACAAAGTTGTGCGCTTCGACTGTTCAGTATATATTGAAGAGACAAAGACTATGAGTTCGACGGTAGGAAATGGTGTTTCTGGGCCACAGATGGGGGAAAAAAGTCCATTTTACTATTTTAAGCTGTGTGTTTAGCTGCTATCTAGGGGAGAATTGTACCAAAAAAAAAAAAAAAACTCCAGTGTTTACCACAAACCATTAGCAAAGTTTATAAAGGAAGCACCGATCCATTAAGTGGCGAGACAGATTGCTGATATCCTTGGAGGCAGACTGTTCCAGGTGCAACAACTTGACACTGGGAAGGCGCTGTCAAGGTGAGCAGGCTCTCTCAATACCTGCCAAGAAGATACCTGTCATCTATATATACCCTGTAGATCCGGATTTGTGTAAACAGACGCACAGTCACAAATTCGTATCTAGGGGAGTATGTAGTTGATGTATAGGCTACATTCAACTTCAACGGGCAAAGAAGATGACATTTTTAACTTTTGTTTTATCATTGTTATTAATATTACGACTGTTTGGTACTGGATATATTGTAGCAGGAACGAAAGTTTTTTTTTCTTAGCTACTACATTTTTCTGTAAATTGTGGTGTAGATTGGAAGGGCATTTATGATGTCACATATTTAGTGAGACTTTTAAAGAAATCGAAAAGAGCAACAAAAAAAACAAAAAACTAAAAAAAAGGTATGTAGAGATTTACACTGATTTATAACCATCTGAATGCCGTGTTTTTACATCACTATGAGTAAACAACGATTTACACTGATTTATAACCATCTGAATGCCGTGTTTTTACATCACTATGAGTAAACAACGAGAAATATTTGCTGCTGGTATTAATAGTGAATCGAACACATATAAATTACTATTCATTGTGTGTAGATTAGGCATACAGGATAAACGCGCTGTTTGGAGTGGAATGACTGCAGACTACGTTTAAATGCAGAAGGTCTCCTTTGTGATTTAGGAGGCTTTGTAACCTGAATTAGTTGATGAATTTTCTATCGATCTTAAACAAGCCCAGATTCATCTCTGACACGCTGCTAACGCCACGACCATTCTCTCACCGTTATTAGCGAGTGCATTTAAAACCTTGGCCATGGCGATTTCCTTGCGTCACTTTCCCCTGGTACCGCGTTTCATGAACACTAGCCAAAATTTAGCAGTATTTCAGTGCGCCAAATCTGAACAGTTCTTTATAGAGATGCAGTCATGTTCTCCATGTGCAGATGAACTGAGGGGGACTGGGGGCGTGACTTTCTGTGGGACTGCTAGGATCGAGCGTGCCTTTTCGCTGTGTCTGCTTTCGCTTGTTATTGTTTTGATTCACTCACTATCTCATCAAGCGCACGGCAACGTATGAGAAAGTATGGAATTTTGGACTATTCCGATATGTTGATGAGCGCGATCCAAACTGACTAATCCCATTTCCTTATCCGGGAATCGCGAAGATCCACGCCATTGGCTGACGATGTCACATGGACCCTTAACTTTGTTCACTTGACAGAAAGTAGGAGGGTTCTACGAAACAGGAAAACGAGTAAAGGGATACATATAAATTTTAGTATATTTTGTGTGCAATTCAAAGAAATTAATGGCCATGAGTTCCTATTTGATCAACTCCAACTATGTGGACCCTAAGTTTCCACCCTGCGAGGAATATTCCCAGAGCGACTACCTACCCAGTCACTCTCCGGACTACTACAGCGCCCAGAGGCAAGACCCCTCGTTCCAGCATGAGCCGATCTACCACCAGCGGTCGGGCTGCGCCGACCCAGCCTTCACATCGTGCCAGGGTCCGGGGCAGCCTGCCGCGGTCATCTCTCCACGAGGTCACGTTCTACCCACAACCGCACTCTCAACCCCTCTCTCTGAACCAAGCCATCACTGCGACTCGGTAACTCCAAGCCCTCCGCCTGCCTGCGGTCAGACTCCTACTAGCCAAAACACTTCAACGGTCACCTCAAGGAAAGATCCCGTGGTATACCCCTGGATGAAAAAAGTCCACGTAAACATCGGTAAGTGCAGCTAAACTTCTCTTACTAGTGCGTTTCCGTACGCAGACAGCTCAGCCACTTTAGAAAGCCTAATGTCCGGCGTTAAATCTATTGCTCCCCTTATGAAGTTGCCCTTGGTCGAGATTTACGATCGTCTGTTTGCAGGGCAATATAATTACACCCTCCATAAATTTTTATTGCACTCCTTCTTTAAGCTCTTTCGGCGTCTATGCAACTTTCTCGTTCTAATTTCTTCCCGAGAAGAGGTTTATGAGTTCTCATGTAATCCATAAGTTAGGTTTTATGTTTTAGTAATTTGATTTTAAGTGACTGGACGGATTAATGTGTACTTTACACTGCCACTTCACAATTGTTAGTATAAAAATACTTATAAGAGCTCAAATATTCACAGTTATGAGGACGATAATAAAACATTAGTGGTAATACAAACAGTCGAACTCTTTTATGAACTATTATTCCGCGATAATTATTGCATGTACCCATAGAGCTGCCATGGTGTGCGCTGAAAAGGGGGCAAACGCAAAATCACGGATTAACACTAGTCGCCCATATAGCCAACTATAGATTATGCTGTTCCCTTGTAGTGTTAGTGCTGAATATGTTTTTCTATTAAGGATTTCTTATGCAAAAATGCTATATCCCTATTGTTGTATTTTGTGCTGCTTTATTGACTTAAGTTGATCCATGAATTCTGGAATTGAATGTCCCTTATTCAGTTGCTTATTCTAAATACCATACAGTGACCACTTTTTTGTTCTTGTTTACCATTTTGCACAATAGGATATTTTAACAGTCACATAGTACACTTGCAAATACGAGCGGATTTTCTTCAAGTTATAAAATATATACTACACTATATTATTGTAGTGTGTGTGTGTTCGTGTGATTTTGGAGTGTACATATCTATGTACATGTGAGTGTGTATGGGGCTGTGTGCGCGCGAGTGTTATACTTTTTTGTAACGTGTCGCTCTCTGTATCCCAACAGTGAGCCCGAACTATTCAGGGGGTGAACCAAAGCGCTCACGCACAGCGTACACGCGGCAGCAAGTCCTGGAATTGGAGAAAGAGTTCCATTACAACCGCTATCTGACCCGCAGACGGAGGGTGGAGATTGCCCATACATTGTGCCTATCCGAACGACAGATTAAGATTTGGTTTCAGAACCGGCGCATGAAGTGGAAGAAGGACCATAAGCTTCCCAACACCAAAATACGCAGCAACTCTGCCAACACTAATCCAAGCGGCGGCCCGACATTGGGCAGCAATCAGAACCGAGCTAGCGGACCTCCGTCAAGTCTATAGCCCTCCACTGTTGCCCAAAACACGTACAATTATAAAATCTAATTTTATGGAGTGTAGAACGTGGATTTTACCCGCGTTGTGTCTCCTGACTCTCCCCTGCACTCTAATTACAGGGATAAAATACGAGGAAGATGTGGGGGGGAAGGAGCAAAGAACATGTTCATCTTTTAAACACTAAAAATGGGTGAAGAGACTGAAGACTCGAACACAAATGCTACTATAGATGGGTTGCCTTCCCAGTCTGGTTCCCATTTTTTATCCCGCACGCCTTTCCTGCTCACTCGCCCCTTCCATAAGCACAGAAGGCGGCAGATAGTTTTCAGATTGGGTGAAGATGGATCCGTGTTTCATCTTTAATCACGCCAAACTCGGCCCCATTTGTCATGTTTACTCTGTGGTACAAAGGATGAACCGTAGGCCTGCCCATTACCTCGACGTCTAGCGTTGTGCTTAATAAATGAGTCGCTCTGTTTTGTCAAGAAGCCCTTTCTAACTCCCTTTATTCCCCTGGCTTAAAAATAACTAGCCGAGTGTTTTTCAACTGATATGAAGTTTTGTATTTTGTAGCAATTAGGTTATTTTGCATTTGCTATTTGCATTTCGAATGCAATGCCAATGGGACTGAGGGTTATTGTGCGTGTGGTCCATTTGTCGCTCATTACAAATACAGGGACTTGTTTCATCGCCTGTTTAGCGCTTTTCAGTTTAAGAACAGCAAATTACTAATTAGTTGTTAGTAGTTTTAAATATAATATAAAGGTTCAATGAAGCTGGATGGATAGATATGTATAACCAAAACCGGTACAACGCAAAGCATTTTAATGAGAGCACTGCTAAGTACTATTTAAATTACCTCAATTGTATTTTTTTATTTTTTTTGTCTAGTTTTATGAAGTGATCAGATTAAGTTCTTTTGACTTAATGGCAAATATCTGCGATAGCTAATCTCAGCATTTGTTTGTAAGTTTAAATGAAATTTAAGTTAAGTGTGGCCAGGGTTGTATAAATAAAAGGTGCGTATATTGCATGAGAAAATACACTATATTTTCGTTTATTCTTTTTTATGTCATTATACCACCCTCTTTTTGTTTTATGGTAGACATGCGCACATACCACACTCTTTCTTTCTTTCTTTCTTTCTTTCTTTCTTTCTTTCTTTCTTTCTTTCTTTCTTTCTTTCTTTCTTTCTTTCTTTCTTTCTTTCTTTCTTTCCTCTTATAATTTTACATTTCATTATATATTTTTTTACATTCCAAAGGTCAGTTTTCTCACTGATGAATTGTAAATTTCCCCTCTTACATGTTTGTATTTTGTCTTCTTTCTGCTTGTACCTTTCACTGTTTACCTTTGTTACATGTAAATAGCTCTAGAAATTTAATAAATGGCGGAAAAGTATAATCTTTCTTCATGTGTCATGTCTTCTTGTGTATTTTAAAGCCAGATATGCTTATTTTCAATGCATATTTCTTATATAGGTGGATACCATCGTCCATTGTGTTTTGCTAAAAACACAATTTAATTGTATTTGGCTTGCCATTGTGCATTTTCGTTAGCCTTGTAGCGCTCGCCTGTCTTGAAGATCTCTGCATATCTCTCTGGTGATTTATATCGCTGCATTGCGAGTAATCCTGGTACATTACGCCTTGTAATCTTATTCTAAATCACAAAACCCTTCCTTTCTGTCTCGCCTCTCCTTAATTTAACGGTGCACAAACCCTCTGCTCAACGACGCCGTGAATGCGCCTAAAAATATGGATCCATGTTAGAAAAAAAGCAGAAGTTAAATAGTTTCTCGGCTCGTGGGCTTTTAATGCTTTAATGAGTGTAATTCTTGCACAACAGTTTCGCGACTGTTTGCCAGCGCAAGCTGTGTGTTTTTTATATTACAAAGGAGCGGGTCGGTGCCATAGCTCAAACCCTGACAACCAAATAGATAATCAAGAAGACAAATGGCTTCTTTTGGAAGGCGCAGCCCTTGTATTAATTTTCATTTTCTTTTCTCAGAGCAGGTATTGAAAATATAGAGCCGGAGAAAATAACATTCCGTTTGCTGGCGTTGAACTTTACACAAAAGTATGGCCTTAAATTGGTCTGCTAGCATTCCGTGGCACCGTGAAGATTTTCTATTACTTGCTTGTTGATATCAGAGAGGCCTTTTCGCCACACAGCCCGCTAAAGCCATTTGTCTGTTTTCTCCCTTTTATTTATAAAATGCTGTCTGGACATAACGTCAAACACTTCAAAAAGTAAAAATGTGAGGCAGTAAAACCATATCAGGTCCCCTCTAATTGTTAAACGTGCACACTTTTCTGCAATTTATTGAGAGCTAATAGAGTGGCATACATATTTAGCACAGCCAAATAAACCTGATATAGCTAGCCTATCTACATCCAACCATTTTGTGATTTAGACCCAAATCTTATTTCCAAAGTGAGATGTATTTTTAAAAGTGTCTCTCTTCAAATGGAGGCATTTGCGTGTGGCATCTGTATAGACCTTGGAATTCTATTGTTGTCACACATATTTTATTTATTTTTTTAGAGAAAAAAAAAAAAAGAAAAAGAAAAAACCTTTCTGCCACAGTGGTTTGAATAGGAGTGAACAGATTTCTTTTGAGGGCCTCAAAAGTTCACCGCTATTATTTGCAGACAGAAGCCTAAAGAAAAATGTGAGAATTATACAGAAAAATCATTAATCACAGCTTCTCTTTAAACAAGTCTTCTCTCCTATTGTCATTCGGCAGCACAACTGCTCGGACCTTCTGCTAGGAGGGGAGTGAAATCTTGAAGGGCACTTGAAGACACCCCCCCCTCCCTTCTCTACCATCTTCTATTCACCAAGTAATGCCACAAGAAAACTTTTTTGGCGAGGGATGTCCCATGAAGAATCTCTTGAAAATGTTAGCGCGAGTGAGAATCTTCGCAGGACGAGAGATGGCAGCGTTCAAGGTACAGTAGGCCTACTTTTGTTTTATTTGAGTTTTATTGCTTTATGGCCTTCTCACAGTTGGGTAGCAGAAGCGCATTTGTCGTGTTGTGCCACGGATGGATTTTATGGCTGCTTTGACAGTAAGGGTAGCATTTGGGAACCGGCTGTCGTGTGTTTGCGATAACTTAGGTGTCTGCCATCACAACTAGCATGTTTTCCTTTTCGCTTTTGAGCAACACATCTGTAGAAATGTTAGATGGGATATTTGTGGGTGTTGGTCCTGAAGTGGTATCGAGTGAAAAAAAAAATCGAATGTGCACGTCAGCGTCTGTTTGACCGTTCATGTGCGCGTGAACGCGCATGTGTCTCTCATCAACACTGTGAATATGCATGAGTTGCATTGTGCCATACATGTGAGCAATATCTGGATATGCAATATGTAAGACATCCCCCATCTGCGAATAGGACATTTTGCCCTAATGGCTACTGTTAATGGTACTTTATTTCTTTTGCATATCATATTGTTTGTGTGCGCATGTGTATGTGTTTCCCCACCTTAAAACGACTTTTTATTTCATCACAGAGCTTGGGTGGCCACAGGTGCAAAGTGCCTGGTCTCGAAAATAAATTATTTGATGCTCTGTTGGTTAGACAGGAATGAAAAGCACAATAGAATGTCTCGAGAGCAACTATTTGCCTAAAACAAACGACTTGTAGCAAATTGCTTCAATTGCATGTTGTGTGCTTAGATGAGCACGAGTGCTCTGATACTGGCTCACCGCCATTTAACCCCTGCAAATCAATCTCTTGTGCGTATTGGAGAAAAGGCCAGTGGTTCTGGTTTACGGCTTTCGCCTCCCTCTGCGGACCTGTGTGGCATGAAGCGTGGCAAAAAAGACAAAAATATAGAAACTGATATTGAGGGATGTTGAGGGATGACAGAAAAAAAATCGATTCTTGCAGCAGGCAGGCAGAATGGCAGCAATGGGTTCAACTAGAGGACACGTTTTTCTGACCGATTAGGTCTGTTGCGAAGGCTCAGACTGACCCTTCTGAAACCCTTGACCCGGCGCGGACAGGACAGCGCTACGTGTTACATGGTCAACAAAGCCCTAGGGCGAGTTTGTCATAACAGCGCGGCCGGGGCACTGTAACCCGAGGGCACCGTGCTATCTCTTCCCTCAGACAGTCTAGTAAACTATCGGGGGCCCTTAAAACAACAGCAGTCGTGGCCTTGCAAAGACCCATCCTTAAACATCTCTCCCGTCTCACAAACTGCTTGAGAAAGGCCCGAATAGTCACCATGCGTGTCAAGACCTGCAGAATACACACGGCGAGATTACTTTACGATTTCCTTTATATATATTTCAGTAGCTGTAACACTGTGAGGGAGGCCAAGAGGGCCTTCCGCCTCAGAAATATGATGGCTATTTTGTGTGACAACGCCTCGCATTGTATCATGTAAGCCCCCTCCTTCTTGCTCTCCTTGTTCTCGTCTCCACTCCCTTCTTCAAGGTTTGTTGGAAAGCTCGCGGCTTGGCCTTGTAACGCTGATGTGATGGTGTGGTGCCTGTTTTAGCTCACGCCGCTAATTGCGAAACAAATAGCCCTCGCGCACTGCTGAATTATTATTGTGAAAAGCCGCGGAGCGGAGGTCAGCACCGCATAGTCACAGAGATATATGGCCCGCGCGCGCCAGCTCTGTGGGCCTGGGCTGAGAGCCTGTGTGTGAGTGTGCGCGCGCGTTTGTGTGTGTGTGTGTGTTTTAAAGAGACACATATTAAGTAAGGCAAATCACCATTGTTAACACTGCCAGCTAAACGTAACCCCTCCCTTTTCTACCGCATTACTAATCTACTATTTCATCAATATTACTGTAATATTACCCAGCTCTATCTACACATGGTCTACTACAACTATTCAGCAAATATGTTTAATCTCTTGTTTTGAAAAATGCAGATTGCGCGTGCATTTATTTCTTTAACTCTCCGTATCTCTCCAACCGGGCTTCTCTTCACTCGAAATTAATATTTAACTAACTGAATGGTTGCTGCGATTCAGATTCCATTATTTCATGAGATAGCGAAGAGTAATGAGTTAGCTCACTAAAGAGGAATATTCAGGTGCTTTATTTGTTACTCTTGGCTTCTGAAAACGTGACTTCTCATGTAATGTGCAACTAACACTATCGCACATGCTGCAGCGATTCCTTCCACACAGTTATAACAATTAAGTTGGCTGATAGCATGTCAAAACATAGGCTATATATAAAATATTGTTAATGAAAATAATTATAATAATAACGCTACATTTAATACGCTATGTGGGTTAATCTAAATTAATTAATTGTCTTGTCCAGGTTGCAGAAAAAAAAAAGAAAAAAAACCTGACACATGGAAAATGCACATGGTGACCTCAACAAGCGACTGTCCTGCGAGTCTCCCTATCAAAGAATATAATTTTTTTTAAAGGCACTACGCGTTCTACCGCTTTTGACAGATTTACAGTCCCCAATAAAAGAGGGTATGCTCAGTGCCGTAAATCAATCTCCGCCGCTCTGTATAAACCTAGCCTTTAGCCAAACGCTCTGTTTACTTAAGCGACTGAAAAAATCTGGAATATTCATTGACTGATTTATTTGTATAATCTGAGCTCTCTCTCCCCCTTTCTATAATAATAATAGGATAATAATAATAATAATAATAATAATAATATTAATATTATTTGTATTATTATTTTTTTATCTTGCTGATACACGTTTAGTAAATATTACATCTAATAAGATGAATGTATTACCTGCAGTTGTTAAAAGCTATACAGGTTTTAATTATAATGTATTTATATTATAATTTGAATGTAATTGCAATTCCATTTTAAACATTTAATTTATTTAATTGTTTTGTTTCTTTTTTTTTAACAGTTATTTCGTTTTAATTTTTTTAGATGATTTGGCCACTAATTAAAACATGTAACCCTAATCATTTCCATTGAAAAAATTAAAGACATGCGAGAACAAAACAATCGAGTTGTACTTTAGAATGATTTATATTATTATTATGATTATATTATTTCGATTATCTATTATTCTATATAGGATTTTTTAACTCTGTTGTGAGAATTAGCCTTCATGTATTTCCCAATTTTATTTACAAGTAAATACTGAAATATAGACCCAACAAAATGGCCCGTATAGTTTTAAAAAAAAATATAAACCTTAAAGATGTATCGTGAATCATTTGTAACAAAGTCCCATATTTCAAAAGCATTGCATGTGTGCAATCGTTATCCATTTTTGAATCACACAATTTCCTTTCATTCTTTCAAAGCAGTAAACGCAGTTGCACATATGCTTTGATCTTGATAGACAGTGGTGCTTTAATGTTACCATTTATGTAATTCACATATTGCCTATTCATCCTATGTTTTTGTCTGTATTTACAACCGCCACGGCTATCTTGCTTAGGCTACGAGAAAATGCGTGGATTCAATTGCACATTGGCGTAGAAAATTGCAGAGATTAATTTGCACACAAAGCTTATCTTTATTGCATTCACCTTCTTTGGCAAAGAGTCTAATTGCATTTGATAAAACTATGGCTACACTGCTGGCTACACTTTAATCGGCCGTTTTATTCGTTCATTCGAGCTGTTTTGACTGATATTAGCTATAGAAAAGAAGGTGCAGATTATTTGCTAGAGTTCTTCGAAGCACACAGCAAGTCAGGCTATTGTTTGACCTTCAAAGTCTCTGTACTGCTCCGTTTCTTTTGACTCAGCCCCAGGTCTATTGTTTCCGTTTTGCCTCAGCGCTGTGCAGAAGGGCATCCCTACCATTGTTGCTTAGGGCTCGCGGCAGGGTCTCCACAAGAGACTTTTCCTCCTTTATCTGTCGCATGTTACCTGTCTCTGCACAGCCAAACAACTCCAGAGAATATTAATAGTAATAATACAAATACAAATTAACAGTTTGATAGTTAAATTTAGGCAAACTTGAGCTAAATCATATCTATAAATCTACTAACTTGTTACAAATGTGCTCTCTGCATTGAAAATGTTTAAACCGTTAAACTGACTTAATTTCGATAAAATGTCAAACGCGTAGTTGTAGAGTTAAATAAGCTGGCAAAGAATCAGTGATGGAAATTGGGTATGTGATATCAGTTGTAATGCCAACAGCCATTCATCAGAGTGCTTGTTATCGTAAGAATTTCTTCACACACACATACACTCAGAGTCCCTTTCTTATTTATCATTATTTTAATGCATATTCATAGTGTTACAAAGAAATAAAACAAGACATCAATACAACACTAAAGACAATAATTGGACTTGAAAATTCCAGCAAAATAAGAACAACTAAATGAAATATATAATGCGGATTACAAAAGTAAGCTGCTTCATATAAACGTAATTAAATACGGAACTCATCTGAAAATAAAACACACATTTTAATTAAAATGCCCGTAGTAACATACCTAGGCGTTATAAAAGACAGAAAACTTGTACCACAAAATTCACCCATTATGATAATCCATGTCTAGCCTATCATAGGTAACCGTTTACCACACATACGTTCGTACCGTAACAAACTTTTTATTTATTTACCTTGTCCTGAATAGTATGAAGAATTTCATATTACGAATAAAAAGAACAGAACAGCATGTAGTGTAGCTGTGGAGAGTTGGGTCATAGTAATCCCGCGAGCGTGCAAGCCGTGGTGCCCCCATCCCCCTCCTGGTCACGTGATTCATTAAATAATTAATGCAGTGGTTGCAGAATAGATATGTATTCGTCAGGAATATCGCAGACATGGTCTCCTAGTGTCTGACGTGAAATTCAACTGTCCTTTTAAAAACAAGCCCTATAGCGGAGCGAAAAAAAGCACAGGCAGAGACCCTCACGGAGGCTGCAATAAAACAAATTCGGACGGGGGAGCGTCTCACCGTGCGAAGCTTGTGAGTATACGAGGAAACGGGGAACGCCACTTCGACCGCCGCCACCGTTCCAGGCTTACCCGACTCCTTGCATTTATTTGCTGTTTTGTGGTGTTGTGGTAAATATCGTCCAGAAATACTCATCCTCGCCATCCCTTGTCATCATGCATGTATGTCTCACAAACCCATTCCATCGTTTGAATTCAGCTGCCAACAGGAGTGATGCTACATGTCATTGCATTACACCGCGCTCCATTCATATTACTACATATTTTTGAAAAGCTGCGTGTTTCTCTTCTTTTCCTCACCGTCCCACATAAACCATCTTTCTCCCTTCCTTTGCATGTCCCTCTCTCTCTCTCTCTCTCTGTACCGTTTTTTCAGCCAGCTACTTCGCTTGATTTATAGTGATATGTGTGTCAGCGGCAGCGGGGCTGCCATTGTGTATTTGTGAGGGAGTTGTGTTGTTTATGGCCGTCTGCGCGATAAATCATTTCTCTTTGAAAATGATGGGCGAGCGACGATATGCGGGAACGAGGAAGAGATTCCCCGGATTACCGTTTAGGCTCGCCGACTTCTGATTCGAAAACGGCCCGCGAACCCTTCGCCTTAGCCCTCTCTCCCCTCATCTTTAAGCCCCCCGAGTTGATTATCGCGAACGATTTACGACAATGGATCAGCGACTAATATGAAGTAGCTGCAGGTCTTGAGTTACTGAATATGCAATTACCAATTAAGGGAAGATTTGTTTAAATTTGGCAAAACGGGAACGCCTCGTCGCCTTGTAAATCTCATAAAAGTGTCCGCGCCCGCCAGGAAACTCATAGCCAGGGGTCTCATACCTGGACTGCAGCTGTTTTTCTTCATGGTGTAAAAACCTAATTGGAGTACTTACTGAGCAGAAAGGAACAGCTACTGCTTTAGTTTATTCTTAACTAGAACATTGACAGAGGTTGAATTGCCTTTAAGCCAAAAGAGGGTCACTGACACAAAGATCTTTTTTTCTTCTTCTGATTTTCTCTTTTATGTGGGACAAACCTAACAGACTGACATTGCCTGATTTAAGATTAGCCTTTCCGATTAGCTTCAGTTACAGAAGGCTTTCAGTAGCCACTTTATTACAAGTCTATTTTTTCTACAAGTGATTTTAATACGATGAAAACTGAAAGAATAGCACAGAAATCTGCCTCATTGGCTGGCATGCTATTTGAACTGGATTCCCCCCTCCTTATCTGTGCACGAGGAGGAGGCTTGTCAAGTGAGCGACTTTACCTGTAGTAAATCTTGTTTATGACGTGTTAATGTTATTTCGTAGAGATGGCAATAATTGTGCAACGCACATGCGCCGCTGAAGAAAACGTCCACAAACAAAGAGGTTTATCGTTTTTTATTGTTTTATTCACACAAACATAAAAGCACACACAAACTGTAATCTATGATCTCAAGGTAAAAACAACAACAACAAAAAAAAACCGATAACTGTTAGTGTTACTGTAAACAGCAATAACAGATCAACAGAAAATAATAATAGGCTAATAATAATAATAACAATAATAATAATGGAGTTATTTGCCCCTTTGCTTTATAGCATTGCAACTGTTTTATTCACCTCCTCTCCATCTGGGTAGTACAAACCTTTGTGTAACAAAATTAGAATAACTCCTTGGCTCCTATCAAATATTAATGGGCACACCGGCATGGCGAGCACCATCAAAATGTATAATTCCAGCAGCGCTCCTTGTTGCCCGGCGCTGTGTCAAAAACAATATCCGAGCTCATTTTGGAGGATGCGCAGGGAGCGAAAAGATGGGACATTTTTTTCGTGCAGGGACTCGCCAGGCGGATCTAATATCTGATTTCACGTGTTTAGTGACAGCAGAGGTTGAATAAATGATTCAAAATGCCAGTCAGTTTGGATAGACATTAAGAGTCCCCATATCTTTGCAGACAAAAAATGTTTTCAAGTATGGTCACACGGTTAAGTTTATCACAAAAGTGTCAGTGATATAGATTAAATAACATTTTTGTAACCAAATATATATCATGTACATTTAATTAATAACAATTAAAACATTATATTAAGACTAATATGCAAAATTTTAAATCTTTGTATGCCAGCCGTAAAGATTACAAGTAATGCAAATGGCAGCATTAAAATCATGGAGTAAAACCATTTAAATGCCCATAAAGAAAGCAAATCCAGGTAATTGTATATCAATTTATTATGCGTTCTGATACTGGCCTGTGTATAGGGGGGTGTTAATGCTTGTTGGCCCTTTTCCCCCTTGTTTATCAGACAGTATTCCGATAGTTCATCACTAGCGAGTTTCCTCAGTCTTTGGATTGGATGTCGGCCATATTGTCCTCTTATTGCATCCAAATGTACACTAACAAGATGGAGCGATGTATAAACTAAGCTGCTGTTTCGCTATTTAATCTTCAAACCTTATATCATTTTGACTTATTTAAAACAAACATTACCACATTTGATAGAGCAGACATAACAATAACAATAATAATAATGATGATGATAATATTAAAGAACTTCGGCATGGCTAAGTTAGATAAACCACCCCGTTTTCAGTGGAATTCTAGACATGTGCAGTAAATAAAAATACATCAAATTAATGACGTGTATTTGTACCACTTAAACGATCATAGTTGGGTGTTCAGCGATTATAGTTCTGCAATTTCTATTACTAAACGATCAAAGCGAGTATACAACTATGATCGTTATACTATCACTAAGCATGGTGGCTAAATACAATCATGTTTTGGTCTCATACCGAATCTTTTAGTCCTTTTGTCTTTCATTGGATTCGTCATTTTATTAGGCCAGTAGTAGCAGTTGTACGTAGCTACGATTTATTTTATCTTAGCTTAGGTGAGTTTTCCAGGTGTTTCCCCTGTCTCCTAATGCACGAATAATTACCCATTTGGAAATAAATCAATATCAAACCTCTCTCTAATTCATAACGGTCTACACAGAGCAACGATTGAAAGCACATGAAAAATGAGCAGAGAAACACTATCCAGAGGCTACACGCGGGATTTTCATCCATTTGAGGAGCATGGGGGAGCGCGATAAGAGAATTCAGCCGGAAATGTTCGAGCCACCGTCTGCCTTTTTATGCAGTGGCTAAGAATAGCATGGATATTATCATCACACTTTTAAATAGTTATAATTGAACTTCCGTCTATGTCTGCTGCGTGTGTGTGTGTGTGTGTGTGTGAGAGAGAGAGAGAGCGCACGCGCCTGTTGTTTTCTGCTATCTCTGCGTGGGTAGTGTACAACCTAGCACACAAAAGCCTCGAAGAACGAAAGCCAAGTGTAGTGACTTAACTTGGAGGTTGTAAATGTAAGGCTAGTGAATGCAGGAACTAGGCATTCGAGCAAAGATAGTAAAACAAAATCGACTGAAGCCAGACCTACCAGATGCATTTTTTTTGTAAACTCAAGAAAATAACAAGTAGCCTACCCTTTTATATCTATTGGAATTTGGCATAATTCCCTTAAAATAAAAAGGAGACAAGAAACGTGTTGGATGTCGACAGGAAAGGGAACAATTATCGGAATGAGGTTGACCGTGTTCGCCCTTGCCGAAGCCTGCAGGTTGCAATAACCATATGGCCCATGTGTTGGCCCCGTAGCCGTGCAGTACCCTATTGGACAAACGAACCCCGTTGGCTTCTCCACCCTGTGTGTCCTGTCAGTCCACTGGTTCACTAGTTCACCGTGTCAATCCACCCTGCTCCGCGCAAGCAGCGAGAGGCAATCAGACAGCTTGAGGCTAGAGGTGGAATCTTTCGCCTGCTGGTGAGTGGTGCTCCAGAGCAGTCACACGCTAAGACTCAAAGCCTGGGGTTCGGCTGAAGGAAAAACGCTGAGCTCCCGGAATATTGGGATTGTGGACGCCTGAGTGGGGCTGTGCGCGCATTAGCAGTTCCCAACGCGCCTATATACGCTGTGATCCACAAAGTAGCCTCATTTTATTGTTTTATGTAAACGTTTAAATCGATAAGGAAGCTATAAAACGTTACCTTCTCTCATCGAACAACAATTATTTAAAATCTATAAAACAATCCTTTCACGGCAGCCATTCTGTTCCGTCGTTTTGCGTAAATATTCCAAAAACAAAGGCACATCTTCGGCGGAGATACCGGGAGGAATGCTGGATGTCAGGTAAGATTTGCAAGCTTCGAATGATGCCGCATGCCTGGACTCTTCCTTGTGTCCCGAGCTCTTCTGCCGACAAGTCATTAATTATCCGTTGTGTGACCTAGAGTCATCCCTGGGTGTGCCCGACTACGAAAACTTTTTTCTTTGTTTTCAAACAACTGGAGACACTTGCCTTCAAATAGGTAACCGATGAGGGCTAAATGTTGGCTCATTCCCCACATACCTTTCTTTTTTACATTTCTTTTATTACTCTTGTGGTTCTGTAACGTTCTTTTTTTCATCAGTTAGACTAATTTCTCAAAATCTCCACTTGATTGGAAAAGTATGGAGATTCGCGCAGAGGTCTGAAAGAGAAAAAAGAAGACAGATTTATGACCTAAATAGAGGGCTGCTTATTCTACTAACAGCTCCTAATTTCGACATTTGCTTTGCTTTCCACTGATCGCGCCACGTGTATCCCAAAATGGCCTTATAGCCATTTATTCTTGTTATTATTTTTAAATTTTGCTGCTTGTAAAACGAGTGGCGTCCTTAAAACTTATAGTAGGCGCAAGCTGTCAAAGGTAATAAAAGAGCGGCTAATAATTCAAATGTGGCCTCAAGGTAGACGGCTATATTGAAACATAATGTCTCTTCTGTGCTCCCTGCTCCTTGGTCGTTTCAACATGGATTTCTTAAAAGAAAAAACAACGACGAATTTTCATTCTCGAATCTTTGTTACATTTTACTACTGATAAACGGTGAAGTTATAATAAAATGTGAGTTTTATCAATTTCGAAGCGATAGAATGTTAACATAGGTGAATAGCATTGAACAGTGTATATATATATATATATATATATATATATATATATATATATATATATATAAAAGTTGAGACTACAAAATATTGTTAATTTCAAAAATATCTGTTGCGTAAACCGTAACACGTTTGTCTATTATATGGTTTGTTTGAATTAAGACAGGAGACATTTGCTATAGGCTATATAACCTATAGGACGAGGACATAATATAATTAAATGCTAACAAAAGTTTACTATAAATCACTTAAAGGTTCTGACACAAATGTTTGACATCAAACAAGCTAAAACTACATTGTCACTTGTAGACATGTGCATCAAACGCTTTTAGAAGCTCAGGAATCAGCCCTCTGAGTCAATCTGCGCGTTCTGACACATTTTGAAAAATCTCTTCTCTAAGTACTACTTTTGGTTTTGTTGTTGTCTTGATGGTCGTTAGCCCAAAAGAGAAATTGTGACCAGCGGTTTCCGCGAACTAGCGTACAGGTCTGAATAAAACCACAAAACTCTAAGTGGATATAATTTAATTGATTTTATCATAAATCACTGACAGTAAAGAGAGAGGACCAGTAAGAGAGAGCAATTTAAAGAACAGTGCGACTGTCAACTAGGTCATAAAGCTTTTTATATACAGTATGTATATATTTCCCAGTCTCAGAATAGTTTATTGCTGTCATAATTATCACAGTCTGTGATTTTCATGTGCATCAATAGCTGCAGTGGTGTGTGGAGTTATGCAGCTTTACTAAAGCGCCTATTAAACAGCGACCACAAAATAAATCATTCAATGACTGATTTAACTTATCTTTTACTCTTAAAGTTAAAATCAGATCCAACTGCTGTTTCACTTCTAACAGGGTGCATTTTTATTTTCTCTGCTCATTTGTCAGATTTGTGAAGTTGGCAGTTTTGGGGACCCTGGGGGCATGGGCCTTGGTTGACCCAAAGACCCTGTCTCTTCCTCAGTCAGTGTCTTCATTCAAAAAAAGTTAAACATTATCCACCCTATGCACAGATGGTCCTTAAAAATTAACTTTGTGGTAGAATAGCTGAAAGTTTGACTTTTATTTAAGACCATCTGAATGAGTACTTTTAGAGCATGGAGGATTGCAGGGCGTTGCGCGGTAATGCCTAATCTTCAGGTTTGTAGTTTCGTTTAGTTAGCCTTACCAGTAAATCCACTTGGACGATATTTTCATCAAGGTAAAGCTTTAGGACAAGTCAATTAAACAAAATATGATTAAGTAGCGCAAACATAAAATTTACACAAAGAAAACCACCTGACCCCAGTCCAGAGCAATAAATAATGATTAATTCGCATATGAGAAAAAGTTCTTCCCGGTGAGCGTCTTTGTTGTGAGCATTGCGCACAGGTCAGTAAGGCAAACGAGAAATCTTTAGTTGATGCTATATGCGTGGGTGTCAGAAACCAAGCCCCCTGCCCATTCCCACAGCCTGCTAGAGCAGAAACGCCTTTAATCGTCCAAAGATTGGCCACAGAAGGCCTAACGCATCCAGCGGCCTCACACTGAAGTTTGTGGTGTTGAAAGTTGGATGTCATCCGCCAGACTGCAAGAGAAAAGAAGACATATCTAGCCGCTCCCAGCTTAAAACAGACTCCTCTTTCGGCATTTGGGTATGCTAAGCGTTCGAGCTCATTACTTTTCAAAGCACGGGATTCCAACAAACGGACTTGATGAAAGCTCAACATTCTGTGATGGGGGAGCGATATCAGTGTTTTTTGCTGGGTGGCACTCAAGAAAACGGGGCAGAAGTTAATTAATTGCGATTGAATGGATTATGAATGAAAATGCATATTTTCTATTTTTGGATTTATTAAGACTAGGAAAATACTTCAAAAAGACATTCTGACGCATGCGTGTCACGTGAGCGAAGGATTCAGGGCATTATTTTGGATTTTGGAGAGAGGGCCTTTATGGTATCGCCCAGTCACTACTAAATAGCCAGTTCAAAACCGCCTGGTAAATTACACAACAAATGGGATGAGGTCGGATTTGCGCTGACTTCCAGAAGGTGCCATACGTGCTTCTCAAGAGCCTGTGGACGTACAGGACGGGAGATTAATGCATAAATATAAGACATTACAAGGGGATTCCAAAGTACCTCTGACTGATCATTAATCTGGTGAGTTATCGCACCTCCACGGAAAGGTCAAGCTGCAAACCCAGTGCCAATCTGTCAAAGCCACGCCGCGCGCCTCTTTTAGTTTCGCGAGTTTTACTCTCCCACGTTCGTACGTACGTGTTGCATATATTTTTGAAACGAAGAACTATATTACAGATGGCTGCGGCCATGCAAAGAAATGATGCAATATCCAAGGGTGAGAGGGATAATACGTTTAAAAATGTAGCACAACTGTTTTGGAAGCTATCAAACATGGGTGCAAATGAGTTCACAGTGTGAACTATGCAGAGTGTGAGAGTAGCTCCTACTATATTTAAACGGTCAGACAAACCGAACACAGTCTCCCACTGCCCGTGTATCCACTTAATATGCATTTATATAAATGATGCAGGAGCCCTTTGTTGCAAAGTCCGCAGTAATGAGCGCACGTGAATCCGGCTGTTGTTTTCTCTCTGAGCCTTCGATAGCCTGGACAGTAATTATACACTATTGGAAAGCTTTCCGTGCAGCAGAGGAGAAGCTGGTTCTGGTTCGGCTAAGCCGTTGCTCTCTGGTTGCTTTCTCTTCCATTTTCCTCACTAAAAATTGGCTCATCAGCTCTTCTGGCTGGGAGCTGCCTCCTCCCTTTGTTCTGAGAGCAGCAGCGTTCCTGCTTGCTGGGGCACGAGCACCCTTCACTTTATAGGTAACTTTAGGTTAGTCCAGCAAGGCTGCGGGTCGCTGGCGTGTTACCGGGGACGAATCGACCCAAAAATACCCGGACAGCGGTAGAAACGGGCCCGGGTGCTGGGAATGGAATCGAGCCAACGGCGTGCGTAAGTGCGGGGATGCAATAAATAACTTTATAGCGCTGTAGGCCGCAGAGTCGGGGAGGTCGGGGGAATCCTCGTTTTGATTTATGTGTTTGGGGTAGCTGTCACGAGCCGGCGAACGAAACCGTCCAACGTTTATATTCCACTTTTAATAAGCGCTGCTATGCAGACCAGCAAGGCCATTTCATTCCATTTCAGTTCAGGCCATCGCCTACTGTATATATCCATTTTCGGTCCTCCAGGGCACCCGTTTGGATTAAGGGCTGTGTTTATCAAGTTTATGGGTGGATTTTATACCAGAATGGTGGGGTTCGCGCTTCATGGTTTTCTCAATAGTTGCCGAACGTTGTCGCTTGTTCTATTTCATTTTTGTAAATCTTTTTTGTAATTTGTGTATGATGGTTGTATTTTAACATTTTAATGCTATATATTATTGTTATTAGTATATTATTAGTATTATCATTATTAGTATTAGCAATTGTCTTGGGATGTTATATAACTATTAAATAACAATTGCATAATATTGCAGAACAGAAAAGTAGATCATTCTTTATAACAAGGCCAGGAGAGCTTGTTATGCTTGTTATTACGTTTTTATTCCTTTATTCATCTGTGTGTTTTTTTTCAATGTTTAAATAAGAGCGCATGTATGGTTTTGAGAATGAATCGTTTTGATTTTCAACATACCCTTTTCTGCTGTCAGTAAATCCGTTAGGAGGGCCAAAGGTTCTGTTTTAAATGATTAGAAATATCATGCTTAATTCAATACATGTTGAAAATCAATAGAAGTAAGGGACTTTGGGATACAGCGTAAATATTTTCGTTGGCCTCGAATTTCTCTCTGTATTCCGGAACATAATTTAAGGTTAACATGTCGGTCAACAGTGGCCAACCATCAAATTGTCTTCGAGGTCAATTTCTCTACATGAGGTCTGGTGTTCTCTATTGGATTTTTGGCGACCCCGTTTTGATTGCATCTCTCTTTTTTCTGTCCCTCTACTTACAGTTCCTTCTCGTTATCAAGAAGTTGTATCCTTGCATAAAATCTAGAAGTGATAAAGGACAATATCTCGGTAAGTGATTCAATCTTTTTTCAAGTTTGACAGTGATTTATACCCTCTGGTTATGTGTTTGGGAAAGAGACTATTTTTTCCCCATTGCTTTTAAAAATTGTTTTAAACATTGGTATTATTATGAAATCTGAATTTATATTTCTACTGACTCAAAGAATAAAACAAATCAGAAAATTCGCATGCTTTATTAAAATGTTTTAATTTCAAAGCATTTTTCATACAATGTAACATCAGGATTCTAGCTGAAATAGCATATAATGCAATAGCATTCAAATGCATGTTTGATTGCATATAATGATCCCAATTTGGATGGCAATTATACCGTTGCATACTGGGGAACACATCTCGTGAACTTTTGCAGTCCCCTATGCTATTTTCTATATTGATCGATGCGCATTTCGAGTGTGTTGCTGCATCTAGGTTGTTTTTAAAATGTATAGAATGTTGCGACTGGGGAAAAAAAAAAGAAAAAAAAGAAAAAAAGAAAAAAATAGAAAAACAGTTAATGTCTGATTGAAACAGAAATCTGTTTTACAATGATATAGTACTATAGGGATTGGGATGGTGATTACGTGCTGTTTTATTTTTGAGGCTGCTCATGATTCTTTGAGAAATCGTTTGACGCCTTAAATAATTGCTTAGCAAACGGAGACTCGCAACTCACAGTAAGTCCCACGCTAGAATAACACTCACAACATGTTTTTTTTTTCAATGTAAATAAACATACAAACAACAACATTAACAGCAGCTCATTAATTGTTTTGCCAAAAGGCTACTAGAGCTGTTTTGCTGTCTTGTTGTTTGACTTTTTTTTTTTTTTCAGGGGCATAGCATTCTGAAACAAAAATATTTTTTCCATTAATGCCATTATTTTTTAAAGACCACTGTCCTATGAACGAAAAATGTTCTCTTTAAATTGTTCCTACAATACTGAATGAAACTGCTTATAGCAACGGTTTGCAACCATTTTTACTTTTCATTATTACTCTTAAAAAAACAATGGAATTTTGTTGAAATAACAGTATACAATGCTCCATACAGCTGCATATAAATGTTGTTTGTATAATTTAACAATTTCAATACTTCTTTAATATACCAACACAAACATACAGTAGATTTAAAATCTATTTAAACGAACTCATTGATTTTAATTTCAAAACGAGTATCCAGGGATCCTTGTGAGGTAGGATAGAATGTCCGGAAGTGTAGTTTCCCCCCCTGGTTTCTCGAGATGTACATCCATGGAAATAATGCACCGAGGCTGTGGTTGTCTTTTTTTGTATTCCATTGGAAAAGAACGAGGAATGTAACATCCATCACCGCGCAGCTCAATATGCTGTCCTTTTTATGAAAATTAACAACATGAATCCCAGTCCATGAAAACCAGCACGTCATAATCCGAACTGTACAATTTGACCCACTGTCTGAACAATAACAGTTTGTTAATGTTTACATCATAGCTGAAAGATGGCAAAATGGAAGAGTAGAAATTGTGTTTTCTGCATTTCGTTGCCTCAGCCCACGTATTAGTTAATTAGTGCCCTTTTAAGTGGCTCCCCATTGGATCCTTTTAGCAAGGTTGCAAAATAAGGAACAATGCCGTTTAGTAAAAAGTTGCAGACACCTACATTTTTGCCTTGTGCCTTCCTCCCACACCGTTGGTGATGCTCTCTATTCAAGCACCTAGAAGAAATGCATCTTTTTAAAGTTGCCTGTTTACAGCTGCCTGTGTATGGTGGAAGTCATAAATCTTACGTAGCCATAAACGACGGGGGTAGTGTCCTGAATAATAAAAATAGAGAGAGAGAGAGAAAGAGAGAGAGAGAGAGAGAAAGAGAGAGTAAGAGAGAGGGAGACGTAGTGTTTGGCTTAAGGAGAGAGAAGTAGCAATATCTCTTGAACACTTTCCTGGTGTGTTTTTTTTTCTTTTCTTTTTTCCATCTTGGTCTCGCGCCGGCTTTCATCCTTATTTCCTTTTCGCGTTTTTCTCGTATCGTATTTTTCCCTTCTGTCCTCCACCCTTAAAGGATATGTTGATATTTTTCTCTTTATGTATAGCCTACAGTAAAAACAGAAGACACTCTCTCGTCTATTTTAACGTGCACGCGCCATCCTTGATACTCGCAGGACTTGTGTGACCAGAACTCGACAGAGCTTCTTAATATTAAAAAAAGCTTTCTTTTTTTTTTTTGGTGATTTGTTTTCACACCCCTCCCTCAGGTTTCAAGTCCGCCTGTTGTCTGTTCTCTTGTTCTTACACCCCCACCTCATTGTTTTTTTTATATATATTTTGCGCATAAGTTATTATAGTTGGGTGTGTTGGCAGGGATGTGATGAAATATTAACAATACAGATAGAATGTTGTTTCTGCCTCAAGCAAGAGGCAAGCCGGCGCTGAGAACGTACTTCCTGGTAATTTAATATACACCGGTAGAGTAAGAGAGGGAGCGAGAAATGGGTCCTCTCTGCTATAGTTGCCTGCTAAACAATGTTACTAGAGGATAATAGTTCAACCACACAAGTGAAAGTGACTCGGGGAAAAAACTCTTCTGCTTCCGTTGTAGACCTTTATCTTGTCCCGAGCGCCTGCAATTAGCATAAGTTTTCACTGGTGACGCTGTTTGATGGGGATTAACGCTTGAGCCTCTCACATCCAGCCTGCTCCGTTATTTCCAATAGCTGGAAAGGC
The DNA here is from genome assembly GCF_965113295.1 of Leuciscus leuciscus. NCBI lineage: Eukaryota > Metazoa > Chordata > Actinopteri > Cypriniformes > Leuciscidae > Leuciscus > Leuciscus leuciscus. The sequence goes on from NC_138725.1 coordinate 60,780,993, forward strand.
CTGGTGTTGACTACATACAATAACCTAGCAAAAACGAGCAAATAATAGGCTACCAGCAGACCACGGGCCCCGACATGAGACGGGGAGATGTTTCGGCGAGTCGGGAGCCCACATCGGATTATGATGTTCAATTTTGCGCCATGAGGAAAAGGAGAGGGGAGATTGAAGGCGAAATCTGAGGCCATTGTTATCTGCGAGCAGGGCGTACCAGTCGACAGGGCGGCCAGGAGCAGTGCTGCCTGTCCATTTGCAGCCCCCCTCGCATACCTCAGATCTTTAATGCTAGACCGTCTCCCCCTTTCGCGAGCCGAGGGGAATCGTCCAGCAGCGCCCGCACTCTGGCGCGGGGCAGCCGTGCTCGAGATACCCGGCGTTTGACGCGCGCTGTCTGGCTGGAATATCGAAACTGGTATGAGCTTTGGGCTTCTTTATTGATTGCAGCGTGGCCGAATGTGGAAAATATGATGCCTGCTCGCGCGTCTCTCGTCAGAGGCTAAGGTAAGCTGGTCTGAAATAGGCTATCAGTTTGTGAATGGCGGTATGTGTGTCCTAGTGATTTATGACCGTATGACTCCAAACGCGGTTCAAGAAGAGTTCACAATGCTTTAAGCTTCCATTGAAGCTGGAGCTTTCTTTCGCTACCTCTGAATAAATGCACCCAAGATTGTGTTATCTAGTCTAATTTTGGCTTTGTTACATAACAAAGGAGATCATTTTGGGGGATGTTTGTTTTCATAAATGCTTTGGTAGGAAAGCGTGAGTTTATGTTCAAGACTGAGGTGGTGATTTTACGCGAGAAAATAAAACGCCGTAGTTATACGTCAGTATGCAATATTCAAATGATTTGAACGATTTCGGCAAATGCTTCGATTGGCACTAAGGTTTGTTTTCATTTGATATTGAATTTGCACGTTAAAGGCCTGTTCTTTCCGAATGCAAAGACTGTGGGTCTCTCTAATCGACATACTATTTACTATCTTTTTGGGGGTTATATGTAAGCTATCCGTTTAATATTTACATAAATATCAGGTAACTTATTTTCGAATAGCAAAGAGGCGCCCAAGCAGTGTTGTTTTTGTTGACGTTTGGGTTGGTCCTGCTCCTACTACGTCTGCTTTCGACTCCGTAATTGTATTAGGGCTGGATCTACAGAAAAGTTGGTTATTGTGTTACCGTAACAAGAGGGCCAAGACATTACGTGTTCCATTAAATGGAACAGCGATATGATTTCATATCTATTATGCCTGTTTTTATATCCCCCTCTTCCTCTCCCCTTTCTCTTCCCTGTACAATTCCTTAGAGTAAATGATTAGGATTCCGGCCGTCCTCTTCGAAGATAAATGACCGACATTTGTGACGTGTTGAGACTGAGTTGATGTCCAAAAGCTGCAGCTCACATTTACGCTTTATTCAACAGAAACACAAACATCTCAATGTTTACACATTTATTTCTAAATAATAGAATATTAATCGTAGAATTAGAAATATCCATTTATTGCAGGGAAGTACATTTTACAATCAGTAAGAATCATTATCAGTCAGAGAAAGACAAATTCACTGTCTATTCCAGTCAATTTTAACAAAGGATTTTTTTTCTTTGAGTTAGATTCTGCAATAATGTATTTTTGAGCTCTAAAGCGTATAATGTTGGTTCAAAATATTAAAACAGTTTTCTTTTTTCTTTTAAACAAACAACAACAACAACATTGTTATATAACACACACACACACACACACACACACACACACACACACACACACACACACACACACACACACACACAGGCTGTACATACACACGGTTTTAGAAAATTATAAGTGAATTTAAATGATAAATTATAAGGATGATTAATTTAGCTATAGTATTTAGCTAGACCACATATGCTTTTTTTCTGGAACACTTTATTTTACGATAAATACAATTACAGTTATATAAACCAGAAAAAAAAAAATGTTACTTGATCAAATGAATATATATATTTATTTATTTTCATTTGATTTTTACAACTAGAAAAAAAGCACAGGACGCAAAACAGGGTTTATGTAAATCAGGCCTTCATTATTGCCATGTGTAGCAAACGAAATATATGACAGCATTAAAATACTAATGTGGTCTTCCAGTCATCTAAATACATTTGTGTGTCATTTATAGAAATATACACATAATTAATGAAAAATGGCAAGGTAATGTTATCTATGAATAAAGGACTCGAAATAGTTAAAATGGTTTTGCCCACTGTGAATTGAACTTGCAAGTATCTGATAAAGCAAAAGCCTTAGTAGTCCTTTCTTAAAACATCTTACGCAAATTATTGGCTTCCCTTCGTCTTTTTTTAATAACATTTACTACCCAGGCGAGTGAGTGAGAATAAATGCCAGGTGCCTGTAAGTGTTTGAGTGATCGTTTTTCGCCCGGTCCTCTCAGCAACCCCAGAGCAAAGCTGCGAGGTCTTGAGCTTTTTAAAGGGCTGGATTTGTCTATTTTTGGTCCTGCGACCATTACGAATAACACCTTCTGGTGAAGCTTTCCCTCTGCGTTCATAAAGGCCAGCAACAAAGTTAAAGAAACACAGTGCCGGTTTGTCAGGTTTTAATGTTGCCCAAATACGTTTGTTTGTAACTGGAGAAAGCCCTCCAAAGATTCCCTTTGTGTTTGAGACAAGAGCTCTCTCAAATGTCCGCAGAGATCGTCTGTTTTGTCCAAGTTTAATTTTCTTTTTTGATTAACGCTTTGTTGACTTTTAATGCGTTAGCGTTTTATTGCGTTTCAATTGCACAAATTAAATAAATATGAAATATTTTTACACAATATCAGAGATCTTAGAATGGAGCCCAGTGTCAACAATTACCACCTAAAACGCATCTTGGCAAGTTAATCGTAACATCTTTATTTTTATGACAAGAGATTATTTATGTATGTATGTATGCATGTATTTATTGATTTATTTCTTTTCCTTCCTACCTAAATACTTGCATATCAGTAGGAACAATGACCACAGCACAAAACGTTTTATTTATTTATTTGGAGAACAAAGGCAAGATAAATCTGTAATTTAAAGTACAATTTATATAACATGCAATGCAAAAAAATAATAATATATTTTTATAAAATGGAGTATGCCAGTTCAAAACCTTATGTGTAGTTTGAGAGGGAGTGAAGAGAGAGAGAAAGAGAGAGAGAGAGCATCTGCAGGCTGTGTTGTGGGAACATGCTATTCATGTCATGGCGTCTTTCAGTGCAGTAAGATGGATTTACCTCGCGCCCCTCTTATTATGTGCCTCTTATAACCTTTCAGGTCAGCTTCCAAGAGGCCATTGGAAAGAGACCGTCACGTGACATCTAGTGCCAATGTTCTTCCAGAAGGTCGTCAGGACCCTGGTAGCCGGTAACTCGATTTTTGGAAATGCAGAAAACGACCTACTACGACAACTCGACACTTTTCGGAGGATACTCGTACCAGGGGGCAAACGGTTTTGGCTATGATGCCCCGGCACCAGCCTTCCAGAACTCAGCTCATCTTGAGGGTGACTACCAAAGGTCTGCATGCTCTCTACAGTCGCTCGGCACCAGCGCACCCCCACAGCCTCAGCATGCCAAGACGAAAGAGCTTAATGGCAGCTGCATGCGGCCCAGTCTGCCACCTGAACACCACCCACCCCCCCAGGTTTCCCCTCCTCAGAACGCTGTAAACGTTGCTGCCTCAAATGCCACCCAGCAGCCAGGCGGTAGCGGTGGTGGCGGGGCTGGCGGCGGGGGCACAGCCAAATCGTCATCCAAGTCGTCTTCTCTGGCCCCAAACCCAACTCTCACGAAGCAAATCTTTCCTTGGATGAAGGAGTCACGTCAGAACACCAAGCAAAAAAACAGCTCCCCTAGTGCAAGCTCAGCTAACGGTGTGTTTGCCAAACCCCTTCTTCTCTTCTGTTCTGTTCTATTCTCTCCTCTTCTCACCCTTCTTGACCGAGACAGATGTTGGCCAACATTATTAGCTTGAAAGGGGATACAATAGGGGTGGGACTAAATCAGAACATGCTCGTTTCAAAGTTTTCAATATGTTTAGCAAGGGGACAGGCCAGCCAGGTTTATTGTACAGCTTTAAAAAAAAGTCTAAGAATTGTGATGATTATATGGTTATATGCTCTGAATATCTTTGACTATAAAAGTGGCAGAAGATGAAACGGCAGTACGCAAAGATTATTGTTTAGATTTTAGATTGCAGTAATGCCACATCACTTGTCATACATAATTATTGTGTCCAGATAACAGAAGATTTATCCCACAAGCCTCTGAATTTGCACATAGAGGTTTCTATCTTTCTAATCCTCCCTGTAAACCATTTAAAAGACAAACCATGTAGCAAACACACCGTTGCCTAGTGCACCGTACGATTCTGGCCCTGGGCTTTAGTTGTAATGTGATTTACATACACAAGGTCAATGTAAGGGCATGCGTCTCTTAATAAATGCCAAAGTTATGAAGTGTTGACAACCAATATCAGGGGGATAAGTTTTTCATGGCCGGCTTTATTAGTGGGAACGATGCATTCAATTTCCGTGTGGAGTAATTATGTTTTATTTCATTCTCACCCCAGCGGAGAGCAGCGGTGGTGAGAAAAGCCCTCCGGGTTCTGCAGCTTCCAAGAGAGCACGCACCGCTTACACCAGCGCTCAGTTGGTGGAGCTCGAGAAGGAGTTTCACTTCAACCGATACCTGTGCCGGCCGAGGCGCGTGGAGATGGCCAATCTGCTCAACCTCAGCGAGCGGCAGATCAAGATTTGGTTCCAGAACAGGCGGATGAAGTACAAGAAAGATCAAAAGTTGAAAGGCATCGGCTCGTCCTCAGGGGGGCCATCCCCCACAGGAAGCCCACCTCTTCCAATGCAGTCCTCGGCTGGTTTCATGAACTCTATGCACTCAATGGGCAGTTATGACGCTCCCTCCCCACCATCTTTTAACAAGCCCCATCAAAATGCATATGCCATGTCAACAGCCTATCAGAACCCAATGAAAGGTTGCCCACCCCAACAGAAGTATGGAAACACTGCACCGGATTATGACCCACACGGGCTACAGGGTAACAGTGGCACCTACGGGACACCAAACATGCAGGGTAGCCCCGTGTATGTGGGAGGTAGCTATGTTGATGCCATGCCTGCCACTGGGCCTTCTATGTATGGCCTCAATCACCTACCACACCACCAGTCGGCAAGCATGGACTACAACGGTGCCACACAGATGTCGGGGAACCAGCACCATGGACCGTGTGACCCACATCCGACATACACGGATCTGTCTGCACACCATCCTTCTCAGGGTAGAATCCAAGAAGCACCCAAGTTGACTCATCTGTAGCAGGTTTGGACAAATAATAATAAAAGAAATGAAAGGAAGACAAAACGAAACAGACTAACCCATGGGGCGATGCAATGGGGTTGAAAAAGATGATCCAGTGGTTTCTTGCCATGACTAGAACACCGGTTTATGTCAATGTTGTCCTTCCATTCATACGTGAACATACCTGAATTTAGTATCCATAGGTCTAAATACCCCTTTAAAATGATACACTGAAAAGTGTAAAAGTGAAAAGTGGCTAGTTTATGCCAAGGAATAGACTGTCTAGCTGTATGACCTCATTACATTATCTTAAATGTTTGTGTACTTCTTCAGCATTGTCACTGCATTCCTCACACTTTGGAGAGTGGTACGGTATACCCTACATTTAAACTTACTGGTGCAAGAAAACCACTGGATTGTTTTCGTCCACTACCCTTATTTCACATACCTCTTTTTTTAAAACGTCACACAAATGTCAATTTTTTATTAACTTGTTCCCAAAACTGCAGCAGAGTGGCACCTTGTCTTTAGCAAGACGGTGATAAAGATATTCATCTCTTTTAAGTCCGTTATACACTATGCTACCTATCACTATTGATGAGAAGTAAATATAATTTTGTTATGGCTTTGACACAGGGTAAAAAAGAAGAGTTGAGAATACTAGTAAATTAAAACTCATTCCCTCAACTCGCTGTCCCCTCCCTCTCCCCCTCCCCCTCCCCCTCATACTCCCTTCCCCAGTTCTCTATCTTTCCCAATCTTTGGGTTCGCCTACATTAGTCCAAACTAATATAAAAGGCCCACATTTTCTCATATCTTGACTTAACGTGGAAACAGGGTATATTTGAACAAAAATGCATGTCCGGGAAACCAAGCTACAGCGCAGACGTCTCTGTTTACGCCTAATGCGCTCTGGTCTGGGCATCATTGTTGCACTTAGAGTTTACATTTAATGGGTGAGGAAGAAAAGTAAATCTTATTTTGAATCGGAAGACCTTCAATCAGCGTCTTTCGCTAAGTGTGTTCAAGTGAACATTCATAAATATATATTTATTTGTTATAGCCAGTTTAAATACTTTCTTTTTTGTATTATTTATCCCCATGTATTTATATCGATAAAATGTACTTTTTTAGTATCTACCTGTTATAAAAAGACGCTGTGTTCTTGTCATTGTAAGAAATTAATTTTTAGTTCTTGTATTTTAGAGATATGTAGCTTTATGTTACCCTTGTATAAATAATGTCTTGACTTGTACAGGGGGCGCAAGAACGGAATCAAACCGTTCCCGCATAGTCGAGAATTAGACGAAATATAGCGAAACATTTTGAGAACTTCATTTGTCCTTTGTAACTACTTTTATTTCCTTGTTAAGAGTTGGTTGTTGAACAATTCTTTAATAAAATGTTATGTTATTCATTTCCACTCTATAAGTTCATGAGTTTACCAAACAGATATACAGGCAAAGGCAGAAAGGGTGGGGGTGGGGGTTCCTCGAGGCCTGTGAAAGAGCCCTGGAGGCCGCGCCTGCAATGGTCACGTGAAAGGGGTCCAATGGAATCGCTGAACCCTTGTTTTACTGGTTATGGAATTAAAACAAATGATTACAAATAATCCCAAGTTTAAAGCAGACAGATACAGGTAAATGCTGACTAAACGTATTTCTGGTTGTTGGATCTCAACCGATTATTGTAGGTTGCGTTGCTTTATGAGCTCATTCATTTAACACAGATTTGATTTGAGCATACCCAGGCTTTAGATAAAACTAAACGAATTCATTTATTGTATAAAAAATAGAGCACAACAATTTGCAACCGTGTGAATACAAAATAAATATATTAGAATAACAGTGATAATAACATTAAACAATTTCCATGGCATGCGCAAAACGCAAATAGGCCTGCACATTTAGCGGTTTGTGATAATTCTCTCAACATGTGATTGTTGTATGGATTACACTTTTTATACTGTTACAAACATTTATATGCCTCAATGAATGTGACTAAAAATCTAATAAAAATACATCAACGCGTTTATCAGAATAAAAAAGTGCATAAGAAGCAAGTACTTGTATTTTTAACTACACAGAAAATAGTCACATTTGGAGGTACAGTGTACAAACATAAGGCATCAAATATTAAATCCAGATAGATCTTAAGAAATGAATTAAAAACCGCTGTCCCTCGGATGATATAAATTCCTTTAAGCTTTTAACGCAAAATGTTGTAGAATTCGTCCCAGAACATCATTATTTTGCAGTGGAAAAAAAATCCAGTTGAAAAAATAAAATAAAAATAAATTAACTTGATAATTGTTTATGTAAGTACTCTCCGAAATAGGAACATAGAACACAGACGACAAATAAAAAGAGAGATTATCAGTGCGTCCCAGTCCATCGCAGTCAGCTCCGTTCTGTAGTGAAGGAGGGCCTTTCAGACTGAAGCCTTTCCGAAGCGCCCACGGCCTACAAGCTTGCTTTGTATTTCCTTTAAAATTCCCAGACACCCACACAGGTTTATATCTGTTTCCACTGTTCTTTTAGACGAGAAAAACGACGAAAAGAAGCCCGGGTTGCAAATCCGAACTATTGCGAAGTCAATTCCAGATTACAGTTATAGCTGAAACACAATTTAGTTTCAATAATCCTATCAATGCGACGCGCCAATAGAATGTTTCCAATGCAGAAAAAAATAGATAATTCTGGAAAAAAATCCACAAATCTACGAGGGTATAATGGGGGTTTTCTTTGTTGTGATCTTGGAGGAAAAAGGTGAATTCTTGAGGGTGGCTGCTGTCAAGCGCTTTGCCGGCGAAAAGATTGATCACCCTCGCAGCCTCTCTACTCTTGCTCTAAAAATATCTACCCCCTTTTCCCATTCGTTTTAGACTTTGACGCAACCAATTTTGCTTAGTTTTTCATCAAGTAACATTATATTGTTGCTTTCTTCGTCCAATCTGCAATATAACGTTTTCAATGCGTTCAAGTCAATATACGCAATTTCCATTTGTAAACGCGACCTCATGATGAACTTTTGGTTGTCACATCAACAAATGTTTCCCATACAAACACATCATATAAAACTATTTTTCGTGCGGTATTATATGTCTTATCTACATTTATTTATTTATTAAAAAGTAAAATAATAATAGCCAATAGAAATATATTATTAATTGACAATTCTCTAACCTGGATTTAGTGCAAACTTACGCGCTTTAAGGTCCCAGGTTTCAGCAGTTCTTCAGATTCTGCATAAAAGAATAAAAATAAAATAAAAGGTAAACCTCAAAATAATTTATTTGTGTGGCAATGGTTGGGAATCTCCTATTCGGTAAATGTGCCAGACAATCTCAACATCACTCCTGTACATCCGTATTTATGTGTTTGATAAAAGAAATATTTCAAGAGCTACATCTCTTGTCTGTTACTCTTGTCAAAAGTTTTAAGATTAATGACCCTTGATAGTAAATACGCAAGAAGCCATATTGTGGATGTGCTTATCAGACAAGGCCTGTGAATTACATCACCGGTAGTTCTGCATTTGGATTGTTGTCGTCTAGCATAAGAGGCCCTCACTTTACCTCTTCACGACAAAACAGGGCTGTCCGAGCACATGGCAAGTGGGAGCCTTTTTTATTATTATTTCTTCCATGTTACTATAAGAACTGGATTATAATATCCTGTTGTATTTTTTTTTATCAATTCAGACAAATATTGCTTTCTTTTGCCACCAGGCCCCGAATTTCGATTGGCTGAGATGAGTCATGTGACCAGGAATTGGCTGCAATTTCGCCCATAGTCTTCAGTTTAGTAGACCCTGGTCCCCATACGCTAGTAATATCACCAATATACACAATTATTAAAGCCCGCAAATGCCGTCATAGCAGGAACGCAAAATAAATCCTAGCTTTTTGGATGTTATTTTTTGCGTATGTTGGTGTCGCTGGACGCCCTTTTTGCCCAGGCGAAGCGATGAATTTTGAATTTGAGAGGGAGATTGGGTTCATCAACAGCCAGCCTTCCCTTGCAGAGTGCCTGACGTCTTTCCCCGCTGTCCTGGAGTCATTTCAAACTTCATCAATCAAGGACTCGACAGCAATTCCACCTCCTTTCGAGCACACCATCCCTAGTCTGAGTCCCTGCACAGGCAACCAGGCGCGACCGAGGAGCCAAAAGCGAACTGCCTCCAATGGCCTCCAGCTCCGGACACAAACAGCACCGCCGACGCAGCACCAGCAAGGCCCGGCCCCGCTGTCGGGTGGTGCACCCCTGGCCCACGAGTTCCCATGGATGAAAGAGAAAAAATCCTCGAAGAAGTGCCCCAAGCCCGGAGCCACCGCTGCTGCAGCAGCCTCCCCTTCTCAGGCATCCTCTGGCTACACAACCGCGGGACTGGAGTCCCCGACAGGTACGTTTATCAAAGCAGTGACCGCGTTTGTTCTGCATTTCTTCATTTTGGACATTTTTTCCTGAATGATTCGTGACTTGAATAGATGTCAATGTAGCTTATTGCCTGCTATTATAACCTAGAATTATTACAGTTACATTTGTATATTTACGCAATTACAAATAAAATAAAATAGAAAGCCCTGTCGAAGTTGTTCTTTGTCCTATTTATATGTGATGTATAGCATAACCTGCTTTGGATGGGCTAGTATTTCACGTCTGACGAGCTCCCTGTATTTAGGAATAATTGTGTAATTTCATCTGATGTCTACATTTCAAGCATCATTAAGCATGGATGATTATTGTGCATATAAATATATATATTTAAATCCCGTTGCTGTAATGTCTTAAAAAGATAAAAAGGCACCCTCCCCCATTTCTTAGCATATAGGCTACAAAACTGTGCACATTCTGAAAGATTACTACCCTGCAGATAGTAGATCTTGATCTATAATAACGATTTAATCGCAATTGATGTCAGCTGCGACTCGATATTCATTCATAACCATGTTTCATGGCTTGGGGAGCCATTTTGGATATCAGTATATATATATTGTGAAAGCTGTGGAACACTACAAAATATGGGGCTTACTGAAATACCGCTTGTACACCACGTTGGTCTATTACCACAAGACATGCCTAACCATTGCAGTCATTGCTACATGACAAGCCCAAACCGCAGGGCTGTTCTACACTGGGATTTTACTGTCATCTGGACAATTTCTCACATAAAGTTCGATGACTTCGCCTTTTGTATGGGACTTATTTCTGTTTTGATTCTTGCAGAGGCTCAAGGTGGACTGGATAATGGCAGCGGTTCACGGAGGCTGAGGACCGCATACACCAACACGCAGCTACTTGAATTGGAGAAGGAGTTTCACTTTAACAAATACCTCTGTCGGCCCCGGCGCGTTGAAATAGCAGCACTTCTGGATCTAACCGAGCGCCAAGTCAAAGTGTGGTTTCAAAATCGACGCATGAAGCACAAACGGCAAACTACGCACCACCGGGACGGGCAAGAAGGCGAGCCCAGCGGTTTCGAGCTCCTGGAGGGAACCGACGCTGCTTCACCGTATTCGAGCCAATCTGTGGAAGTATCTGGTTCTGGCTCTGGTTCGGCCGCAGTCTCCGAGAGTGAGACGTGCCCGACAACTGCCTCCTACACGAACAGTGCGGACAAAAGCCAGCCCACGCCTGAAGATGGCCAGGCGAACCAGCCGGAGCCTGCATCTGTTCCTGACACAGCGGTTCACTCCCCCCCGTATCCAACGCCTACTGCAGATAACCCCTCTACAATGACTGAGGGCCGAGCAGCTGGGCCGGAGCATTCGTTCACAGAGCCGCAGGATGCCACCTCTCTACCCGATTTGAATTTCTTTTCGACGGACTCCTGCCTACAGATTTCGGACGCTTTATCGCCGAGTTTGCAGAGCTCACTGGACAGTCCAGTTGACTTTTCCGAGGAAGATTTTGACCTGTTTACGAGCACCCTTTGTACTATAGATTTGCAACATTTACAGTTCTGAAAAGAAAAGACATCAAAACGCATACAAGAACAATCGAACTACATATTATTGCAGAGTCGTGAATGCTTCTCGACCGCAACATTCCTATAATATGACAGAAAAAGAGTGAAAAAACAAAACATTTACCTATTTTTTTTTTTTTTAAAGAAAGAAAAACAAAAAAAAAGGCGTGAATCTAAGCCTACACGGAAATAAATTATCCATTATTTTGAAAATACGATGATGTAATCTTTTTTGAATACACATCGGAATGGCCCCTGTCGAAGTTTCAGGTATTTTATTGCCTTTTGATTCTCGGATTTTAGTTTATCTCGACTAACAGATGAATGGTTACGGACTTTTTCAGTGAAACTCAATCATTGGAATCTCAGGAATTGTGTCAGACATAAGGGTAGTTGAACTGCTTTTAGGAATTCTCCCAAGGCGGGCGTTGTCCCTATTGAATAATTTTAGAACTAGTTTATTTATTGAGATTCTTTAATAGTAAATTTAAAATTTATTTATTGTACGTTATTTTCATAGTTGAAATAATAAAAATACAATAAAAAAAATATATGCTGGAGCGAGTGTGATTGATTCTCTTAGGTTTAACGATTTTTTTTTTTCATTATAAAGAATGTTTATTTATTTTAATACAAATCAAGACATTAATTTTAAGTATTTGTTATTTCTCCTTGGTATTGATGTATTGTGATGAAACTACACAATTCAGTCCGTAGGTTGAATTGATGTTTTGTTTTTTTAAGAACATTATTAACAGTATGCAATTATTATTATTATTATTATTATTCATTTGTAACCATCATTATATTGGGATGAGTGATATTTTGTGTTATTAGTATTATTACAAGAGAGAGGTGGGAACTGCATATGCTCAGAAAAAGAATAGCCTAAGCTACTAAAATTTGTAGTAAAATCTATTTTCATTCCCAAAATTCTTCGACGATACTTAAAAAAAAGAAAAAAAAAAGAAGAAAAAAAGAATGCAATAAGAACAGTGATTATTATTAATCCGAAAAATTAAAACAGTATTTTATTTACAAAATGGGCTGTGGCTGATAACATTATAAAAAGCAGCAGCACGGATATCTATTAGATGGATGTTTTTAAAAATGGGCACGGGAGCTGTAGGGGGGTCAAGCGGTTGACTGGGCTGTGGGTTCCCATAGCTGCACCCTGATGCAAAATGGCGCTCGAAACACAATGAAGGATATGAACAATAAAGCGGCAGCCATTATGGATAGTTTGGGCTGCAGCTGCGAGCATGGTGCTCCGAGCTGACTCATTGCCAGCTGAACCACCAGTTTAGACAAGCACAGGCCAGAAATATATCAGTTAAAGATACAGATTATAATTGTATTATTATTTTCTATAACTTGTAATAAATATTGAACACTTTATGTAACAGCTGGATCTATCCCAAGCCCTTATGGGGGAGATAATCTTACAATGACATGGTGGTTATTTAATGTAAAACAGCTGCAATAACACCACCACCAACAACAAAACTAGGCTAATAAAAACAATAATCACAACAATTATTATTATTATTATTATTATTATTATTATATTTGTCTGCATCACCCAGGTCAGATTCCTGTTATCTCTCTGTCATTTAGCATTGATGAATTTAAAGCAGCAAAACAAGGTTTCTGTACATATGAATAGGTCTTTTTTTGTTATTGCTGGGTTTACATTAGCAGTACCAGGTAAGGACCCCTGTGTGTGTGGAACAGGTTGATCTGCTCATATTATTGGCAAGGTGGATCTGGTCACGTATAGAAATATCGCAGATAAGAATTTAACGGCATGTGTACAAAAGCCAAACACTGAATTAACAACTCACCTGCTTTCATCAGCTTTTAGACTAAATAGTGCTGGGATAAAAAATATCTAATATCTAATCTTAAGCAAAGTTTGCTGGGTTGTCAAGAGTGGAAGAGAGAGAGAATGAGATACAGATGGATAGATACAAAGGCAAATGTGTCTACTGTTGATCAGTAAAAATGTGTGTGATTTTGTCTGGCTGGCATCTAAATTCAGAGTCAAGTCTCAAGTTTGATTTTCAGTATAGTTATTTCTTGTTTAGGTCCTGGTTTGGGATTTCTTAATATCCTGATGCCGCCATATACAGGACTCATCTGCCCTGCTTCTGTTTAAATCACCTGGGACAGGTGAGACAGAGACTTATCGACATATCTCCAAACAAGATAAACAACTTCTTCCCTGCCCTGAGGCCACACAAGTTGGTTTATTTTTTATTTATTTTTATTTTTATTTTAAGCCCTCGGGTGGTGATTTTTCCCCCATCAGCCTGATAATTTGAGGTGTGGCTAGGTCGAGTTTTATCTCAGACTCTATGCTTTGGTTGGTGGCCTGCCAGCTCTTACGCATTTATCAGACCGGCTCTTACTGTTTATATATTTTGCAGAGCACAGTACTTTGGGCCGGCAAAGTCTAAAATAAGAAAAGGTGTGGTGGCATAGGGATTTTCTCACATGAGAAAATGGGCCAATGTTTACAGTGGTGCATCCTGGGCACTGCTATGCCTAAAGCAGTGGTGGGACTAGCCAAGATTAAAGTGGAAATGTCTCCTGCCCTATTTCAGTCAAACCACCATGAAGGCTCAGTTTAATCACTGAAGTGGTTAGGAAACCAAAGTACTTTGTCATTGAGTAACATCAATAACAATGGTAACAGCAAAACATTATCTTAGCTTATTTTAGAATGGCCTTAAGACTTTACGGTTAGCAGAGTAAATACATTGTATTGGATTATGAGCTCTGTAAACAGCTCATTTTGTAGTAACTCTTGCTTTCATTTGTTTGGCAAACACACTTTGTTCATAAAAGGCTGGCCCTATCATATGCGTATGGTCACATGCGTATCAATGAAGCGTCACAGTATGAAGATTAGTCAAAATGTTAATTTAAAATGAACCCCAAGGATGTAAATGCAACAATACCACTAAGATGCACCACTTTGTGCTCTGAAGACAAACAAACTTTGAGTGATTATGAGGCCAATTGAAACCTTTCTTGTGACATTTAATAGCTTGAGCAGTTCAATTCGCATAAATGTTTCAGCATGCATCCGTAGCTCATTTTACTGAAAAACAAGACACATCAGTTCCATATAAAGCCTATAGCCGCTAAAACAGATAAAATTGAAACGTTGATATTTGCACGTATACCTTCATCCAGACTGGATGATTGATAAGCATTATATAATGTTTGATAATGATGTAATAAAGAGCTATAATGAGTCTCTTATCTTGGTCTCTCTATTTGATCTCTTCTATGAGTGAAAAGTAAATGCTGACAAATTGTAAAGGAAACTTTACAAACTAGAGAGAATATACTGAAAACAAAGCCTTTGTGGCAAAGGTTGTGAATGTACACACTCTCAAAACTTCTCTAAAGGAAACAGAATGGGTGTGAAGCTTACAATGACAGGTAGATAAAGTGATGGTCAAATAGCAAGTCAGTGAATACAATAAAATCCATTTTAATCCAAAGACACAAAGGTTTTTTACATGATCAAGTCTGATCGCTTAATATTCACACAAATAAAGGACACACATTTTGATAGCCCTATGTGAAATGGCTGATAAAACCCCCAAAACTTTTCTATAAAATATAATATTTAGCCGAAATGGTGGAATTTGTAGAATTTAATTCGATTTTTTTTTTTGCACGATCTCACGACCAATTCGTACGAGTGAGTATGGTGGCTAATTCGTACGATTTGTCTAAACCCCAGTGATAGGTATGTTTAGTGGCGGAGTCAGGGGCAGGTCATTTGTACGAACTCATACGAATTGGGCAACTTGCAAAATATGTACGATTTATCAAAAAGTGTGAGTGAGGTCGTATAAGTTCATATTCATAAAATTCGTACGAATTGCCGTGAGATCGGGTTGGTTTACACCCCACTGCTGACGCTTACGCTGCGTTTACGCCATGTCATTACCGTAAATAAGATATGGCAATACGTGACACTGTAAGTGGAGCTGTTAACGCCAATGGATTCGGACTTACGTTTCTCTTGCACTATTAACTCCAAAATAAATCTGCAGTGGTCGCATGGTACAAGTAGGCCTAAATTACGAGTCTAAAGTTGTAATTACTAGTTATTCGATCACGCGAATGCTTTTTACAAGTCAGGGGTGCGTTTCCGTACAACGACGTAACTCGCTTCTTAACTACCATAGGCCTATACGATGCATCGTTTAAGACAACTACTAGCTAGTCACGACTGTTTCCCGAAACCGTATTGTCGCAAATTGGTCGTTCGGCCACGTTGGTTAATGATGTCACGTAGGTGGTGGGGTAACTATGAATCTGTTTGAGATCGAATTAATGCTAGATGTTTTTCTATAAATTATACGCACCTGAGGACTTTTTCAAAATTTTCTCCGTTATTTTGCTTTATTTCAAGATTCAATCTTGGCTTGTTCTTACGTAGGCTACTTGAGCACGTACGCACATGCGCACTATTAAAAAACGACGCGTTAAATGTCTTGACATACTAAAAGCGTGAATTTGTATGTATTCTAAATAAATGCTATAGATTTTACTGCATGTCAGCTTTCTTATTTGGCTCAAGATAAGGATTTATTCCACATGTTTAGTCCACATGTCATGCAAACAAGAAAATATGCGTCTAACCACCACTGACCGAGAGTCGTTCCAACCAAATTCGCGATGCGTTTGCGAATGTTCGCAGAACTATGTTTTTGGAGAACACCGATACGTTGAACTATGCTGATAACGACGGAAACGCACCCCAGAATAGTTATGGTAATTAGCCTACTAAGGCACCTTTAGATTTAGGGGCGGGGTTAGGGTAGACCTTTATGCTAGCCTATATTCAAAAAAAAGAGTTTTCGTATGAATCACGTTGTATAAATTCATACGAAATAACCAATTTATAAACAAACAGATACATTTTCTTATAAGATCGTCAGCACAATATCAAAGTAATTACAGGCCAAGATAGAATTGTCTGTCATAAACATTTCTTGCAGTAGGCTATTCTTTGGCACCGTTTAAACAACGAAAATAAAGTCATCCAGTAGCCTATGTTAACATTAGCATTAGGCCTACGCCAAGGAAGCTGACTGAAAGCATGGATTTGTTTCAAAATGTTTTCAAAAGACAGCGACAGCTGGTGATGAACACATGCCACAAAGAATGAGACGCATATTGGCTCAAGACCTCGCATGTCTTTCTGCACAAATTTCTGCTTTTAACAACAACCCTGTTAAATCTAAAAATGTTTCTGATGCACTTGCAAGGTTATCAGCTTTGTTAGTCTGTCATTTTTGTGTGTTGATTTGGTCACTGATGTTCATGAAAGCTCACCTGAATTTTCAAGTGCTGAAGGAATAAAGTCCTTGTGTGTAAAAATTACAAAAGCATTTGAAGAGCAGCATGGCATGACATGTGGCAATAACCTTCTACAGCAGAATTAGAAACAGGCGAATATTTGCTTTTGTATGCTTGAAGCAGACCCTTCACAGCTGTCCATATCTTTTCAGAGGGTGAGGGGGCATTCACTTACACTTGTACAGTATCTAACAATAACACATTTTTACCCTTAACCCCGCCAACAAGAGAATGTGCTGACAATACCTCGGAGCAATCATGCTCTAAGCTGTCATCTTGTCTATAGCAACAGAGCAGTCACCCAAAAACGTAATGTATCCAGTGACACACCATTGAAGGCAGCTTACTTGTATTTACTTGGAATATTTTGGTATGTTTACAATGATTCTTTGAGTAAGTATCAAAGTTATAACATTAAGTCAAACTTACTCAACTTTCTGATGCTGGTGTTCCCATCATGCACCGGGGCATGAAAAATTAATAAGGTTACATTTTTCACTGTTTTCTAGTTGAATTTACAGAATTTTCATTGCTTTTGTTGTTAGGTTTATTAATCTGGAGTTCTACTAAAAAGATGACACAATCTCAAAAACTATGGATTATTACCATTATTGTATATTATGTACCAAGTATTAAGGGTCTCTTTGCGGTTGAGTACCTCATATATGTTGTCAAGTGTAACAACATTTCAAAAGCATAGCTTGATTCAGTGCTACATTGTTTGAGTAAATGTTCTTGAAACAGAGTATTGCAAAGTAAACTTCAAAGTAGAAATTACTCAAACTGGCCAAGTTCAATTTACACATTCTTTGTTCATTTTTACATAACTTAGTTAAGTAGATTTTACACAATTCCATACATGTGAAATTTAACTTGCAAAACAAAAATTAAGTAAATTCTACTTTTTCAGTGTAGTTATTGACTTTTTATTCAAATTATTTTTAAATGTTAAACTGTAGGCCTACCTGAATGTACACTGTACAAATATTTTCATGATATGTTATCACAACTTTTTTTCTTTTATCAAATTAACTTAACTTGATAATTAATGTGGTTCAGATAACAATCTTTTGAGTTTCTGTTGATTAAACCAATCTCCATTGTAATAACAAAAAGTTTTTATTTCAATGAACTCAAAATTGTAAGGCAACCAGGTAACTTGGTTAAGTTAAATCAAAAACATTTTTTTTACAGTGACAAAAAAGGGGTCATCTTTGGTCATGCAACTGGTCACCATTTTAAAGTTTTTCAACATTTAAAAATCACACATTGCCTTCACTAGTTCATTTTAAATGGCCTGGGATTGTAACATTAACAATGTACACTGAAAAAAACAATAAGTGAAATTTTCTTAGGCAAGTTTTTGCACGCAGATTTTTAGAGCAAATTTCACAAATGGAATTAAGTAAACTCAACTTAAAGCTGCAGTCCGTAACTTTTTTGGGTTAAAACTTATCCAAAATAATTGTTTGAGCAAGTACATAACCAGCTAGTGTTCAACACATTCTGCTTCCCTTGCTCGATTAAAAATTTAATTCCAGTGGTACTAGTGGATTTCCGCAGGAAATTCAAGCATGTCTTTGCGTCATTACATCACATCTGTACACATAAAGAAGGAGTCTCGGCTAGTAGGCTATATTGCGAGTGAGGATGTTGGAGGTGGAGATTTATAGCCTTTTCTCACAGCACTTGATATAATTAAACTTATCAACTTGATGGAGGATCCAGAGGTTCAAACGACAATCACCAGTGACAACTGGAGATTCACCCGTTGTAAAATGCAAAAGACTTTGGAGTGGCTACAGAAAAAGAGAGACTGCAACCGGGCCCATGCGAAAACAAAAATAAATATCGGAAGGGCATTAAATGTAGTCAGGCAATGCTGATGTTGTTAACATGAACAATTTGAGAACAAAGTATAATTTGCACGGTTTGATAATGATAAGCGATCGTTAGATTTAATCAGCGCAATTTACTGCAATACTTTTTTCCCTTAGTTGGTCAGAACAAAAGTGGATGTTACTTATGTTGGTCATACTTCCAAAAAGTAGAATCTGTGATTCCGAATGCCAGTATCCACACCGGCACGGTGACTGACAGCCGCACATTCTCCTCAAAACATTGGATTCATCCGCACAGTCGAGGCACAACCCACGTAAAGTTGATAATTCTGCGAATAACTGCAATTGCAGATTTCGAACAGAGATGGCGACAAAGAGGTTAAAACTACTGATTGCAGCTTTAACTAAGTACAATTAAAAAAAATAAAAATAAGTGACTTTAACTTGGCAAGTAATGTCTACTTAGTTGAAGTTTACTTTCCAATACTTTTTACTTTTTACAATATAACATTGTAGCTCACAATACACAATGACGGTAACATTCTATGGATGATTTTTGAGTATGAATGTGTCATTTTGAGTAGAATATGAACTCTAGATGTCACAAAATGTAAGTTACTAAACCTAACAACAAAAGCAATGAAAAAAATAAAAATAAAAATAAAAAATAAGCCCCAGTGCATGATGGGACACCAGCATCAGAAAAGATGAGTAGGTTTAACTTAACTTTATAACGTTGACATTTACATTTTCATTTCTACAAGCTTGAATTGAGTACTAATGTAGAATTTACTTTTAATTCTTGCCTGAACTAACTTTTTCATGTATAAATTACATTTGTTTTTTTCTGTAGTATTTGCTTCACCACAGAATAATTTGTATCAATCTTTCTATTAATATAAGCAGGGAAATTTGATTATTTAGGGTACATTTCCTGTCCATTGATGATAATTATGTTTTTTTTTCTAACAAAAACATCTCACACTAATATTTTATGCACTCTGTTTTTAAGTTTTAATAAAATTGCCTTTATGTCGCTTAAATGTGTTTTATATTGTTTGCTTTTTGAAATGAGTGGGTCTTGAGTTGAAAATAATGGATAAAAAAATGTTAAAGTCAAGATTATCTAGATGATTTTTTATTATTCTAGAAATTTACTTTTACAATCTAAATACCTTAGAAAAATAGATCGAGTTTAAACAGTTTTTCTTTCAAATAAGAAAATATTTCATTTTATTAATGTCCACAAAAATTCTGTCAACTACTAACCAAACACTCCCAGAAAACTATTATATGGTTTATGCCAAAACCATGTGACCAGCATCATGTGATGTAATTTTCTTCTCCAGCAACTATTTCATAATTAAGTTTTGCAACTAGATAGTAGATACACTGATAAATTATAAACACTAAAAACAAATGTTGTTTTCCTGAGAAAGCATATTGTTTTTACACTTTTTTCACTGATGTGAAATGTACCCTAAAACTATAGAAATCATAAAATCTGCATGCATAATAATTATAAAATAATTAGCAATTGTATATAACACATTGCCCCAACACACATAAACGTACTCGCCTATGTTAGGTAGGTTGGGGCAATGTCATGATTTCTTCAAGTTTTTAAATATTAAAGACCTAAATTAACTGTAACTGCAGGTGCATTGAGACAACTTACCCCATATAGAGTGACAGTATGCTCCACTATAGGGGCAGGTTGTCTCAAATACTCAAGACTTCAAATAGACTTGATGAAGAAATTTTCAATAAGCCCCGCCATTCACTGAGATAAGTAAAAATATCACTTTTGATCAATTTAATGCATCCTTGCTGAATAAAAGTATTAATTTATTTAAAACAATAAAAAAATTATTATAATAAAAAAAATCTTACCCTACACTTTTGAATGCAGTATTCCACGGTTTCCACAAAAGTGAAGCAGCACAGCTGTATTCAACACTGATAATAATAATAAATATTTCATATTATATCTGAAGGATCATGTGACACTAAAGACTGGAGGAATGATGCAAAAAAATTCAGCTTTGCTATCACAAGAATACATTACATTTAGAAGAATATTAAAATTGTAAGAAAAGCTAATTAAGTTGTAATTATATTTCACAACATTACTTTTTCTTACTGTTTTTTGAACAAATGACAACCTCGCTGCAAAGTATGTGGAAAAGACTGTGCAAAGACTATTTTTGAGCTTTGTTTTTTCTATGGGATCAAAAAGTGCACTGCAATAATGCAATTGTCAGTCTCTTCTAAAAAGTGGGAGATGGAATATCCACTCAGAGAGTGCCTATCGATTTCCATGGCTTTCTGCTCAGACAGCCAACCATGGTAAAGAGGTAATGAACAACATATAGAATGTCATGTGACCTCCTGAAAGCTTGGAATGGAAGCAGAGTGCTTTAGCCCACAGTGAGCATAGTGTCCTCACTTATCATATTTAGCTACCTACGACATGTAAAATTCATAATTTGTTTCGCCTGAATGAGCCACTGAAAGTGTCCCAATCACACAAAGTAAATAATAGACTTGAATGATTTTTGTTGACATTATACAAATATGACGGTTTGTAATCTGTAGTGATGCAATGATAAGAATATATCAATCATGCTGAATGAGAGATAAGGGCTTTGGATTTTTTTTCTTTTTAAATAGAAAATTCAATTCATCAAAGCAAAAGGCGCAAAATAAGCAGCCTTACCCTTAGGCCACTCCATGAAGCTGAACATTGTGCAATATTTATATCAACATCTTGCAAATCGTAACTGAATGCACGCCAAACACTCACAATCGAGCCTAGTTTTAGTGGTGGTATATTCTATCTAATTTCTAGTATTAATCATGTATGGTGTCAGCCATAATTGGATGCCACACATAGGCTACCAATTCATCTTGTAACGCAACAGTGGTGGAAAGGCATGTATGGCTTATCAATAGCTTTAACAGTCAAACTTGAGCTTGTGAGCTACAAAATCAGTTGACCCAGCATAGACCATCTACATACTTGACCCTTAAACCCCAGCTGTCAAGAAACCAGGCCTGTGATGCAACATTTTAATCAAAGCATGTAATGCATGTACATCAAAATATCAAATACAGATTTTTTGGAACAGTGCATGTTACATCTCCCAATAACCGAGCAGCACGCTAATATGACAACCATAACCTTTCTTGCAATGTAAAACGTAGGCCTATTTAAAGAGCCTAAAAATGGAATTTTATAATTTATTAAATAATTTATTGATTGAAAAATAATGTTTTGCTTTTACAACAATCTTTTTTTTTAAAGTTAGATTAGAAATGTAAAAAGTCTTCACACTGATTAGGAGAATAGAGGTCTTTAACATGATAATGCATGTTTAATGCATGCTACTCATCTAAGACCTCATATATGTCTGTGACTCCATGACATGAAACTTTAAACCAGTGACTTTATGAAAATGTGTGTGTACATATCTAGCAAAAGTACTTAAGATTTAGTCACACATGGGCAACCTCCACTTTGCTACTCAACCACCTGGAATGACAACACCTGCCCAGAAAGTTTACATCTGATTTGCATATAGTTGACAAAGAGAGAGTGCCCTGTGAGAGATTTGACAGCGAGAGGTTAATTTTACATAGCTGCATGGTGAGAAGTGTAAAATAATGTGGATGCTTTATTTTCACAGCAAAAAATAAATAAATATATATATATATATTTTTGACTTATTTTCCAATAAAAAATTCTAAAACAATATATTTTTCATTTTCTTGCCAAGTAACTTTACCCTTTTTTTTCTTTTTTGAGAATTACTCATCAATACCAGCGCATTTTGTTTTATTACACTGGCAGATTTATCCACTTGTTTTAAGTACTTGTCCATTTGGTCCCATCACAGAGAGCCAAAAAAATCACTTTCCAGAACATTCTCATTCACAGTCCCATGCTGGTGGAATGATCTCCCACCGGCATCCGGAATGCAGAAACATTCAAAAAAGAGCTGAAAACTCTTCTCTTCCGTGAGCACTTAACCTCATAAAAAAAATTTAAAAAAAATGAAAAATAATAATTTATATATATATATATTTTCCTGTAAATTCTCGCTTATCGGGCTTATGCTACTCTGAATAATGCCTGAACTTCGTATTTTGAGCACTTCTTGCGTTGTTTTTTTGCCTCTTCACGATGACTTGCTTAATTTAGTCCCAATTTGTAAGTCGCTTTGGACAAAAGCGTCTGCTAAATGACTAAATGTAAATGTAAATGTAAGTATAAACAAGATAAAACAATCTGCCTCAAGTGAACTTATATATGTATTTGATTTTTTTTTTTTTTTTTTTTTTTACTGGAATGCAAGACAAAAATAACTTTTTGGAGGGGAGGGGGCTATTGTTTACAATGGAATGCTAACATATTGAAGACGGTTGTGAATTTTTATAAGTGGTGATGAGCTTGAAATGCTTAGTTGGAGATATATTTGAAGATAGATAGATGATTGATAGATGATAGATAGATAGATAGATAGATAGATAGATAGATAGATAGATAGTCGTAAGCGTAAGCTTGACTGTAAGCATTTATTTGACACTAACCTGAACGAGGCCATATCCTTACACAACAGATTGTGACGGTCTAAACAAGGTCAACCTATAGACTGTGCTTTGTGGAGACCTTGCATGGCCCTGTTTTCTTAGAATAACAAAGAAAAACAAAGAATAACAGCTTGTATTCACACAAACTCCTATTTTTCTTTCTAGATACGCCTGTATTGCACGGTATCTGAATCATGTCAGCAGATCTTTTGCATAGTTTGTCTAAGAGGACATTAAGATGAATAATTGTGCCTGCATCTGCTAAAAATCTGATTTATTGAATGCTATTGTAATATGTTTGAACTAGCAAATTAAGTGCGCACACATATTTACACTGAATGTTTGAAAAAATTGGAAAAGAAAGTAAGTCAGATGAGACAACTAGAGAAGTAAATACAGTATAGCATGCATGTTGAGGAGAGGGTGCTTGAGTTCTAGCAATCTCATTTGAGCACTTAAGTCGGGTAAACTGGCAAAAACCAAACCGATGCCATTGTTTCTACTGCTCCATCACCCATTTGGTTGTTTGCACCAGTGGATTAAGATAAATTATCTGGAATAATTTGGAAGTGAAATTCAGACAATCGGCATGTCCTATGTTTGTTTATTATATGACGACTTGGATAATTTAGGAGACAAAGCCGATGGCCCATTTAACCTCTGAGTAGCATATGAAAATGAGGGTGGGACTGACTTTGGATAGGTGTCACCTCTCAAAGGATGGATACATGAGTAAAATCATTTAATTTGTATAGCGATTTTCTTAATACCCCAAGCAATTTACGTGTGCAATGGAAAATATCTTCATCTCCACCTACATGAATAAATGATGCTGTTGATAAGCCAGTGTGTGTCAATGCGTTACCGCACATCAGCTGCTCAAGTGAAGACAATGAGGAAGGGTTGGAGGGTGAAGGAAATGAGCCAGCTTTCAGAACTGAGAATATTAAAAGGCCTGGGCTGAGGAACTCTAAGTTAAATAGTCAAATGAATTATAGTAACAAGATGTCATCTGTGGTGTTAAGGTTAACACCTGCAGCTAGATGTACAAGCTCTCAATGTTGAGCACATGGTGTGGAATGAAGAAAGAAAACTATAGGCTATTTGAATGGCTTCAAGGGCCATTCATTATGCAAGTTAATGACTTGGTCATGCAAAAAAAAACTAAAAAAACTAAAACAAAAACAAAAAAAACATTCAAAGGTTGTTATGATGGGAGGTCCATTACTCTCAGCTGCAATTTAGGTTTTGCCTAGCAAAATAGTAAAAGAACTGCCAGTGTATAAATTGAGGAAGAAAAAAAATATGTTTTAAGGTTTTGTAGCCTATACATATATAGCCCTACATGTATACATATATACATTAATGCTGTCTATTAAACAGCATAGCAATGATCACAAACATTATTCACAACTGTTACATGACATTACATAAGGTGGTGTATCATCACATACGTTTGCCAACGTTTCACTGGTTAATGTATTGTAGTGATTTCAGTCAAACAATTTTCACGGGTTAGACACATTAAGCACGTGACATGTGCATTCGACCAAGCCATGGCTATGCTACAACTAAATCAAAGTTAAACGATAGATATTAAGGACATTCCTGCGTTTGAGTTTTTTTTATTAATTTTTATTTTATTTTATTATTATCCAGAACTGAAATGATATATGCAAATGGAGCCATTGCGAAGTTTATAGCTGTTAGAGTTTTAATACGCACTTAGCCTACGCAGAAATACATCTAGCGAGCCGCGAGGTTGCGCTTTTTTTTTTTTGCGCCAGAAGAACGTTTAAGCTTTTGCAAATAGGCTAGTTGATAATAGTTCAGATTTAATACTAAATTACTTAAATATTAAATTAATTAAATTAATGACAATTTCTTTATTAATACTGTATCAACTCTATACGTAATAATAGGCTAATAATAAACCCTGCCAGTGTTAAATTAACATTGCCAATTACATAGACTAAACAATGTTTTGCTGTGTAATAATAATAATTATTTATAGAATTGATACATTTTAATGCCTCTTTTCTATTTTAACAACTGTTAACAGAGTCTCCTTTACACGTTTTCTTGTATAGCCTATTTTAAAAAAAAAAAAAAAAAAAAAAAAAATTAAGTCAATTATTTTATCTCACATCTATTTCAAAATCTTGGCGTCAAAAGACATTAGCAAGAGTCGTTAAATCTTAATCATTCGTTTGTGATAAGTGGAAACATAAACTGCTGTTTGTTTTGGCTATGTTTGCCTTGCTCGCCTAGTGATGACGTTGGTACTCGCCTGTATAAAACACTGTAACCAATCAACTGATGAATTCGTTTAAAACAAAGGGACCTGAAGCCTCAATGACTCTTGAGTTTAGGACAGAGCAGCAACAGTACTTAAAAATAAATAAAACAGCTCAAAGTAGTTTGGAATCGTGGGCTGCGTAACTAGACAATCACTTGGCACGTGAATCGACAGATAACAAATCGCTGTGGGCGTTATATTGTTACCCTTTCTTGTACCACCATGTACTAATGAACAAATATATTCGAACTTCTTCAGTCCCCCTATATTGAGCGTGGGCTTTATATGAAGAGGAAGACTTGCTCAGCATTGTCATCTTAATTAATTATTAGCTTCTCTCTTCTCCTGCTGTCCACCAACGCCTGTCAAGCCATCCATGTTCCAGACGAACTCATTAGTTTGACTTATAACCCTAAAGTTTGGGAGATTAGGTTTAGAACGCGTGATTTATAATCTTACCATTTTAAAACTAAAGTTACAAACTGTAAATACTATCTTCTACACTTTGACCAGCAGTTGAAAAAAATCGAGTACAATTCCAGGCAGCAAAGCAGCAACACTCGTTTCCACAGGCAGAGAGAGAGAAAAAGAACTCGTTGACGTTCCTTTCCTGCTTGTTTGGACTCAACAGAAGGCTCGCTGTCGACCTAATTTCGTTTAGGTAACAGATCAGTTCAGTGATTTAATTAGACGGATCCAAAGCCAACCAGCACTGATCTGCGAACCGTGGCGTCACTTCCAATTCGAGTGTTAAACAGATTTCCGTTCTAAACACACATAATGAACTCTGCGTTCGGCGAGTCTTAAAGCCCAACAGTGAGCATTACTCTTATTAAATAGGACAATCGAGATCACACAGGCCTACTTCAGAACATTACAGTAGGAAGATAACGCATTCTTCACTAAACTCGCGCGATTAAAACTAGAAACTAAATGCAGATGGTAAGTAAAGAGATGAGAGGAGATGAAGGCCTAAATCTCAATGCAAAAGTCTGAAACGTTCTTTCTTTATTTCTCTTTCTCTCATTCGGAGAGCCTTTCACGCAGGGTTTGACATATTCTAGCTGTTATCAGATTGATGGGCTAGTTTGATTGAAGTGGCTTTGTCATGCAAATGTCAAGCGCGTGATGGATGGTCGCCGTGCGCTGACAAACTTCTGGAGGTCCCCTCACCATTGGCGCCGTGACGTCTCACGTGACCAGCAGCTGAGGTAAAGATGTGTTATAGGGAAGCACGAGCAAATACTCAAGAGGTAAGCATTTCCCCCCTTCCGCATGACATACTGTTACGAGCTTGCAGGACAGGAGGCTCTCCCGATCTCTCAGGTTGACCCTCCGCCATTAATAGCGCATGGACAATTCCAGAATGAACTCTTTCTTAGAGTACACAATTTGTAACCGTGGGACGAACGCCTACTCGCCCAAGCCTGGATACCACCACACGGACCAGGCGTTCACGGGCCCCTTCCTCACCGGACACGCAAGTGACAGCTATAACGCTGATGGACGACTTTACGTAGGGGGGAGCAACCAGCCAGCAACAGCACAACATCAGCACCAGAGCGGCGTTTACGCGCATCACCAGCACCAAACGCATCAAAGTGGCATTGTCACCTACGGTGGCACGGTGACTAGTTATGGGACCCAGGCCTGCGCCAACCCGGACTATGCTCAACATCAGTATTTCATAAACCCCGAGCAGGATGGGATGTATTATCACTCATCGGGGTTTTCTACCTCAAATGTCGGTCCTCACTATGGCTCCATGGCTGGTGCCTACTGCGGAGCGCAGGGAGCCGTTCCAGCCGCACCTTATCAGCATCATGGGTGCGAGGGCCAGGACCACCAGCGAGGCTACTCACAAGGCACCTATGCCGACTTATCGGCCTCCCAAGAGAGGGAGACTGACACGGATCAGTCGCCACCTGGGAAGACATTCGATTGGATGAAAGTCAAAAGGAACCCCCCTAAAACAGGTGGATTGAATTGCCTCTTTGAAGCAAATATATAGTGCTGTACACTCAAACCGACAGAAATTATGCCTTACATAAAAGCGAATAAGTTTTCAGATCTACATAACCAAGTATAACACATTATACACAAAATTAGAAACTTTTTACCTAAGATATCTAAAAATGAAATGCATTTTAAAAACGGGCCTGTTCATTTCAGTTGTAACCCGTCTCCCCCTGCGTTAATGCATCAAACATACATGCTTTCGTTCGCCATAGGAAATGCAACAGCACTGTTATCTTTAGCTTGTCCCGGTTCTCGCCGCGCAACATTCGTTTTTGTTGGCCTCCATTGTGTTCTTAAGCTTCCCTCTCCTGTCCCAGTCGTGTTTGCCTCACAACGATTTAGTGCACCAACTTTTACGCAAAGGGGCCACCATTTTGACATACTGTACAAATTGAGTGGTCATAAAGCCATCTTTGGGGAGTATTGAATTGCATGTATTCCATAGACTCCGTTATGAGTTCTTTCAAAACTGATAAGTACAGACAGGGGAATTATGGTAAGGTCAGCAAAGCTTGCAATACCGAATAACTTGTTGAACTGCAGTTTCAAATCGTCACATCTAATTAAGGATAATAACAACCAGCACGCGCACAGTTGATTGTTGTTGGCGTTTTTTTTAAATATAAATATAAGGCAATTAATTATGATCATGATTAATTTACCTGTGTTCAATTGTTTGACAAACTGTCATGTAATGTAATCATCCTTTCACTTTTTCCTCGCAGCTAAAGTGGCCGAATACGGACTGGGACCGCAAAACACAATTCGGACGAATTTCACTACCAAACAACTCACAGAGCTCGAGAAAGAGTTTCACTTCAGCAAGTATCTCACGCGAGCGCGGCGAGTCGAAATCGCTGCCACGCTCGAGCTGAACGAGACACAGGTCAAGATTTGGTTTCAGAACCGCCGAATGAAGCAGAAGAAGCGAGAGAAGGAGGGACTCGCCCCTGCTTCATCCACCCTGTCTAAAGACCTCGAGGATCACTCTGATCACTCAACTTCAACATCTCCTGGAGCTTCTCCAAGTCCGGATTCCTAACCGAGGACAATAACTTTGGGTGCATTGAACAGCAGATTCGAAATATATCGTAAAGTCTATTAATTTAAGCATTCCAAAATGTGCCAGAAAGACTTTCTCGTGTTATTTTATTATAGGACAATTGGTTTTTAGGAAACTGAAAAAAAAAAAGTGAAAAGCAAAGAGACTTTTAGAACAACAATGGACATATTACACCGTTTGCTAGAACAAAATTTCCAAAACTCATTGGAAATGTGTGTGTGTGTTATACAGGGTATTTCTACAATGATGATGAAAATAATGCACTTTCACGATGTTTACAAGTCTCTGAAAGAACCTAACTGACTTTACAGGGAGCTTACTGTGTTGTCAAAATATGTATTGATGTTTTTGTTGCGTTTATGATGATTTATTTGATGTACACATTTCATATACCTGAGTCTTGTGGATTGTAGCTTATAAGGGTTTTCGGACTCCTTGCACTATGCGTTTACAGGGTAGGCCTTTACTGAACACCAGCACAATTTACAGGAACACGTGACCGATTCCCTCTCAATGTACACTGTGATATTCCATTACTACAACGAGAAATGATTAATACTGTGTTGCCAGTCAGGCCTAATTTACTACATAAATTTGGATATTGAACATGTGACATGCGCCTTGGGAAAGTTCCGTTCCGTTTGTAGAACAAAAGGACAATGCAGGGTGTTACTTTTCTTTATTAAAACATTTACAGAATTAGATTTTTTAGCCTAGTATTTTTTATGCGCAGACGAGCTGAGTTTTATTAGTTACTGTCTGCATGATTCCGTAATCTAAATGTCTCAATCAAATGTTTCTGTAAGTTCTTTATCTACCTCAAATAAAAACAATATTTTACTGAACCAGTCTCTAGATTACATATGTAGCCTATGCGTGTGTAAAGAAAAATATACAAATTTACATACTAGAAAAAAATTATAATTAGTAGCTATGGAGTAATTGATGACATGGGTTTAACAGCCCTTCTCTTCACTTGGAGGGTGAGAAAGCGAACACCAACCAGTCAGTAGTGTTATAGGATGCTCGGAGCACGGCACGGAACGGAATGTTGGTGAGCAATCAGGGTGGTTCACGATGACCTTTTTACCTCATTGCGCTTCTGGGATATCTAAACATACAAACAGACTTGCTCATGAGTGCTTTAGGGGTGGCACAAATAGCACTGGGCCTAAACAAATTAAAAGAAAGACATGCTTTCAAGAAACGAAACAGAATTGTGGGTGGCGCATTTTAGTTATTGAGTTTTGTAATCAATTGACATCCTACTTGCCTAACACATTGAACACTTTCAAAACCATACAAATATTCGTTTTACAAGCATTTAATTATCATTCACGAGTGGTTAACAACAAATTAAGCATTCTTAAAAGGGAAAAAATATCGACTTCGACAATTCACATTAGCCTATAGCTCTCCAAATCGGTTGCTGAAATATTACTAATTGACAAAGACCTAAGACATTAAAGTCACTGAAAAAAAAAAAAAAAAAAAAAAAAAAAAAATTCGGTAAGAATTAAACTTGTGCCATGACAGACAAGTTTGGTTTTTGCAACAGGTGGTAGCATTAGGTCCACTTCAGAGGAAGAAAATGCCGGGTTGCAGTGGCATTCACGCACACCAGCTCACTGGGTGCTTCCGTTAATGAAACGCATATAGGCCAGAGTGTTGGCAAGAAAGACAACAGACTGTCTTCTGCAACAACGCTAAAGAAATGATCAAAAACATATAATCATATTTGATTACTAGATATAATAGCATTAGAATAGTTTCTGCCACATATGATTCACAATATCCTTAATATTACGAAATAAAGACACTTTTAGTAACTTTTTGTAAGATTTATTTTATTCCATAAAAATATCATTTTGTATTTTATGAGCTAATGTTTAGCCTATCTACAAAAAATATAGCCTACACAATCATAACGAGTTGGCTCAACATATCAACACAGAGGGAATAAAGACGATACAGCTATTGCTCTATATGATTGGCTCTGGACCATCTGCTGGTGCAGATTTCACTCACGCTGTTCAGGACGTTTGTCCTGTAGCCCCCTGAACGGGCCTTTGATCCGGCCGCTACCCCCGCGGTCAACCTCCCTGCTCTGCATTGAAACGTAAAGTAATGCTTACAGTAGGGGGTTTAAATAGAGGTCACCGTTAACTTTACCTGAACTCTTTACCAAAAAAAAAAGAAAAAAAAAAGAAAGAAACCCCAAATAGACGAGTCCCTGACTTCACTGTCCCATAGCAAGAAGATATTACATTCATCAACATTTAAAAGCAAAATGCTTGTAACCTATAACATTCTCAACAAATTTACAAAAGCAAAGTGTTTTAATTACATAGTCGATTCGTTTCAGTCGTTTTTTGTTAGACTAACTATAATATGTAATCCCTCATATTAATGCAAACGGACTGATTAATAGGGCTACTTAATATGTAATATGAGATTTGTGTAGACTTGTTGCCTTGCAAATTATGGTTTTACATGCAGTATCCACAGGATTTGTTTAGGACTGTCATGAAGACTGGACATAGACATTATTAATGGGTATAACCCAATTTCGAGTCACTGCTCACTGTTAAAAAAAAAAAAAAAAAAATCTCATTGAGCATCACATAACCATCTGCTTTCAATCGGTGCTCTATAGCCGGACTTTCGTTCAAATTATACACATCAGACTTTAGGAACTCTCGGTTTACTTTTGTGCCACCTCAAACACACAAGCACAGCAAAGCAGGTGAGCGAGAGAGGGCAAACTCCGGTGAAAGAACTGGGTGAATGAACTCTGAGATGGAGGGTGCTGACAAGTGCTGAAGAGAACTATGGAGGGGGGTCGGAAAGGTTTGGGGGTCGTTTTTCGAACATTTAAGGAAACGAGTTTGCCTAACTTTTCCCCCCTTGTTCTCTCTCTCTTGTGGCCTCACCTCTTCCCCAAAGTTTACGCGGGCTTGACAGTTCCATTTCATCCACGACCCTCTGACGGACTACCCCAATATTTGCTCAGGCGGACAGGTTTGCCCTGGGCCCTGCCTCAAACATCCCCTGACTGCTTCTCCCCTGGCCTCGGTTCACCCAGAGTTCAGGCCCAAATTAATACTCGAAATAGGCAGGTCAGCTTGTCAGGAGCTGCGGACGGGCTTCCATCTCGCCGGGGTCACGCGCAGGTCTGGAGCTGCGAGCACCGTTCTGGGGCTTCACTTATAGTCTCTCTAGAATTTTTTAGCTGTTCACCCGTGTCTTCCCTCTCCCTCTCCCACCTTTTCACCAAACTGTAAATACATGCTTTAAAAAAAAAAAAAAAAAAAAACCTCAAGAAGGACTTTCGATTCAGAAACAATTTAGAGTAGGCTAATGGCATTTTATGTAGCCTAGCTTAATCGCTATTTTTCGTGAATTAGCTACAGAAAACTATTTGCAGGTCGAAAAACACATTGACATATATTAGGATATATATATATATATATATATATATATATATATATATATATATATATATATATATATATATATATATTTTTTTAAATCTGTTCTAATAAGATTATGAATGGTTTTAATTTTTATTTATTTTTTTACATTACTCAAACACGGTTATAAAGTAAAAGTGCTTAAAATGGCAGGTAAATGAACGAAAAATGAACAAATTATCCATATATATATATATATATATATATATATATATATATATATATATATATATATATATATATATATATATATATATATATATATATATATATACACTCTAAAAACTGCTGGGTTGTGTTAACCCAATTTTGGGTCAAATATGGTCTCACCCAACGTTGGGTTAAAAATTAAATTTAAAAATGGACAAACCCAGCCGTTAGTTTACATTTTTAATGTAACCAATGCAATTTGTCCATTTTTAAATTGCATTTTTGTCCATTTTTGATTTTGTCCAAAATGCAATTTGTCCATTTTTAAATTGCATTTTTTAACCCAACGTTGGGTGAGACCATATTTGACCCAAAATTGGGTTAACACAACCCAGCAGTTTTTAGAGTGTATATATATATAGGCTACACACAAACAATTCACATCAGGAATTTTCATATTTATAAACATGCATATTTGGAGTAAACTGAAGATGATTTACTCTTGACGTGACAATGTGGGCTAGTTTGCTTTGCAATTTCCACATCTCTATGCTCACATTAAATTATTTATGTGGGCACCCGGGATAAAAATAAATATTTTCAATTTTGCGTGGTCTGTTTTTAATTTGAAATACTACTTTAGCTGCTGTAACTTATTCAGCTACTTTCAATTGCATTTGAAAAACAGATTATTATTATTGTGATGATTATTATTAGTATTATTTACAATTGTTCGTAAGAATACAACTGTTCTGAATAGCTACACTGTAAAAAATGTCTAACCTCTCCAAGTCAAAATTTTCTAGTGACTGGTCACATCTAAATTTTTAAATTGGCCCAAGTGCAATTCTTGTTGCAATAGTCTGTTAACATTGGCTCAATGAGAAATAATACGTCAGACTAACTGAAAAATTTAGATGTGACCAGTCACTAGACATTTTTGACTTGGGGATGTAATTTTTTTTTTACAGTGTATGGGGAAAAACTTTATTAAACTTTAAAAAACCGCATATTAAAGCTTACATTCAGTCTCAATTGAACAATACCAATTATTTCTAAATAAAAATCGAATTTTATTTGATAAATTAGCCTATTATTACTATTATTATTTTAATTGTTTACAATAAGAATACAATAACTAATAATCATTAAGTCACGTTGTTATTATTATAGCCTAATTATTAAATGATTAATGTTATATAGGCTAATTTGGTTTTGACACTAGAACATCGCGTAAAGATATTAGCCTACATCGCATCACTGAACTCTGCGCAGTTTTGTGAAAGTTTGCCCTGTAGTTAAATATGGTGCAAGACCAAGAAAAAAAAAAAAAAACAACAAAAAAACACGCTTTTCTTCACAATCCATCAAAAGTGGAAAGGAGCGCAACCCACTCAGCAGGCCGTCAGGGTTCATGCAACTGAATGTGTTAAAAAACGCCGGTGAACTTATCATGACCCTGCGCTGACCAGACGCACAAGAACACCCCGAAAACTAGGATTCTGACGAAAGTTGCCTAAGTTTTATCTGGATTAAAAATAACGCGTTAATACGAAACTCCTCAGTAACGTGGAATTATTAATAGACTAAATACGGAAAAATATTAGGCTATACGATTTAACAACTTCACTTATGCCAACAATTCGCCAATTTACCGGTGTTAAAGCAAAATGTTAAAACACAACCAGCTGCTTTTTAGAATCTAATAAATAATAATAATAATAATAATATGCTACATGTCGAATAATCGTTCTGGAATGGTTATTTTTTTTAATCACATGATTATGTAAAAGCACATTTTTAACATTAACGATAATGGGTTCTGCCCGTTTCAAAACTGGTGAAAACAGGATTGAGGACATCTATTCTGCTTCTTCTCACATTCTTGGCTGAATTCAGAGCAAAAGGTTATCTGAGAGAAAAATTCCTCCCTCACGCTTGAGGAAGGCCAGAGAAAAGGCCAGCAGGCCACCAAACAGAAGCAGAGGAATCTTCGAACATGTTACACAATCCTGAACAAATGTACAAACTCTTCTATAGTGACGCTGCATTTATAAAATTGCGAATTTGATAAAATATTATAGGCTATAATAAAGTTATAATTTCAAATTTAACCACGTTAATATTACGAGCCAAATTATAGATTTTGAATCTTTGTTTAGATTCCAGTGTCAACCGTGCGCAAACCAGCAATAAATACCTTAAAACAGATTTATGATTGTTTAGTTAATTCGGGATTCGTTTTATTTGACTAACATCTAAGCATCAGATGTTTGTTGATAAGCGTATCTGAGGCCATTTTAGGAATTTGCGTTAGTTATGTTATTTTGCATGATTCCCCAGCCCCATTTTTCTGTCTTGATTCCTTTGCGTGCGGTATCTGAATCTAGTTAGATTATAAGAGTAGCCCTACATCCCTTGTCTTTTACACAGACTGAGTGTTGAATGAGACCTGCACAATAGCCCAGTTTACCTCATACAAACACAGCATGTTGTCACGAGCTTTTTATATCTCAAATGGAGATTAGAGTACCACTCTCTCTCTCTCTCTCTCTCTCTCACACACACACACACACACACACACACACACACACACACACACACACACACACACACACCATTTCATTTCAACAACTCTGTACAAGAATAGAGGTTTAGTAGTTAACTGTAATTTACAGCTGATCTAAGTTATTCCTCACAAATAAATTGGACATTTGTGCTACAATATTATGTGTTAGTTGTCTATTCATTAGTGTATGAGTGTTTGGGCCAGTGAATGTGTGTGTGTGGTCAAACAGTAACATGAGGAATCCATATATAGTGCAGAAGTCTGACAGGTTTGTTGGTATCCATGACGATTGTGTTTTTTCTACCATCCACTTCTTTTCTCCAAAAATAACACACACATTTCTCTTAGTCATTCTTCTGTTATCACTGTAAACTCTTCTGTAACAGCCAGAACACAACCTGAGATCAGGAGTATGTGTGCATGTGTGTGTCAGCGTGATTTAATTGGTAATCAAATGCTGAATGAGTCAGAAACCGATGCCTGTGTGAAACTGATGACAGTGTGAAGATGGACAAAGGCTTAGTCTCGTATAACAAGACATTTCTAAAAGAAGACATGGTGAAGAACCTCCTGGGCCAGGGATGTCCAAACTCAGTCCTGGAGGGCCACTGTCCTGCAGAGTTTAGCTCCAACTTCCCTTTATTGGCTGGTTCAGGAATGTTTAATTGAGGTTGGAGCTGAACTCTGCAGGAGCAGAATTGGACACCCCTGTCCCAGGCTGTGGCACTTAAAACACTGTCTTGCTAGGGAACAAACAGTGGCATTCAGAGTTATTGATTTAGTAAAAAAAATAAAAAAAAATAAAAAATAAAAATAGGTTAAAGTCACTATGAAATCAAAATGGATAATTCCTATTTTTTATAGATTATTGCAGACTTTATTATAAATGATTTATCTGTGCACATCATTATTTGTTTAAAATTCATGCACCCTCGGAATCTTTAATCAAAATAACTTCCCCTTCCCCTCATCTCTTCTCTGATGATGTGTTTACTGACGCGAGGGCGGGGCAACCTGTCACTCACATGACATCACAGCAATAGCAAACCACAACCATCAGTCAATTCCCGACAGACAAAATCAAGTATCACCCTGCATTTTTTCTTGTTTGAGAAGCCATTTTACTTGGATATACATCACAACAGTGGAGAAAAGACTGTCGCAACTTCCGTTTCATGCCGACTTTAATGCGTGCGCATTCCAGGATTTCAAATTCAAGACTCAGTGAGGCCTTCCTTTCATCAGAGACATGTGCAACTCTTCAGAGATGTCAGAAACCAGAGCAGGGGGTTCAAGAGGCAGTGGAGACTCAAGATTATTTTTGTGTGTGTCTGCACAGGTGTGTGTGGGTCCAGAGATCAGAGGTCTGGATGAGATGGTGCGGACAGGACGGACACGTGGAACATTTAAACCAAACCAGAGACTGATGACCAAGGATATAGTGTCTGTGTGAGGGGGACTTCTCGTTTTCAGATGCTCTGACATTCAGTATGTAGGAGTGTATTTTTGTATATGAGATAGGGATGACCTGAAGACAGGATGGAAACCTAATCTCAAACAGGACCTGGCTTCAGTCCATGTATATGCTCTTCTTAAAATCGTGTAGACATCATTACTTGTCCATCACAGCAGTTCATAGCAAGGGCACACCAGCAGCCTTTGACCTCCAACCACATATACACTCACACGTAACTACAGTAGGGCTAGTGCAGGAGCATGTGAACGCACAACTATCCAAACCCTCATGTTTTTAGCACAACCAATCGAAAACCAGCTTGGTGTTTAAAAGTAATCAGAGACTCAAGGTTACTGGCACCTCACTGTCAGCTCAACAAGACACTCCATGTGACACCAAAGGTCAAAAGTGTTTTTCCCCTCCCTCCATCCTTGTTTCACCCCTACCCCCACTGAAACAGGGCAATATGTGTTACACTGATGACAAAAGTTGTTATATATGTGTGTATGACTCAAGATGAGTGTCGAGGTCATGGAAGTGTGAAAAACTTGATCCAAAGAACAGCTGTAGCTTATTATGTAGCTCTAATTTAATATGATGTTTGTGTTCATCAAATCTCGAAGTGGTATCTTTTCAAATCTCACTGTAAAAGGCACAAAATGACTATAACTACACTATTATACACAAAGTCATTGCTTTTTTCCCTCCGGCAATCCACTCTCTTAAAAATAAAGGTTCCAAAAGAGGCTTTTCCATAGAAGGCTGCCATAGAAGAACCATTTTTGGTTCCCCAGAGATCAGTTCTTAAAATAACCATTTCTTTTTAAAGAACATTTTAATAATCTGAATAACCTTTATCCACGAACCTTATGTGCAATGGAAAGGTTACATAGATGTTGACATTTCTACATGAAACCATTGTATCATGCTCTATATTGACAAATTGCAAATACTCACACACTTCAAACGTATATTACCGTATAAACAATTGAGGTTACCATCCGAGATAAAATTGCAACTAGAAATCCGTTACGCTAAATTATCCAATTTTAAATGTTATTTAGACTTCGCAAACACTGTAAATAATCAAACAGTTGAAATTTTTTATATTTAAGTAAATTATTAATTGATTTACCACCAAGATCAGTGGGATTAAATAATGAGATGCTTTCAAATGAATGCAAACATTTTAACGATTAAAAATGTAAAAAAAATATATATATATTTTTTCCAAATATTTGAAACATTTGGAAAATGTAAAGTAAGTGCATTATGAAAAGGCATTCAGTTAAAATAAAGATGTGTGTAAATTAAACATCCTTTAGGTGTGGTAAAAAAGTTACTTTTGATGTCAATTAAAAATATCCTGAAATGTTTGAAAAACTGCATTATGCAGTTATGATCTGATGGGAAATTAGCACTAAATGTTTTCAACTTACAAACATTTAAAAATAGAACCAAAGCAAATAAATAAGTTCTAAACACTAAATATTGAATTAGACAAGCCATTTTCAGAGCAATTAAAAAAAGCAAGCTAATAGACAAATACACATGCACACACGACTGCACATCAGTTTAATTCTATTATTGCTTATGGTGATTATTAATCAATCAATTGTGGAATAATCATGTTTATATCACAAAATGTCTAACTTCGTTTGCCTTGATGCTGTTCATTAGACTTCTCTCTTTCTCCCTCCTTCATCTTCTTCCTGAACGTGCCTGTATTACCCTACTGGAAGTGTGATGAACTGTAGTTCTCCATAAAAGCTCTTGCCTGGATGTCAGGAAAGGGAGGGGTTACCCACACATACTCATTCTTTCTCTTCATGAGCTAATCAGGTGAAATCCAATTAAGTTTGGTAAAATCAGGGCATTAAAAATTTACATGAAGAAAGGCAGAAAAAGAGAAAGATGGATTAAAATTCGGAATATTTTCTACATCCTATAAAACAGAGTCTCATTTGTACATATGCACGTGCCGCTTTAGATTTCACATGCTGTGATGTTCTTGGCAGTCGGCCTGCTGTGTCTGGGGTTCACAGCAGCAGAGTGAAGCCAGGTTAATGTCACTCTGGGATCGGCTCATATGGTCTGAGGGAGGTTCCAGTTGAGAGCTCAGATTTACTTTAGTCTCCCACAGCACACTGCCTGGATCTCAATGACAGCTAACCTCTGACTGAACTCTCTCTCTCTCTCTCACACACACACACACACACACAGCACTGACATTATCCAGCTATAATGTGCAGACTTTATAATTTTCATGGCTTGAAATACACAATTGTCATGTCTGAAACACTGGAGCTGTATAGAAGTATAGAATATCTCATACAATCAACTAAGATTTGGGCAAAAATGGATCAAATACACAGACCTCATATATTTCAGAGCAACCCAAGCTTTTAACGATACTAACACAGTCTCAGCATCAGCCTGAGGGAACACGCAGTGTCCGTTCATTTCAAAAAGCCAGGCTCTAATCTGATTGGCTGGCT
Source organism: Leuciscus leuciscus (assembly GCF_965113295.1). Classification (NCBI taxonomy): domain Eukaryota; kingdom Metazoa; phylum Chordata; class Actinopteri; order Cypriniformes; family Leuciscidae; genus Leuciscus; species Leuciscus leuciscus. The sequence continues at coordinate 60,819,646 of NC_138725.1, forward strand.
TTACGCAACATCCTGTGGGCAGAGTTTTTTAAATCATCCCATATAGAAAACCAAGTCATCTTTAGAAGGGCTTGGGTTGATGCAATGAGCACATTTGAAGAACAAACAATTATTGGATTTGCCAAAGTTTGCCAAGACATCTTTGAAACAAATAGAGTATGTGAAAGATGACCATGAAGCATTTTCTGTTATTTGTACAGATGTTCATAGACTGACTTTGCATTAAAGAGTTTCCCCCCATATCAGTATATTTTTATATGTAGATATGATAACACATGGTTATTCATATCATTAATACTTAAATATCACGAATGAACAACGAAGAACAATATTAATATTGTTCACTGTTAATTCATGTTTGTTCATTATTTATAAATGTTCATTTAATACACACACACTCACATAAGACATACACATAATTCATACACATATACACATATTCACAATATATATTTATAAAATACAGTTCAGATTTAACAGCCCCTAAACAGCAAAACAAACATGGTCAGACATGTCAGTCTGAGAGTCTCTTCCCGTCTAAGTGGGTGGTTCTTGGCCAGACTAAGCTTCTTGGAGAAGTCTGGCTGTGCAAGACTTCTAAACCATAGTGTGGTATGGCCCTTATCTGAAATATGTGGCTCCATTTCTTTTCTTGTGTTTGGCCCTCTACCAGCTCCACTAATGAACCCTGACACAGAGCTCCGTCCTGAGGCCTTCACCATCCCCTGCCTCAGCAGTGTCCAGCCCACACAGTTCACTCAGGTGAGCCCCATGGTGCAGCTCTGCCTTGGGGACACACATGCCACCATTTATCAACAGGAGAGCCCAGGGCAGCCACACACACACACACACACTCACACACTGGAGATGCAGTAAACTCCAGAATTATTGGCACCCTTGTTAAATATGAGCAACGGCGGCTGTGAAAATAAATCTACATTGTTTATCCTTTGGCTTTTTTTCTAGTCCTTTCTACCCGATTTTTTCGGGTTTGACTTTCTCTAGTTCACATTGGCCACAATTATTGGCACCCAATTATTGCACTGTCCTTTTGCCAAGATAACAGCTAGATAAGAGGTTTCTCCTATAATGCCTGATGAGTTTGGAGAACACCTAACAAGAGATCCGAGACCATTCCTCCATACAGAATCTCTCCAGATCCTTCAGATTCACAGCTCCATGTTTTTTATTACACACAGATTTTTTTACACACAGAATTACTTGCACATTTCCTTGGACATATACACTGCATTATGATTCTCAAATAAATGTTCATCTTGACAAAGAATTCGGTTTAAGCTCGAGTGACTGCCATATTTAGAGGGATAGTTCACCCAAAAGTGATACCTTTGTCATCATTTACTCACCTTCACGTCGTTCCAAACCTGTATGACTTACTTTCATCTGCAAAAAAAAAAAAACTACAAAAAACTAACATATTTTAAGAAATGTCTGTTTTTATTTTTATTTTGAGTGAACTATCCCCTTTAAATATTAACAATACAAGATTTTTAGTCATATACAATAAGTGGCAACATTATGACTTAACCACAAAATAAAAAACATTTTTATTAACCTGAAGAATTTTTAGAGAAAGCATATTTTTGAATTAGGATATGGATTTTTAAAATAATGAAACATTTGTTCATCTCAATTAAACTGATATCAGGGTTTGCAGAATACTTGGATACATCAGGCACTAAAACTGCTTGACAAAGTATTACATTTTCATATTACTATCAGAATTTTTGTTATATCATTTATTACATTTATTATTGTAATAAAAACATTGCTAGATTAAATGTTTTTAGTAACACTTTACAATAAGGTTTAAAGTGGTATTGATTAATTAATGCATTAAGTAAAATGAACTAACAATGAGAAATGCTTTAAAGTGTTTATTAATCTTGATTAATTTCAAACATTTTAAATCTTTAAATTAATTTAAGTATAAATTACAAATGATAATGTATAAATTATATTGTGAACAAATCAACAATGAAAATCAGTATATTTATAAAGAAAAATGCAGAAAAAAAAGTGTTACCAATGTAACCAATGTCAAATACTAAATTGTCATCACATGAAGTACTTAATTCCTAACAGACTATTTTGAGCTAAAAAAAAGTGTCATCCAGTAATATATATACAAACAAAGTATATGAACATTATACAGTTGACCATTTACCATTGAATCTTGATAGAAAGAATTAATCAGGTTTTCGCAAGAATGACTGATCAAGACAATAAGTGTCCATATAAAATGAAAAAGCCCATTTAAAAGTTTCATCATGATATTGCCTGAGATATTGTAACTAGTTGGACAGTTGCAGTTATACCTGGTATAACTTGAAAGCTTTTTATGTGCATCTTAATAGATAAACAGTGAGACAACAATACAGTACTGTAAAGACCGATGTTGTGTCCAGTGTCCTCTGACATAAGAAGCAAAGCTATTCATAATGATTGGCTGATGGTATTCAGAGAGAGAGAGAGAGAGAGAGAGAGAGAGAGAGAGAGAGAGAGAGAGAGAGAGAGAGAGAGAGAGAGAGAGATAGAGAGAGAGAGAGAGAGAGAGAGAGAGAGAAAGAGAGAGAGAGAGAGAGAGAGAAATCATCAGTCTCACGCAGGCTAGGACCTGTGCAGCAGCCGCTGGGTTAATCAAAATGATCTGTGATCCAAATAATTTATCCAGCGGGCCGATCAAAAACATGCAAATCAAACACGCTCACATAAACACCCACCACTTTGATAGCACTTTCAAAGACAAATAAACAAATAAATCAGCAAATGTATCCACACATGCACAATTACACACACCCTTTCATACAAGTGGGCAGCACCTGGGTTTGCCCTTGTCCGTGTGAAGTACTTAGGCTGTGTTCCCAGCCGAAGACAGATGGACTAATTACAGCGTGTTATACTCGAACAAACTAACCACACTTGCCACAGAGGGCTTTGTTTAAAGGATCCCTCATAAATGTAATTTATAAATGTACGTACATGCCGTCAAACACGGATACTCTTGATTGTATGTGAATTTATGCGTGTGAGTGTATGTCTCTGAGCAATGGCTGGTTTCCAGATGTTGCTTGGTGAGAGACTGGCCCGTCTGCCAACAGGAGGTGAAGCGGTCTAACACTCATCTCCAGCTGGAATCAAAGTCAGATATTCAAAGAGAGAGAGAGAGAGAGAGAGAGACAGAGACAGAGACAGAGACAGAGACAGAGACAGAGACAGAGAGCAAGGCTGACAGGAAAAGAGAGAAAGAGATGGAAGAAGCTCTTGCTACAACAAAAGACGGTTGATTCATTATGCAAAACAGACCTTTCTAACTCGTCAACAGCTATTAATTTTGTGTTTTGCAATTTGCTGTACAAAATGATTCATGCATTTTAGGAAAAACCTTCCGTGAGAGAATAAAGTAATGACAAAAGAAAAGAAATGAGAAACTTTTGCCTTTTAACTTCTTTCTTCAAATTTGTTCTCAAGCACCATCTCACCTTTCCACAGAAGTTAGTCACCATGAAATATATATATATATTTTTTAAAGGGATATTGCAGTGCTTAAATTATTTATCTGTGCACACTTTTTTTAGGGGTTCAAGCGTGTAGCGCTGAAACCCTATTGTTAGAATTCCCAAGGATCAGCATTCTCCTAAAACCAATCAGGCAGACCAAACCGTAAGTCGTAGAGACTTGAAACTCTGAGGGATGGTAGTACCCAACCCGTCTATAACATAATCAAGGTTGGCCCAGATCGGCCTGATGGCGGCGCTACAGCGATCAAAAGTACATAATGGCTCATAACTCCTAAACCTTTTGGGAATTTTGGATTTTTCGAAAAACCTACTTTTGTGAACTAGTCCTAGGTTTTTCGCCCGATCGGAACAAACACAGTGCAAAAAAGATTCTCTGGAGTCTGAATATCAACATTTATCGAAAAAAGTCTAAATTTCTATTCACGGTCACTAGGGGGCACCAAAATGTTCGATGTGTACGGGGCAATTGCTATAACTCTTGAATGGAATGAGATATTTTCACCAAACTTGGTACACGTGTATGGGCTCAATCTTTGGTCACGTGTAAAAATCATGGCAATTGGCCATTTAGTGGTGCTATAACAGGAAAAAAAACTGGAAAATGGCTATAACCATCCAACCGTTAGTCCGGTTCACTTGAAAATTGGCATGCAGTGTCTTTGTAAAAGGTGCCAATTCTGCCTTTGAGGACATTGGTGCATCTCAAAAAACATGGCCGCCATCGGTCAATGAAGTTCGAATGGCTGTTAGACAAGGTTAACAGAGGCCGATCGGAAAACAAAACTCACTGGGCCTGTTTGACTCGCTGCCCTAGAGACCTGTGAGAAATTCGAATGAACTCGGCCACCAGTGAGCACCTTTGCGTTTTTCACGTGCGTAAAGGATTGCGTATGACGCGATTTTTTGCACATGCCCACGACATTCATACCATATGGTAGAACTCCTAATTCTGAACAACTTTGCCTCTATGACCACTGCTGTCAATTGAACCGTTCGTTAAATATTGGAGATTATTTCAAAAACCTACTTTAGCAAACTAGGTTTTTGGCTTAACCTTGAAAACTGTTAAAAAGCTTTAAAACTACTATATGTCCTTAGTAAATTGTTGAAACTACTATATGTCCTTAGTAAATTGCCTGTATTGGCTGTAAATGGTCTTTTCCATCTATGATCTAAGTGGTTTCATGCATGCTAAATAAAACATAATACATTTTTACAAATGTACTTAAAGGCCTTAAAGCACTTGAACCCCAATAATTGCTGCATACACACAGCTATATTTTTAAATTGCTCTTGTAATGTTTAATCAAAATAACGTCCCCTCCCTCTTGAAGTGACATTTCTTTGCTTCTCTGATGATGTGTTTACTGGCGCAAGGGCGGGACAACCTGTCACTCACATGAAATCACAGCAATAGCAAATAACGACAAAATCAAGTCCCGTCCTGTATTTTTTTCTTGTTTGAGTATCCGTTTCACTCGGATATACGTCACAATAGAGAAGAAAAGTCTATCCCAACTTGACTTTAAACCAATTATAAAAATCTCATTCATTCAGTTATCGACATTCATATGAAATGCTGAAGTCTCACAGAAGATGTAAGCTTCCAAAATTTGAAGCGCACAGCATGTGTGAAGGCCCGTTCACACCAAGAACGATAACTATACTGAGAAGGATATTAAAAACCATTCTAAATTTGAAAGAATAGCAGAGGCCATACCACAACTATAAGAATTATGGCACAGAGGAAAACTACAGCATTGTTGGAATCACTTTAAAAAAATAAAAATCAGCTGATGCACGATACCACAAATCTGCAGCACACGCTTATAATAAACAGAACGTCATCGTGTGTTGGTGTGGACGCTAATATAGTTATCGTTAAAGTTATCTTTATAGTTATTGTTCTTGGTGTGAAAAGGCATTTTGGGGACAGTCAACAGTCTCTTTGGTTTTTGTTGCTTCATCCTTGACAGATTGCAGATCTAAAGGAGGCACAAAACAACAAAATGGCGGCTAGATTTTGAGAAGACTGATTGACCAAAGGGTGAATAGGATGAGGTCCTTTTAGATGGGGGTTTTAGGCACTACACTGCTGTACAGGACAGGTTGTGTCCAGGGGGTGCGGTTGGGGTGGGGGAGAACTGGACAGGTCTCGGGCCTTTGTGAGTGTGTGTTTCCATGGTGGACAGGCCCCAGGCCAGAGGGACTGCCTCTGTCCCCCTCTCAGGCCCCTATCCTCCCTGTCAGCAGTGAGTTATTGATGGGACAGGTTGGCAATGGAGATCCCCCTCCCTTATTGGGGGTCATGAATACCACACAGCTGGACGGGAACTGTTCGGGATAGAGTGAGTGCGGATGGTGCATGTGTGGAAATTGCGATTCGGTACAATACGCTCCTTGTGTGTGAGTTCGAGAGACTGTACTGTATGATGTGTGCGACTAGGTGTGTTAAAGGATATGATGTAGGTTTGGTGTGTTGTGACTTGTTTATTGGCAGCCTGCAGGTGTGCAGATAAGAGTATACCATGAATAAATGAAGGTGATATGGTTTTGTGTAGGGCAGAGAATGGGAATCTTTATCTGTCCGTGTCAGGCATGGAGTCAATATGTTAGGGAATTTTACTCTTAAAGGGATAGTTCACATACAAATTTCAATTGTGTCTCCATTTACTCACCCTCGTGTCATTCCAAACCCATAAGACTTAGAAAATCTGTTTAATCTTTGAAACACAAATGAAGATATTTTCAATAAAAACCTGAGAAGTTTCTGTCCATCCACTGAGTGTTCAGGTAACCAAGAAGTAAAAGATCCAAAAAGGTCATAAAGCCTTTGTAAAACGAATCCATTCGAATCAAGTGAATTAATCAATGTCTTGTGAAGAGATACGATCACTTTATATGATGAACAGATTTAATTTGGGCTTTTATTCACATCTAGACCTATGTGATGTGCCCTATTTGTGTCAATCATTGTTTAAATAAAGGCCTAAATGATTAAATTAATCTGTTCATCATATAAATTAGGGGTGTCTAAACTCGGTCCTGGAGGGTCACTGTCCTGCAGAGTTTAGCTCTAACTTGCCTCAACACACCTGCTTGGAAGTCTCTACTATGCCAAGTGAGACCTTGATTAGCTGGTTCAGGTGTGTTTAATTGAGGTTGGAGCTGAACAGGACAGTGGCCCTCCAGGAGCAAGATTGGACATCCCTTCATTATAAAGCGATCATCTCTCTTCACCAGACATATCACTTCACAAGTTTTTGTTACCTGGACCTTTAAGACAATAAAAACACCTACAGCACCTCTCATAATTCTGCAGACAGTATCTCATACTTTAAACCGATAAAGGTATTTCAGATTTCAATGATATTATCACTGACATCAGTGCATTCATAATCTTATATTCTGGATATTGATGCTTTTCATAAAGAGTCAAGGGCAAAAATCTCATAAAACCCTATTGCAGCCATTTCTATGTCCTGCAAGTGAAGAAGATCCATATGAATTTTCCCCAGTTATAAGTTTTAAATGCAGAAGTAAATTATTCTAAATATTTTTTAATATTCCTCATGTCCCGAAGAGGAAACAAAAACAGTTGTACAAATATTTTGGAGCTGTGGAGAATCACAATCACGTGTTGATCTGAAAATAATGTCCTCACTGTCCAAGTGTCTTGGAGTGTTCTTGTTTGAGAGTCGTAACACTTATAGTTCAAAGGTAAAGAAACATGAGGTTATTGCAAAGCTAAATAATAAGCTAAGCTAAGCTAAATAAGATAAGCTAAGCTAAATAAAATCACATTATCACATTTAGACCGTATCAGTGAGCAGCCTTGAAACCACACACCACCACACCACCAACAACAAAAAAAAAAGTTTACATGAGATTTTAAATTTTAATCTGACTAAAGACTTTCATACTGCTTACAGTAAGTGTTTCACCCAGTTAAAAAATAGCTTGGATCTCTTTTTTTTCAACAAGGTTCTGCTCTCTCAGCACAACAGTTAAACAGGCAGGTCACACTTCTGTTGGCTGGCAGGTAGATCCTTCCATCCCATCCCTTGCTGTCAACCGGTGAGACCACGTGTTGGACCGGAATCCACCCGGCCCAACAGTGGGAGTCCTGATGCGATCTGACAGAGCTGTCAGCGACCAGGTGGCGTCTCTTTCTCGCTTTTCCAAGATCTGTAGATGTCGCTGTCGCAGATACAGACTCACGACCCCCCCGGTTTTCTATCTGCTGTGTGGAAGCATTGTGGAGTGTCTTAATTTCCCTGTGCGCTCTCGTTCGTTGTTCACAGCGTGACAGTGAAAAATGGTTCGTCAGCTCAGTTCTCTTTGCCGGGCGACGCGAGGCCAAACGACGTAACATCTGGCGACGGAGCTCTGTCTCCAGGGTTTGTTGGCACGTGCTCCTGGCTGCCGTTTCCACTCTGCCTCTCATTTTATTTCCCTCCCTCACTTTCTTCCCCTCTTCCTTTGCATCTCTCGTTCCCTCCAGAGGTGCTTGTGAGCAACAGCAGGTCCAGGTGGGCTCTTTTACCAATCAGACCCTCATTGACGTTACCTTGACGACAAAGAAATTATGCCATGGATCTATACATTTCTCTTTAAACTACTTTTCTGGAGTAACATCCTACAATTGCTTAAAGGAATATTCCGGGTTCAAGACAAGTTTAGCTCAAGTGACAGCAATATTGTTGAATAATGTTGATTTCCACAGAAAACAAATTATGACTCGTTCCTAGTTTTCTTAAAAAAAAAAAAGCCACACACAATGGAAATGAAAGGGGCAAATGTTTAGAGAATTTAAAAGCAGAAATGTGAAGCTTATAATTTTATAAAAGCACTTACATTAATTATTCTGTTAAAACGTGCATTATTTGAGCTGTAAAGTTGAAAGGTGGAAGGACAAGTCCAAAGAATTTGTGTGGTTATCACATTATGCTGCAAGTGCTGTTGATTGAGCTTAAAGTCACCGTGAACCGGAAATTGCAACCGACTTAATTAGAATAATTAGCAGGTGAAGTGGATTTACTTATTGTAGAGTTAACGAAAGTTATCATGAGCATTGTATAATGTTTGAAGCAGATGTCATAAATGTCATAAATGTCAGCAGACCGGGAAGATTATAAAACGAGCGGTTCATTCATAAATCCGTAAGATCTTACCTTCATACTGTGGAAATACAAACCTGGAAGACAGAACACAACAAGCGCAGCACTGAAAAGGGGCGGGGCTACATAGGGTTTATTGTGACGTATTTTCCGAGTGAAAAGGAATATTGAATGAGAAAAATAAGGGCATGGCTTGTGTTTTCCCACTGGGAATCGATTGGATCTAGAAAACTAGGACGTTCCATTCAGCTTGCTGTCAAAGCTCGCAGCTGACTGACAGTTGGAGGGGAAGTTCTTCCCAAGCCGTGAATCAACTCGCATGGATGAATTGTTCTCCACAAGACTAGTAATGTGCACTAACAAAGTAAATAGGGTCAATTTTGATTTCATGCCGACTTAAACTTGTATTGAACCTGGAATATTCATCTACACTGTAAAACAGTCACAAATGAACATTTCGTTTTTGAAAAATGGAGATATTTGACAAGAACAGAGCAAATGCCCACATCTCAGTAAAAGAGCCCACACATCCTGTGGTTTTCAGAGTGCCTTCTATAATACCCAATCACAGAATATTTCACTGGTGCTGAACGTTAGCTCTTTTCCTGCCTGTGGAGAGAGTCTGGCAGCACGCCTCATTCCACCGCAGTGCATTCCTCAGTGATTCATCAACATATGCCACACCAATAAAACAAACCCTCAAGATCATAGTAATTTGTTTGCTGCTGCTTACGAAACCTGATATCAAATCTGAGTGGCATCTATTGCTTGTTTTTGATCAGTATCTCATAGAAAAACAATCATTTTAAAAGCATTAAATACATTCACTGTCCTAGTGACAACAAATCATAATTTACACAATCTCAGAGATGATCTAGGCTCTGTTCACACATTGCTAATACACCTGATATTGCTGATATCACACACCAATCTCAAAACCGCAGCTCTTGTTCCAATAAACAGTGAGTGAGGACAAAAAAAAAACAACAAAAAAAATTATATATATACACACATTTCACAATTCAAAACTTCTAGAATACCAAAAGGCCTCAAAAGGCCTAAAAAGAAGCTTTAGATTTATATAAAAACATTGTCAAGTCACCTTCATTTATATAGCGCTTTTAACAATATGAATTGTTTCAAAGCAGCCATACAGTGATAATAGGAAATTACAGTAACAGAGATTGTTTTGGCTTTACAGCAGCTCTAGGATAAAGTTATTGTCCAGCTAAAGTTAGCTTTGATTGATTGATCCGCTTCCATTGCGAAGATCATTAGCACGACACCGTTCTAACAGAAAAAACCCTCAATGCGCTCCAGCCGCACAAAACAGTGCCGGGTGGATTGAGAACGCACTCCCTGAAATAGGTTCCAAGGTGCAAACGATTATCAGTTATCTCTGCGCAAACCTACGCAACCTCTGCGCAAACACAGACATCACACATGCGCATCACGTTCAGTCTATAGGTATGCGCGTTTGAATATATATATGTGCACAGGCGTGTAGTCCTTTTTTACAAATCAACCTTCAAAAAACGACTTGTCTGGCGTTAAAATTGTATAATACAGAATTATTTATAAATACGTGGGGACTCTGTACAGATAAAACGACAATGTTTTATCTGTACAGAGGTAAAGGGAAGGAGGCCTTCACAGGGGAGAGCCTAGTTGACACTTCAGGGCTGCGTTGTTGTCCTGTCCAGGCGCAGGTCCTTCATCAGATCTGGATACAGCCTGGATCCGGCAGACTAGGGTAAATCTCGGGATAAACAGAGATACTAATATTAACGTAGACGCCATCCTTCTTATGATGTAACAAGAACATCAGGATTTATGGGAAGTGTTCCCGGTTCCGGCTGACCTAAACTATGCAGCCTAACATTGAAATCCAGAAGTCTATAATGTGTTATGTGTATGCTAGGTCAAAGATATGTGTTTTTAGTCTAGATTTGAACTGACAGAGTGTGTCTGCTTCCCGGACAATGTTAGGAAGACTGTTCCAAAGTTTTGGTGCTAAATAGGAAAAGGATCTACCGCCAGCAGTCGATTTTGATATTCTAGGTATTATCAACTGGCCGGAATTTTGAGATCGCAACGTGGAGAGAGTCCATTCTTACCATACATACCATGTTCCCTGAGCCGCTTCCATACCAAATTGAACCAGATTGATTGATTGATTATTCTTAATCTGGATACAAGCCATGTTTCCCTATTAACATTGCTTGAAGACATGATGCAATAACCACTAAAGAAAATAAAAAAGGTTTGCTGGTCTGGAGTGTTCAGGTGTGTGTTAAAACACAATGTCAAGGAGGAAAGACATCAGCAATGATCTTAGAGAAGCAATTGTTGCTGCCATCAATCTGGGAAGGGTTACAATTTCCAAACAATTTGAAGTCCATCCTTCTACAGTGAGAAATGTGTATTCACAAGTGGAAAACATTTGAGAGAGTTGCCAATCTTCCCAGGAGTGGACGTCCCAGCAAATTCACCCCAAGACCATACAATGCTCCGTACAAACCCAAGAAATACACCTGAGACTCTAACAGGCCTCAGTTAACATGTTAAATATTAAAGTTCAAGGCAGTAGAATTATAAAAAGACTGAACAAGTATGGCATGTTTGGAAGGGTTGCCTCAAGAAAGCTTCTTCTCTCTAAAAAGAACATTGGCAGCACAGCTTACACTGTAAAAAAAAATTACATCCCCAAGTCAAAAATATCTAGTGACTTATCACATCTAAATTTGTTCAATTAGTCTGACGTATTATTTCTCATTGAGCCAATGTTAACAGACTATTGCAACAAGAATTGCACTTGGGCCAATTTAAAAATTTAGATGTGACCAGTCACTAGAAAATTTAGACTTGGAGAGGTTAGAAATTGTTTACAGTGTAGGTTTGCAAAGTTGCATCTGAACAAACAACAAGACTTCTGGAACAATGTCCTCTGCACAGACGAGACCAAAGTGGAGATGTTTGGCCATTTAATGGACAGCACCACGTTAGGTGAAAATTAAACACAGCAAACCAGCACAAACACCTCATACTAACGGTCCATCTCGCTGGTGGAGGGGTGATGATTTGGGCTGGTTTTGCAGCCACGGGACCTGCTGAGCACCTTGCAGTCTTTGAGTAGACCATGACCTCCTCGTATATCAACGTATTCTAGAGTCAAATGTGAGGCCATCTGTCCGTCTGCCAACTAAAGCAACATTGTAAAGAAGAGTGGGCCAAAATTCCTCCACAACGATGCGAGAGACTGATAAAGTCATACAAAAAATGAATACTTCTAGTTATTGCTGCAAGCAACCAAATCATAGGGTGTACTTAGTTTGTCCTTTCTTCTTCACATGATGCTTAAAAAAATATTTATTTTGCCTGACTCTGCAGGTGTTACAAACAAAAGAAAGAATTCTGAATCGCAACAGCGGCTGTCAATACAACTATACGTCACAACAACGTACAGTAGCAGAGATTAGAAGGATTTTAAACTTGTTGCCTGGCAATACAAAACAGTGCTAGCAGTACAAAAAATACAAGACTAAACTGTTAAAAAAACTAAAAAAACATCAGACTTAACACAACGTGTGCAGAACTGAAGGACACATTTCTTTTATTTTACAAGTCATTAATAAATAAATAAAAATCTGTACCATGTGTAAGCTCATTTTTTTCATAACATGAATCATAGCTGCATTACCTCATTGATACTAAAGCCTGCCAATTCTTTTTTAGCACGAACCGACAGCTTCTGACTTTCTTGCTCTGAAAATTGGTGATTGCTGCAGCCAGATTGAGAGTGTCATCAAGGCATGAAATCATAAAAGTATGGTTACTCAAAGGAAGCAACTACTGAAATGCACACTAAAACGTTCATTCACGAGACCACAGACATGTTTTCAGCTGTCGTAATATATGAATCTAATTTATATTCAATACGGAGAGTTTATTTCAGACCTGCACTCTTCCTCTGAGAAGCCTTATGGGCCCCCGGTCATACTTCAATGAGGATATAAATGTCAGATCATGTACTGTGATCTCGAATGATCCAAATATTGTTAGGAAATCCCTCTTGATTCAAGCATTGAATAGAGTGCTGGAGTGATTCATGTCTGTTTTGAGTGGAGAGGGCTATAATCGTAAAGCGAGGAGATTATTTTAAGAGGCAGCCGGCAGAAGGTACAGACAAGTCTGAGCTTGCTCACTGACTGAGAAACTGGCTGTAATAGCATAGTATTTATGATCTCAGGCCAAGGGGCTCTGTTACACAGTGTTTTTTATGAACTCACTACTTGTAAGGCAGTAAAAATGCAGGATCATTAAAGCTGTGTACATTAGTAATTATAGTATGTAGTACTTTCCATTGGTCTAATTTCCCTGCTGTTTATTTTACAATTTGTTTTGCATTAATTTCATTTAAGCGTTTATCAATTTATTTTATTATTTATAGTATAATCAGATAGGTATGCACTTTTTGTTCCCTTATTTAGCTTCAGTGTATAAGTATAAGTAAGCTAGTACACTGTAGCTGATCAGATTCCAAACTTTTTGATGCAAATTTTCCCAAAATATGGTAATCTCATTGCAAGGAAAATATGTAGAGCTATATATAGTCGCCTAAAATATAAAGGCAACTATATATTTTTTATGTAAGAAGAAATTTTTACCGTGTGATAAAAACAGTTTGACATTATAAAGAAACATTTATTATTCTTAAATTAAATGGCTTTATGTTGTCATTTTATGTAAGCCAATGCAAATGATTAAAATATGATCTAGAAATATTTACTTTGTATATATGTATATGTATATGTACTTTGTAAGTTATGACTATTAGAGAAATATTAGTATGTATAAATATATATACTTATAAAAAAAAAGGACAAAACACAAAGTAAACATATGAATATATGAGATGATATCTGGATTGTACTTAATTGATTAAACATGCAACATAACGAGGCTATAAGACAATGTCCTACACACTGCATATTGTTTCACATAGCATTTTTAACAAGTATGAAGCTGCTGAGGGTACTATCATTCACTAAAACTATTAAAAACCTTAGAAGTCAAGCTAAAATAAAACAAATTTGAGAAACATTTCTAATTCAATTTATAGATTTATTTTTTTCTCAATAAATATCATTTCAAAGCAATACTTTAAAAATACTCTTAAATATTAATAATTAAAATATAATAAAAAATATTTGTTTGAACATGTATTTGAACATTTATTTATTTGATGAACATTAACTTTGAAAGCCCTAATATAGCATTTTAATAAAACATTTATCCACATTTATAATTATCTTTTTTTTTTTCAGACTACTGAGCACACTGGAGTGTTCCCTGGACCCTAGTTTGAAAACACATAGTGCAGCTACTATCTTTAAAAAGTAGGTTGATTTTTGTTACTAAATCTGGCAAGCCACAAATTCAAAGTAGCTTCCCCAACACTGAATCCTGGCAATGGAAAGCTTTGGGAAAATACTCAATTTACAGACCCATTAATTCAAGCCGAATGCTACTGTATGTGAAAGAGACAATGGCAATGTTTTATTGAGCAGAAGCCAGATGAGCCAGGGAGATTAAACGCGGCGTTGATTTCAAAACCGTCTCACAAATCTTTATTTTACGAGCTCTGCACTGGGATTTTTGGAGCAGTGCGGTACTCCTGTGTGTGTCGTATTTATCCCAGTACTTTTTATAATGCCGGCTCTCGTTGTGGAAGGAAGATCGACCGAGAAAGAGGATAAATCTTATTTGTGGTCTCCTTTCAGCAGTATGCTCTTCTAAGTCAGCGGCTGACGTTTTTACAAGGGTTTTGACGGGCGTGAGACTGAGTTTTCTTAGCCTGTGAGCGTTTCACTTTTTACAAGGTTGCGCTGTGTGGAGATGATTGTTCCTCTGAGACCCTGATGCTCAAAGAGTGGTAACACAGTAGCGCTGTGAAAGAATCTCACAGGAGGAACCCAGAGTAGTAAAACCTACATTTACACAGAAACGCCTGATCCAAAGGCCCTCATTTATTAGGATTACACCACAAAGTTAATATGTTTAGGCACAACACACACACACATTTTAAACAGTGTCCTACTGCTTCAGAGGAACGTGTGGAGGCCCCAAGAGGAGGAAGAACATGCCGGGTGGCCCATATCAAACTCCCTCCTCTTGGCCCACAGATTTTTCTGTTAGGACATAGAGCTAGACCTTTAGACCTTTCTGTTCAGTAATATTAAACCACTGTGCCTTCACTGCATTAATGGAGTAGACAGTGTGATTTTTGCGTCCTGGATCTAACACACTCACTCATTTAACGTGTATTATAATGAGATCTTCAGAGGGTGATAAAAATTCAGTTGAGCCCCCAGTATGGCTCCTCAGGGTCACGTTGTGCTTACGTTCTGCAAGTAGGCTGGTGCAATTCACATGCTCATTTATCACTATTAATAGCCAAGTTCGGGAACAAGGAAAAGTGACCATTTAAAATAAGGAAAAGGACACAGTTACGCATGTCTTCTCTTCTTGCATTTAACATGGTCATCATCTGGCTCTAGCAGTAATATTGTAGAAAGTCAAAGATAACTTTCTGCTTCTGCAATTCACACCAGGGAACGCTAAAAATGCAATAAGAAATGTAGCATTTGTGTGATACAGTGATAAAAGTACTTTTCAACAGAGGCACTTCCTGAGTAAGACTAGTGAAATTCAATAATAATAATACTAAAAATAATACTAATACTAATTATTATTTGTAATTAAATAATAGAGATTTCACAACCCTGAAGTCTGGCTCTTTGTTAGGCCAGACCAGGGGTTTTCAAACTGGGATTATGGACTGCAAGAGGGTTCAAGGGGTCTGTCGAGAATATGAGAGGGGAAAAAAATGACAAAATTCATTTTAGGGCTGTCAAAGATAAAACTGTTTTGAAGCAATATTTAGAGTGGGAAGTGCTATACAATTACATTTGAATTGAAAATGGGAAGAAAAAGAAACAGTGTCAACTTAATACAAAGTAAAATTGTTTTCCGGGCAACATTTAATATAAATAACATTCATAAATTGTAAAAATATTAAATTTGTATAAGTATTCATTTACATTATATACAAATATATAATATTTCAACTTAATAATAACATATAATATTCAAATAATTTGTAAACAATATTAAAGCAAGCTATTCAATTTTAGACACCATTGGGTTTGGAAACTTGGATCACATTGGAGGTCCTTTGCATCAAAAAGTTTTTAAAACTCCTGAGATTACTGCCCACATTTATTGCCCAGATATAAATACCCTGCTTCAGTTCAGTGCTTGCCTTTCAATAAATGTTAGGAACATCATTTATTTACTGGCCAATTAACAATGTGTTTTTAAACTTTAATAATGTGCAACCCCAAACAGAACTAACCACTGTCCCAGCGTTATTTATGCAGTCAAAGGTGCGCACACCACATTAACTGTCTCTGTGCTTTGCCAAGTAAAACCACTTACAGCAGAATCAACAAAACATATTCATCAGCCCACATTCATCAGACCTGTAATCTTGCTTAGGGTGACGAGGTAACAAGAGCGCACTGGATAATAGCCAAATGACAAGTGTTTTGTGGTCATGTTCTTTGTGTTTAGTAGCTTTTGACACTATGGGTTAGCGATTATAGGATTTTCTGTGCCTACCCCCTGACAAAAGTGCTGTTTTTAACCAGGATCCTCCGCACAAAAAGACATGCAAATTGATTTGAAGCTGTGAGCCGGCTGCTCTGAGCTTTAATATACTGACTGGAGGTGATAAATCACAGCTAAGCTACAGCTAGCACGCTAACGGTCCAGCACTATGATAACAAACACAGTTCTGTGTTATGGGTCATAGAGGCATTGACATTCATTTCCCTGAAGCTGAATAACTGACTTGCTGGCCTTCACAGCGAGCAGCACTGGGATGGAACGGCGGCCATGCTCGGTTCCCTTGCTCCTGGATCCACAACACAGAAAGGAGAAACAAACAGCGCTTTGATAGAAATGCACACGCATAAGTGATCAGTCTTATTAAATGACGCAGAGGAGATTTAGTGGAACTGCGTGCATAAATGGCCACATTGATTTGTCCATTGTGATTTATGCAATGCAATATGTTACAAGCACTGAACACGTCGGTGAATATTCACATACTCCCACACACGCCCGCGGATAAACATCACACAAATCCGCTCTTCATATTCAAGGCTAAATTGACCCAGAAAGTTTTACCGTCATAAGACACCTAGGTTTAGATAAATTTCCCAGAAACAGAGGTTGTGAACATAACAGGGAGAGAGAGAGAAAGCGAGACAAAAATAGAGAGAGAGAGAGAGAGAGAGAGAGAGAGAGAGAGAGAGAGAGAGAGAGAGAGAGAGAGAGAGAGAGAGAGAGAGAGAGAGAGCGCCGGGGAGAGAGAAGAGACAGCGGAACTCAATCAGAGCTGGGTCATGAGGGTTCAGGGCTGCAATACAGCGTCTGTGCAGTGCTGAAAAATGTGAGGTGACAGTTCATTTTCGCTGGTGACAGTCTTTGTCGCTCTCACTCGCCTGCTCGCCCTGCCAACAGGAACCGTGCCGGCAACCGTTGCCCTGACAGCGGAGAGGCGGACCTTATCTCATGACAGGGCTCCGCAGAGACCAATTGGAGAAGCTGCGCTGGTCTGTGATGCTCAGGAGAGAGAGCCGGAAAAAATACAGCAGCAGAAAGGCTTAAACGAGTGTCTGTGTGAGAGGAACACACACACACACGGACTGTCCTCACAGGCCTTTTACTGCTGTATCAGAATGAGTCTAGGATTGTAATTTGTTACAAAAATGTGGACAATGTCTTAAAAGGATTTGGTCGTCATTGACATTTGTTCCAAACCTTTTTGATAAAGAATGTTTTTTTGGGGTCTATTTAATGAAAGTCAGTGGAGTCCCAAAAAACAACAACATTGGACCCAATTTACTGTCATTGGATTGAAAAAAGAAATTTGTCAGAATTAGACAATCAGTCAAGATTCTGCATAATTCAGAATCTTGAGATTGAGATTGCCTTTATTTGCCTTTTAAGTTCGTCATCATGAATGTTATGTTGACATGGTTTTGTTTTTAAGTTCTGGAAGTTTAAAGGTTTATTGGGCCTCATGGATAGTTATTAGTTAAAGAAAATGTGAATACGATAAATTGTCTTACAGGGACAGGTCACATATAAATGGGAATTTACTCACCCTCATGGCATTCCAAATCTGCATGATTATTATTATTATTATTACATACATTTTTTTAAAGAATGTTTCAACTGGTTTTGTCCATTTAATAAAAGTTAATGGGGTTCAAAAAACAACACTAATACCCATTTACTTTCATTGCACTGACAAAATAAATGTTTTCAAAATATATTTTTATGTTTTGAGTGAACTATATAATGGTGGAAAAGGTTTGCATTGGTGAAAAGACAGCAGACAGTGGATCAAAGTGTCGTGGGGAAAGGAGACCAGATTTGATCTGAGTGAAATTTTCACTTGTCATTGAACAGACACATGCTTTACGAGTGGTATGGATGATTGCTCCCTCTCTCTCTCTCTCTCTCTCTCTCTCTCTCTCTGTATTTTAGCTTGCACAATCGGCTCAGTGGAGTGACGCCTCGGAAAATGAGAGCCGATTGGTGTCGACGTGGCAACGAATGGCCCTTAATTTGCATGCTAATTGTGCGATGGCCGCAGGGTGATTGTTTTGGGGCTGGATCAATGTTGAGAGGAACCTCAGAATGGCACCCAATTACAGCAAACACTCCCACTGCAATGGCCAGGATGACTGTTTATGTAATCATGTTTTGAAAATCACGTCCGTACCTGTCGAATTTAGTGCGTATAAATGCTACATCAAAACCCAATGAACTCAATGACACTGATGTTCTTTACATTACATTGGAAAAGAAATGCAATTAATTGTTAAACTGGAATTAAAGAACAATTAGATTGCTTGAGTATTAATTGGTGCATGCATTGTGGAAATCACACATGAATTTCAGCATAGGTTTTATTGTGCAGACAGTTGACCCAACTTAAGTTTAACCCTTGCTTAAAGCATTATGAGACACCTTTTAGCAATCAGTCAGGATTGTACATCATTCAGAAAGAAATTGAGAATGTCTTTTAATGCCTTTTAAGTTTGTCAAGACAAAAACTTGAATGTTAGTTTGACATAGACTTGATTTAAAGTTTTGAAATAAATGTATAAAACTTTGAAGTTTAAAGCAGATGGATGGATGGATGGAACAACAAAGAACTATAGATAGATAGACAAACAGACAGACGGATAAACAGACGGATGGTTGTTAAATTCTACTTATAGAAATTTGTAATTAGTTTTATATATTTAATAATGTGTATAATGCATTACCTAACTTGAAAACAATTTGGTAAAATCATTTTCTTCTTCCCGTTCAAATTTAAATTAATCACTGTGTTGGGGGTATCCAAATTCATTCAAATTCCATCTCATGAATTTTTTTAAAAAGCGCCAATTCCTTTTTTTGCACAACCATCCAATCAGTACAAAGTCACATGGGTTCATCTCATTAGTACACATCTTTCAGAACACACTAACAGTGTATCCTACTGGGATTTTTACCCCAATTAAAAGTTATGTGTGTGCAGGTGAGCTTGAAAAAATCTTTCCAGAAACATGTCTGCGTTGACAAATTGATTTCAGCTCTTCGTATCCAATTTTCCATCAGAGTCTCTCTGCAGATCAGCGCCCAAACGTAAAGGATGCATTTCTATTGGAGACACATGGCCCAAGCGTTCAGCCCATTGAACACCTGTTCACTAAGCACCAGAGTGAAGGTCCATTTATTTCATATGGGACTCAATAGCTCAACCATCCATCCAGGGAGTCAATGCTTTGTTGGCTGTGTCTAATGCTGCGAGCTCCACAGAAAAACAAACCCTGATCACACACACCGAGGGAACACCAGATTTACAACCCAACTCGAGACTTGTCTAGCATAAAAATCCTGAATCTAACCTGATTAGTAAGAGATCTGGGGTGCTAAGCCCTGTTTTGTTCTGTATTGATTCAAGCGTGGATTGGAAGAGTCAATTAAGGCTTGTGATTCAGATTCACACGAGTCATCCGTCTTTGCAGAGGTGGCTCTGACTCACCACATAGCCAATCAATTCACAGCTGAATCAATGCTTAAAGGAACTATAGACTGAGTGCATGTGTGCTGGCTCTGGTGAATGGCGCTTGCTTTAAGGATTGTAAGCAGAGATCATGTTCACAAGCAGCTGCAATGTCTGGAATCTGGAATGGGATGAGATGCTTGTAAAAAAAAAAAAAGTCATACATATCTCTGTGTCTCTCACTCACACACACACACACACACACACACACACACACACACACACACACACACACACACACACACACACAATTGAAAGCCTATCCAGGTCAGGACCTGCTACATCCGTTGCCATGGAAACCTGTTATGTGCAGAGGGATTTGTTTCTAAATGCTTTTCTCTTGACTTCCCTTCTTCTCATTATCCTATACTTCCATCCGTCAATCCATTCTTCCTTCCTTCTTTCTACCACTCCATTTATCCACCTATGTCAATCCATTTATCCTTTTCCCATTCAATACATCCATCCATACAGACATCCATCTATCTTTATATCCATCTATCTATCCTTCTGTCTATCCATCCATCCGTCCACCTATGCATCTATTTGTATATCCATCTAACCATTCATCTTTGATTCCATCTATCCGTCCGTCCATCCATCCGTCCGTCCGTCCATCCGTCCATCCATCCATCCATCCGTATCTTCATCTATCTATCCTTCTATCATTCTGTCTATCCATCCTTCTATGAATCTGTGTCCACCTGTGCATCTATTTGTCTATTCATCTAACCATTCATCTTTGATTGCATCTATCCATCTATATTTCTGTCTGTCTGTCCATTCATCCATCCCAACTTTCTGAATATACCTTTATTAGGACTCAACCTTTATATTTAGCAAATCTGACCATCTTGGTTTCTCTCTCTCCATTCTGGTACCGAGCTCATGTCCCTTATGGTGTTACAGAAAGTGACGGATGAACTGAGACTGAAAAGGGTGAAAGAGAGAGAGAGACCACCATGACAGGTGCTGTGGTGTCCAGGCACATCACTAAATGTCCCTGTCAGTCTCAGCGCTTCAGATGGCAGCAGATCTAGGAACAATCATTGCTGTACTTCATTACACTACACCCATTATACCGGTGACCATGGTCTTTTTAATTTACCATATCATACAGTACTGCATTTACATAGTTATTTCACTAAGCAATTAAATCATGGATTCCTCTGTATCACAGAAATACAGATGGGTAAGGCTACACAAACAAAGGAAAAAAAGATGAGTGAGCGAGAGAGCCTGACAGATATTTGAGGGAAAGAACATACAGGATGAAAGAGAACAGAGTGTAATGAGAGACTGAGCGCTCAGTGGAGGTAAAGACAGATGGAAACAAGGCCAAGGAGAGACACAGGGAAGACAAAAGAAAAAGAGAAGGAGAGAGAAGAGAGGAGAGCGACTCGGCTGTAATGGCTCGCGTCTCCTGGCAATCGAATTCTTGCCGCTCTGTCGCACAGGGAGCGTTAATTGACAGGCAACCACTTAAGTCTTAATTTTCTTTTAAGATTGTGGCGAAAAAAGAAGGAGAGCGAGGGGAAAGAGAGGGTCTACGAAGGGGGAATTCTAATGAGGGAGGCATCACGTCTGAGCAGGGCCATTACGTGTGATCTCTATTCCATTCTCCCAGCAGACACCACGGGTCCGCTGTTTTAATGGCCCAGCCACTGGACGGAGAGAGCATGTCACAGCTAACTGCCTCACTGTGCAGGAATGAATTTAACACTCGGCTAGGTCCTTGTACTTAGGTTTAGCATGTGTCTAATCGAAGTCTCGGGAGAGTCGGAGATGGTTTGCTGCATGGTTTGAGTTGAGGAATGGTTTTATGACCTGAAATCTGGTGGAATTTGAATCCCAGAGCTGCCTTAAAGTTCCCCTATTATGCTATATTAACGGTTCCTGTTTTGGAAGTCTCTTACAAAAGGTTTATATGCATCCAAGGTCAAAAAACATTTTAACTTTCTCATAATATACATTGCAGTATCACCTCTTTTCTCACAGTGTCTGAAACGGTTCGATAAAGGATTCAGTCTCTCTAAACCCCGCCTTTCCAAGAGCCTACTCTGCTCTGATTGGATGGCCCAGTCTGTTGTGATTGGTCTACTGCTTACAGCATGTGTTGGAAACAAAATGGCCATTATCATATCTGAATTTCAGCTCCGGAGACTTCCAAGCACTTGTATACACAGTGATGCAAACAGTAACGATGGCATTGGATTTGCCTGTCAATTAGTGTCTCCTCCTTATGAATTGCATACAGCAGGGTTTCTCAAACTCGGTCCTGGAGGGCCACTGTCCTGCACAGTTTAGCTCCAACCCTGATCAAACACATCTGAGCAAGCTAATCAATGTCTTCAGGATCACTAGGAACTCACAGCTAGGTGTGTTTGATCAGGGTTGGAGCTAAACTGTGCAGGACAGTGGCCCTCCAGGACCGAGTTTGAGAAACCCTGGCATACAGAGTCGATTTGCTTTGGTAGTGCAGAAAAAAAGCTTCTTTTGGAAATGTCGACAACGCAAAGCAAACTCTTCCAGGCCTCAGCTACAACTACAGTGCTTGAGGGCAGGTCAAAGTAGACGGTGTTCTCGGGTAGCCAATGAAGACCATAGGCTGGAATTATGCAAATGCTTTACAATACGCTCTATGCACGAACACTGCTGACGTATTTCCGGTAGAATATCGGCCAGCGTCTTTACTTCCACATAGAGCGTTCTATAGCGAAGTGTACTAGCGGCAAAACTTTCATAAAATTCATTTTCTCAGGAACGGAGACAACGATTTTAGAAACCGATTCGCTAGTCGGATTTCGAATGATATGAGAGAATACTCACCCTCACAGTTGTCGATGTAGCTCGAAATATATAATTTAAAGACCTTCTCTTTCTTACTCTTAGGTGTGACAGCTAACTGCCTAACAATATTGTTACCATCATTCACGTTAACCGCTGGAAGTTCTTGTAAACAGCGAGTGTTATTTGCCATCATCTCCACCGAATGCAAAAACGGATTCCGACACAGCACCAGATGTAACTGGGCGGGCTGAGACAAAACGCGGAAGCGATCGTGCATAGAGCCTATTCTATGTATGTAACAGGAAGTAAGACTGAAATTGCTGATGACTCATTTTGGTAGTTCAGAATCGGTTTTTTCTTTTGAAAGACAATACATTTATCTGTAGTGCACTTTGATCTTTAAGACTTTGCAGACCTTTTACATTCACAAACAGCTATTAAAAACGGCATGAAAGGTAATATAAAAAAAATGCAATAAGGGTACTTTTTATGTTTGATTTCTCATAATTATGCTAAGAACAGTTAAAGTAACATTTAAACGATTAAAATGGAATTTTAAGATAAGGATTTCAAATAGCCTCTTGATAGAATATATCATTGAAAATGGCACATATTCAAACTGGTGCTTTCTATTTGGTTAGGACACATAAGAGAACCAATGGCTTTTGGTGTCAATGATATCAATCTTGGCATGTCACGTCAACACACCAATTATGAATTTAAACCCACAAATGACATTTCAGAGTTTAGGAGGAAGTGAAGATTATCAGTGAATAATGACATAAATCCTATGCTTATCATTCAGAAGACTTGAATGGACTACATTTATGTATATTTTTAAGAGAGAGTAAACCATGACAAACTTTTAAACCAGAGATTTCGTTTTGTTTGACTGGTTTCAACAACATTGGTAGTTTTTAGTTTGGGTCTATTCAAAAGCAAGTTTAGGTTTAAGGTTAGGGCTTAACTCTAGATTAGACAAGATGAATCAAAAGAGACAGATAAACCCACCACTTATGGCACATAAAAACAAAACAACATTTCAGTCAGTCAGAAGGAGCTGCAATGTGCATCAGATCTATTGCTTTTTAGTCAAAAGTCTGGCAAGGTGAGACTACTCAAAGCCAGCCAATCAGATTAGAGCTGACAACTTCAGCCAGTGCTTGTCATTTTTTGGGTGCGATATGCAGATAAGGTTGAGACTTCCTTTCAATCACCTTACACTGAAAACACATCTATTGGATGATTTTTGTAATGCTCCCGACTGTTAGAAAGTGAGCGTGTGTGGAAACCAAAGAACTTGAATATCATACATTCTGACCGTCATAAGATACACTGCATATGATTTGTATTAGAACTCAACAAATGTCTTAAAGATTGAACTTGGTAGCACTCAGAGCTGTCCATTTCAGAAAGAAAGAAAAGTGCTTCGAAGTTCGCAGAAATGACATGTTTGAGTGGAAGAGTGTCGGCTGTATTATTGTTCAGTCCCCTTTAAATCTTTCTCTCAGACCTCTGAATTCTGTGCTAATGGGCAGAGTGTATTGAGCAAAACTCTGAGGCAGTGCAGCTCGCCCCCTAGTGACACTGAGGTGAATGACTAAAGCCTGCTGGAGAAATCTCTGTGATTCACTGTTATGTGAGCCCTGGAGAGAGTGGGTCAGGCACTTTACTGCTGTGCAGAGGCTGCTGGACTACCATGATTTGTCTCCAAGTTCAAAACAGATTCCACACAATCCGTTTTCTTTTAGTATTCTTTAATAGAGATGAATTGCAGGCAAAACGGTTTTTGTGCATTAATATAAACATGAATTTTATATTATATTATATAAATAAAATGGCTGAAAATTTCTCTCCATTTATATATATATAAATGAAAAATAAGTGTGTGTTTTGAGTGTTAATGGCTTCAAGGCGTCATTCCCTCTCATATCTTATCACAGTGGCCTCTAAAGAACCAAATGGTTGAAGTGTGGTTCCGTTATCTCACCACTGCCTCTCTTGCCCCCTCGTCACATAGATATCATATCTCACCCTGTATCTTTCTCTCTTTTTCCCTCACATACACACATACACTCTCTTTTCTGCTCGCACACCCATAAACACATCGTTTCTCACACACATTCATTCTGTCTCGCACTTGCCCTCTCTTACACACATACAGACTCAGTCTCCTTGCTATTCAGACAGCTCAGAGGCTCCCTGCCTCCAAGGTGCAAAGCCGAACTTTTGGCGATGGCAGCAAGGGTTAAAAGGTTATCGCCGTCACCTTTGACTTGGCCCCGTAGGGGCCACCCAAACGGTTGCCATGGCCACCGCCCTTTATCAGAGCAGACGAAAAGTACAGCAGAGAACTGAAATTCAAGACAACTGCAGACTGGTCCTGGATCAGCATCTAGCTGTAAAGTTGGTCAATTAATAAATGGAAGAAAAGGTCATTGTCTTGGATCACCCTGTTCTAACAATAGGTATAGCTGTCGACTAGCAGTTTACAAACACACTGAGGTGCAACCACACCTGTCCGGCATACAGGTGTGTGCTGAATGAGGCCGCTGGGCATGGCGAACTATTTTGGCTTTCTGTTACCCCAAAAATGTAAGAACATTGCAATACTCTTAGTTCTTTTGCTGGAGGATGGTGACCTGTACATCTTCAGAGTTTGTATAAGTTCTTCGTCTCAATTGGGTCATATAGACCATACAACATTAATTACACCGAGCAGACTTTCAAAAGTTCTTGAAGACTGAGTTTCCTTTCATTGTTGAGTGGTTATTACTGCCACCACTTTTCTCTCTGTGTGTGTGTCTGTGTAAATACACTTAGTCAATAGATATCTCCAGACTCACATCCTTATCTCAACCCATACCAGATTATGGCGTTTTAATCAGAAGTCGCGATTATCTTATTTACACAAAAACTACATACTGGTATAAAGAAGAGATCTAATCCTTGTTTAAGCAGTAGTTATCATAAGTAAAGCAATTTATGCTACAGATTGAAGGGGATCAGTGATACTGAGGTTTACATATGATTGGTAGTTGAGAGTCGTTTACTTAGCAGATTTATTTGGCAGCGTGAGAATTGAATCAGGGGACCTTAAAATGGCTGACATGCAGCATCATATCCATAAACTCACACACACAAACTGGTCCAAACCATTCTTTTCAGTTTATAAATAATCCAGCTAAGTTAAAGTAATTTTCACAAGTTTTACACTCTGAAAAACAATGATTCTCAAGTTCAGTCTAAATCAAGCAGTTTCTCAAAATGGCTGCCTCTCGATCACGCCTCAGCCTTGAATCTGACTGCAACGGTCACGTGACGTCTAACAAAAATTTCCTTTTCCTCATCCCCTCTGTTCCATCTGCTCCCTCCATTCACAATAACGAAGCAAGCGATGAGAGAAATCTCATTTAGTAGACGTCACCCTGAGGCAAGGCAGAGAGGGCATTAGCTACTGGGAAATAGTTCCCAAGTGTGTGAATATTTGCAGTTAGAAAGGGAGGGGAAAAAAAGTCTCTCCACACCCAAAGCGCTTCCTAGCCACTTTTTAAAGCTCTTTTCTCAGTCGCTCTCTGTTGTCAGTCATCACTTGTCAAATTAGAATCAGGTTAGAGTGTTAGAGTATTATCTTTCTTTGTGCTGATTGCCAGCTGAGCATTACCTCAGAAACAAATCAACCACAAACTGTGTATCTGAGGGAATGAGAGTACATGAGAACAAACGAGCGAGAGAAAGAGAGGGGAATATAGAAGTAGTTGCTTCAAAGGAAATGGAATGGAATAACTAAGAAATAGAAAATGTTGAAAGTCAAATTTTAGTCTATGTTTTTGGAAAAAAGATGTGATGTGGTTTGATAAAATGATTGTTCCATCCATGTATTTTATGTGAATTTTAAGAATATCACGGGGATAAAATTTCCAAAATAAATAATAAAAGTGGTGGATACATATTTTATTTGGTAAGAGGTCATGCATATGGACTACGAAGCAAACAATGTCACGTGACTGAATAATTCACTCAGATGATTGGCTAATATCATCTTTCACGTTACGTTGCTACACTACATGTTCAGAGCAGCTTGTCTGTGTGCAAATAATTTATTACATTTAATTAAAACGTAGCTTCACAAGTAGCTACAACTCAACTTTTGTGCTTTTTTTTTGGGGTGATATTACAGATTTTGGGCATAAATTAAATTAGCAATTTGGATGGAACCAAAGCTAATGAGCTGCAAGAATGTCATTTGTCACACATCTTACATTTAACATTGAATAAAGGTGGAATGGTGCAACGGCATACACATAACTGGAAGTCTTTTGTGTATGTGTGCAGAGCACAGAAGTGTTTTATATGCATACTGTATTACTGATCATGCTCATTGGTGTGCAGAAGATGTGAGTGTGAAGTGTGAGGGTTAACAGGTATATCTCTCATCTCCTGCTCATAAACTCCAGGTTTGGTGCTCCTGATATAGCCAAAGGCGTGTGGCTGATTACATTACGACTGTTTTCCTAGCATCTGGTGTTGTAGCACAAACAGGCCTTTACCATTACAAAGACCTAACAGACACCACACACACTCTTAAAAGTATATGCTACTTTTAGAGGGGGAAAAGAACAACAGAAACACAGATGATCTTTATTTTGAAGATCATTCTGGTTTTCTTTTGCCCCCCTCTATATCTAAATATTACATATTGAAAAAATTAAATCTTAATTATCATTTTTAAAAATGTTTTACTTACATAAATGTTAAATATTACATTTAATTATTACTATTAATATAATTAGATTAAATAATTTAGTTTTTTATTTTAATTGTATACGAAAAGCACAAAATATTATAAATAAATGTTTATAGATTATATATTGTACATGACTGGTGATTTTATACATTATATACATTATTATATATTGTATATATCTTAATGTATACAACATTTATTTACAAGTATTTTATTTTATTTTAATTTATTTTTTAAGAGTAAAACTTTTTGTCAGGATTTTCTCATTTTATTATACATTATATATTTTATATATCCTAAAACATTGTATATGATTGATATATTTATATTATTTTCTTACCCTCATGTCTTTCAAAAATCTTTTGAAAAACTTGCACACAGCTCTTTACTACAGCAAAGTTAATAATTACAGAATTTTTATTTGAGGGTTACTATTCTTGTTTCAACAAACACATGAATAGCCGAATATAGAAGACAAAGGCTGGAAGAGTATACGGCTCATTCAACCAACAACAAAACCAGACAAACTTCTTTTCTGTGTGCTGTTTATTTAACTTCTGATTCAGATTAATCTCTTTCAGGTTGGCCACAGTTCAGAGTAACTTTATTTTATACGTTATGCACCCAATTGATGAGGAATGTTCTTTTTCAGGGCACACATTTTTGCATAAGTTTAAATAACTGAGAACAGAGGAAAGTGTGGAGGTCAGAGGCGTGCAGGGATCTCTGTGGTGCAATCCGGAGGAAAAGTTTATCCACAATATGAGGGTGAGGTGGCCCCCTTTGTCCTGGAACAGAATGACTGAGTGAGTGTGGAGCTGACGGAGAGGTCAGAGAGAGTTCGGCAAGAGAGGTGTGCAACACTGAGCATGCGTCGGGACCGGGTCTCCAGCATGCGCTTGTGTTGGTGGGACAGGTTTGAATGATGATCTGAAGAGTGCTCTCGTGTTCTCCTTTCTGTGTGCTGAAGCTCTCTGGCTCAATGCCAGGAGCGTGAGAGCTTTTATCCGAAATGGGAGACATCCCTGCCCTGTCGATTCCCGCTCTCGCTGCCAGAAAGAATGCACAAGCTAAGATCTCGTGTTATTTGGGTTCCAGGATCAACTTCAGAAATTCACAAGTGGTTTTACGCTTATTTGATAAGCCATTTTCTTCATTTGTTGACCTTGACTGTCTTATTAAAAAAAATTATCTGAATTTTTCCTTTGTTTTATATCATTCTTGATCATGTGGTCTAGGAACCGCTAACATTATGGTAGGACCATCTAGAACTGCACCACGGAGAATCAACTTTTCGGTACAACAACAACAACAACAACAACAACAACTCAGTCTGATAAGCAAAACTAAACAAAATTTTCCCATTTTAATCAACAAAGCGGCCAATATTCAAAGACTTGAGCATTCAACTCCTGTTCATCATATAAAAAACAGCAATACTGTAAAATAATATTACAATTTAAAGTAACATTAAAATAACTTTTTATATACTTTAAAATGTATTTTATGTCAGATCTGTATTTTCAGCATCATTACTCCAGTCTTCAGAGTCACATGATCCTTCAGAAATCATTCTGATATGATGATTTGATGATCATAAAACATTTTATTATTATTATCAATGTTGAAAACAGTTATGCTGCTTAATATTTTAGTGAAAACCCTGATAATTCTTTTTCACGCTTTTGATGAAAATGATGAAAAACTGAATTTCATTGAAATAGAAATATTTCGTAATATTATAAATGTTTTTTCTTTACTTTTGATGAACTTACTGTATCAGTGCTTAATGACAGTGTTAATGAAATAAACAAATGTATAAATAAAAATAAATAAATAAATAAACAAAATCTTACTAAACCAAACCTTTAGAATGGTCAAAATTTTTTTTTGTACATATATAAATATTTTAAATGATATATATATATTTAAATAAATCTGAGCATTAAGTACTCTAATATGTAATAGGTTCTTCAGACACCATCAACCTAGAGCAATCATGTTCATCAAACCGATTTTTGGATGGAGCAAAGCATCATGGGAGATTGCCTAGTCCAACAGTGCTGCTAACCTCACCATTACTTATAATTTAAGCTCTACCATTAACATAATATGAATGTCTGATTTAAACCAATCAAAGCTCCTACACCGATTTGGCTTTGGGTAACAAAATAAATGCTAAAAATACATCCACAGTTTACTCAGGAAACCAGACACATAAAGTGGCTATGATTTTATACAGCAATGTGGGACACAAGCATCACAAACAAATAAATAAACAAAAAAGACACAGTTTGATGGCTATACAGCAAGAAAACTGCAAAGTAAACTAAATGGCATGTGGGTAAATTCTTTGTATGGCTAAAAGGCTCTTTCAGGGCAGGGGCCACAGTGAGCGTGTGGTGATGATACCACTGTCTGATTAAATTAGGCCCCTGCACTGTACTGGCTCCACAGGTCGTCTGCCAGATGGTGAGGAATCGAGGGCAAACCGAGAGATTCATCCCAGACCTCTTACACTGCCGCATCTGAAGCCATCCACAGACACCCTGACAACCTGTCAGAGCTCCATGGTACAGAGTATAAAGGGCAGAATCAAAGAGAATGTGATGTGTGCGAGAGAGAACGGGAGACAGAGAGCATGAAAAAAAAAAAAAAACACACCAGCACGCGCACATACATTCTAAAGTGAAGCATGTGATGTAAAGTTTATTAAATCAGTATTAATGTTCCACTTTTATGAGTTGGGCAGGGCACTGGCTGTAAATCTGAGTCCATTTACTACCTGCGCCACATACAGAGAGATGAAATGACTGCGATAATATTCCCTATAATAGCTCAGCTAATGTTTGCAGCTTTAGTAAGAAAAATATTATTAGACCATGTAGCCCGACAGCGGCACGTTTCGCTGAGAAATATTCGGTGAAGGAAAACCCTTAAAACAACCACTTTTGACAAGTTCTGTTTCATCTGCTGCCGTAATTCATATAATGTCACACTGTCGAGAAACCAGAAACGCCTCAATTTGACACCCACTAATATTCGTAACATCCACAATCACTCATGGGATAATCATATTCATCTCAGTATGAATATTCAAATATTCATATGTATTTATATGAATGAAAGGAATCTCATCAGTCCCTGCTCGGTGACCAAGCTCCACAGTTAGCAGATAGCATGTCCATTGCCCACTTAGTTCATAAATCATCCCAATCATTTTGACTTCTGAATTATGATCTATTACATCTAATTCCAGTGTTTTTTCCTCCTTTTCTATGTCAGACCACCAGTCAAGCAAAGAGAAAGAGAAAAAGAAGAATGACCTCTAATGAAAGATTAGATGAGAGCCGCTCAGAATCTATCAAGAGACATCAAGTTTTAACCGAATGATGAATATCATCCTTTTAAGTTGCAAAAAAATTAAACGCCAATGTAAAACTGTCCAAGTTTAATTACGTTCTCTGGCAGGACGAAAGCCCTGGACGAAAGCGAGAGACCACGTCAAATGGCTTTTCATTGCAGACAAGCAGCTGCAAAGCAGTTATTTAAAAATGTAAAAATACAGCAATAATACATTCAACACAGACATGACATGTCTAATAATATATCAGGCTGCATTATTTTAAGTTAAATTACATAAGACATCAACAGCAAGCTAAAGGGAGTAATACAGTTTTTATGGCATAGTTAACATGAAGACAGAAGAAGAAGAAAGTGATAAGTAACTTATGTTTTAAACTAAATTTAGCCAGTTAGTCTTTCTCCACCAATAAAAACAGTTTCAAAAGAAGCCAAAGCATGAGTTTTGTGTCATCAGACTCAAACAGAGTGTGTGAGTGGATCTGCACAACCACAAGCTATCTGGAACACTGCAAACACAGACAGGCATTGTTATATCAAATATCTCTCTTGGAACCAATCAGATCTGAGTATCGTAACTAATAACAACATTTAATAAATAATGAATCCCTGGAAAATGTGTTCAGGTTGACAACATAATTTCCTCCACGATTCACAAGGAAGTCACTGCTGAAAGTCCAAAATAGTGTACTTCCCTAATCCCTACTATAAAATATGTGAAAACCAGTATGCTATTATGTCCAAATTTACTAACAGCTTGCTTGCAAACCCTCAATTGGTGTTAAAAAACTACTGTCAGGATTTACTAAAGACGCGCAGTGAAAAATTAGCGCTATTTTAGCGGTTATTTTTGCAGCTGACCTTATTGCATTTACATATGTTGGAGCTTCCCTTTCAGATGGAAAATGTAATGGTAGGAGAGTATTTAAATGAATCATGCAAGGTGATTTACTAAGGTTTGCGCTAGTCAATTTACTGGTATTTGCACCATTATTTAATGCCCCCAAAAAACAGACGAGAAAGAGTTGAGAATGTTAATTAATTAAATAAAAAATGTAAAATTTTAAATCAAAACACTTCCTAAATTAGTTAAATATTTTATTTGTTTATCTGCATGTCATGTGACCATTAACCGCAATCAGAGAACTGTGCGCATGTGAACGGCTGCATCCGAAATCGCATACTTCCCTACTATAAAGTATGCGAAAAACTGTATGCAACAAAAATAGTATATCTGAATTCACAGTGCTCATAAAAGAGTAGGCAAAAAGTACCCAGATGATCTACTACTGGTGAGATTCTGAAGTGTGCATTCAATGGACACTTTACTATCCCATGGGGCCACAGTAGAGAATTTGTGAATGTCATGTGACCTATGGCGCCAGTTGCGTCACTTCACTGCCAGTGACAACATGTCGGGAGTACCAGAGTACGTCTGGATTACATTTATTCTATACATTCATACTATATAAAACATACTTTTTAAGCACTCTTTGTGAGTGCTTAAAAGGTGCTTACTTTGCGCAAGTACCGTATTTTTCGGACTATAAGTCGCTCCGGAGTATAAGTCGCATCAGTCAAAAAATGCCTCAAGAAGTGAAAAAAAACATATATAAGTCGCACTGGACTATAAGTCGCATTTATTTAGAAATTTATTTCACAAAATCCAAGACCAAGAACAGACATTTAATCAGGAAAGGCAAGTTATTCAACTACACAGTAGCACACAGAACAACAGGCTGAATAGGTGTCCAGTATGTTAACGTAACACATTAACGCCCGTTTCACACATACTCCGTTTGTAGTGCGTATATTTTTCCGTACCATTGTTAACAGGTCAGAGCTTTCACAATGCACGCGGTTGCAGTCCGTCGATCCGTTCCAGGTGCGGTGCGTATACAGCAGTGCAGCGATCGTTTCCGCACCGAGTCTATTTTTGCTGTGCTGCACGCGCTGAATTAAAGTGACAGCACACGGTTTGTGGTCAAAATGAATACAGATTGACATGAAAATGTAGTAATTTCATCATAAATGCATTTAATTAAATACTAGCCTACTATTTTTCACAGTCATCTTTTTACTTCAAGCGTTGGTAAATCAAGGAAAACTACAATTTACTTCAACAAGGCGACATAATGAACAACACTCGTCTCATTCGTGGAGGTGGAAAAACAAGTTATTTGTGACATGCAAGATTTATTGTATAAAGATTTAAATTATGCAAAAGAAAGGGTATGAGTCTGCTGTTTTTGTCAATTTTAAGTTTTAATTTAAAATGTATGCGATTTTAATATAAGTGCATGGTTAAATATTTTACCACTTGCTTGAGCAACTTAATATATAATTATATAGAAGTAATGCATTGAATAATAGTTTGTTTAAATTGTGTTTAAACGTGAATACGTCTATTAAAGAGTAGCCTATAGCCTACGTATAAAGAGAATCGCAATGCTGACAAAAAACTTTTTCTTTTTTTAAAATAAAATTTGCTGAAAACTTCTGGATTTGAAATACAATGTGTTTGGGGTTACAGCCGCGGGTCAGTTACGCACTGCAAACGCAGCTTATGTGAAAGCACTTTAGCGCGTGCTGCTCCTGCACAGCATATGCACCGCAACACGCACCGCACACGCACTGCACACGTTATTCAGCTACACAATAGCATAAAGAACAAATATCTGGGAGGCTGAATAAGCTAAATTAACATAAGCCAGCGAGTCCAACAAGCAAGTTACCAGTAAACAAGTTCACCAAGCTCCCGCGATCTCATTCCTCATCATTTTCTTCATCATCCGTGTCGCTTCTGAACAACTCCGCCAACTAGAGCGCCCCCTCGCGGCTGTAGACGGTAATGTTTTCTCTTGGTTCATCTCAGTCTGAATTAATTTTGATATATAAGTCGCACCTGACTATAAGTCGCAGGACCAGCCAAACTATGAAAAAAAGTGCGACTTATAGTCCGGAAAATACGGTATTCAAAATAAGTATCTCCTCTAGAGAAAATTCGATATCGGATGCATCCAATGTGTTGATAAACTAATCAAATTTTAACTTAAAATCTCAGGCGGTATTTAAAGTAGCCTAACTATTTTTCAGGTTTTTCGTTATTTTTCAAAGTTTGGAAATCTGTGACATGGACAACTGAGAAACCTCATATACATAAGTTTGTAACAACGAATTACTGTGACTTTTGCTTGTAGTAATCCAATTACCTCATCAGCTAACAAAGGTGACATTACATCATGCATGTAATTATGACACCACCTGAATGTCACACAAGAGTAATACTGAATGTGCAGACAGGAAGGGAATTTATGGCATCTGTCTTCACCTGTACAGGGAGAGCGCTTTTACTTTCATGAAAGAGTCTATTTAAAACTCTGAATGACAAAAGAAAAAAAATCATTGATGGGATTTCATCTCTTGTTAATGTAAGAGGGCTCAATGAATGGCACAGCCACCTGTTAAGTGGGTAGTGCTTTAGTTTTGTGGGTCAGTGTAAATATGTGCTTACATGATGTGTGTACACATACACATTACTCAATGCACACACAAAATTGTAGTCAAAAGAGGTTTGGACACACCTACTTATTCTTTGACATCTGAAAAGTAGCCAGCCTTTGACTAGATTCCAGCTTTTACACTTGAAATCGTTAACCCTGGGTCATTCTAAATGGAATCCTGGGTTATCTTGCTTCACATTTGACACTGTTAATAATTGACCCGGGGTTAACAATTAATCCTGTGTATTCATAACCTGATTTTTCATACTCTACATTCCTAAAGCATAACAAAACTGTGCTAACCCTGCTTCTAAATTACCAGTGTGAAACTTTTTTCTACCCTGGGTTAAAAGCGGGTTTTATAATGATGAAAACCTGGGGTTAAAAGCGCAAAGTGAAAAGCCCTTCTGTCAACTAACTACATGAGAGGCATCCTGAGATACTTGTAAAACAGTAATGAAGTAGTTGAATGTAGGTTGGATATTGTTGTTGGCTGGAAATCATTTCTTATCTGGACCAAGAAAAAAAAAAAGTATGTTCTTTACTTACATGGTTAAGTAAAGAAAGTCAGTTTATATTTACCTACCAAACTAATTAGAAGCATTTCACCATAGGCTTTTAGATCAAATGGATTTTAAAATCCTGAAACCATTCAGTAAAGTGTGTCCAAATGTTTTTGACTGGTACTATACATACACACACTGATGAACTGAAATGTTCAGGTATGCAATGTATTTGTCATACTTATTAGGGACAGTTGTAATCGATATTAAATCAACTACCATTGCAAATCAGGTTAATTGGCTAAATGTACAGACTTTAAGCTGTTTGCAATGAACAAATCAAACAAAAGTAATTGAAATAGCTCAACGCAACAAATGTTTCAAGTGGTTTCCCCAAATTCAACTGAAAATGCAACTTTTAATGACTTCTGCAGTCTCAAAATTATTCAACTCCTTCATCTTTTGTACAACACCCTTTTGCTGCTATGACCTGCTGCAAATGAGATGTATAACCAGACACCAGTTTCTGGCAGCGTTTCTGAGGATTCTTAGCCTATTCCTCATGAGCAATGGCCTCCAGTTCAGTAATATTCTTGGTTATTATGCGTGCTTCAACCGCCTTCTTCAAATCCCACCAGAAATTTTCTATGGGGTTCGAGCCAGGTGACTGTGATGGCCGCTGTAATATCTTCCAGGACTTCTTCTGCAACCAAGCCTTGGTGGAATTTGAGGTATACTTGGGATCCTTGTCCTGTTGGGAGGTCCAATGACACCCAAGCTTCAGCTTCCTCATGTCCGGCATGACATTTTCTCCTAGGATTTCCTGATACTTCAATGAATCCATCTTGCCTTCCAAACGCTGCAGGTTTCCAGTGCCAGAGGATGCAAAGCAGCCGCAGAGCATCACCAAGCCCCCAACATGCTTAACTGTAGGAAGAGTGTTCTTTTCAGAATATGCTTCATTCTTCTTCCTCCAGACATACAGCTTATCCATAGGGCCGAAAAGTTTGGTTTTTTTTCATTGCTACACAGAACAGAATCCCCAAAATTCGGTGGCTTAGTTATGATTTTGAGTAATTTTCTTGTGCTTTTGGGTCAGTAGTGGTGTACGTCTTGGGCCCTATTTACACCTGGTATTAAGATGCGTTGTGGTCGATCGCATCACAAGTGGACGACTCTAAATACAGGTGTAAACAGGGTCTAAAACGTTATGAGCTTGTCCACTTTTGACCACTTCCAGAAGAGGTAGTCGAAAACAGTGTAGTTCGGAAAGCCACAAAAGACAGCCTACTCTCCGCCTACTGACCTAATGTGTAAACATTGTGGGAAGCGCGCTAGCCAGACAGGATTTAAACTTTGTCGGCTGGAGACCCAAGTTTGGTTTGAAGAGAAATGTACCAAGCACAATGTTCTCTCACCATTCCTAATTTCTAACACACTCACAGAAACGAAAGTTGATGCTATCCATATGATTTTCCATCATCTCCAGTCGCGTTCAAATGTACATTGAGTAAGCTTATTTTGTCCATTAGATTGAAAGATCTCAAAGAAATCAGGACAGAAGTGGTTGAAAGTGGACAAAAGAGACGGATTAAAAAACAAGGTGTAAATGGGAATGTGTCTCCCTCGTCTACTTGTGATCCGATCGACCAAAACACATCTTAAAGGTGCTGTATGTAACTTTTTTACTCTACTAAAGCATAACAATATTATAATATGTTTGCAGATATTTAGGAAACATGCTAAGTTCACATACTCGTTTCTTGGAAAAACACTTCTAAAGCCAGTTATTTTACTTATTATTTAACACGTTCCGTGTTGTCAGTCGGATTTTGTTTTGGTCTGTGTGAACTCGCCCACTGCCTGTTCACCTCAATAGTATTTCGACACCCCGGGATGCCAGTTGGCAGGAAACACATCGTATCGCAGCCTTGGAAACGAGAAAACAAACTGGTCAGAGATTGCAGATTCCTAAAAAGCCTCGGTATCCATCAAAAAATGTCTATGAACGAGCATATTAAAACGCGGATAAATCAACTCATTAACTTACGTAAGTCCGTAAGTCTCCTCTGTTTTCGTCGTCAATTGCGCTCGCTCCTGTTGCTCAAACTGGCAACCTGCGTGAGCGTCGAGTCAGAGGAGGAGGGGGAGGGGGAAACAATGGTCTCTGATATTTTGAATATGGACTGCAGTACCTATTTGACCATTCTTACAAACCGCACCTTTAATACCAGGTGTAAATAGGGCCTTGAAGTTCTGGCATTTGTCATGTGCCTTACTGTGCAAGATGAAACCTCAGTGTCTGTTGCCACCAAGTCTTGCTCCAGGTCTTTTGCAGTCACTCAAGGTTTTTTCTGAACCTGCCTTCTCAGAAATCTGGTTACAGCCATTGATAGCATCCTTTTTCTGACCCGTCCAGGTAGTGTAGCTACTGTTCCTCTAACTTTGAACTTGCGAACTATGCTTCCAACGGTGACTCTAGGAACATCAAGCGCCTTTGCTATCTTTCTGTATCCTGTTCCTTGTTTATGAAGGGCGATGATATCTTCTCTTAAATTTTTAGATCATTCTTTAGACCATATTTCTAACATGCAGTCAAACGTGACTCAAGAAATCTAGCCAGTTCAGATATTTCATGTGTTCTAGCTCAAGCACACCTGTTGCAACTAATATTCATATGTATTTATACATATATTTATACAAACCCTTGATTAGTTGGATCAGGTGTGCTTGAGACAACACCTATTTTGCAGATTTGTGCTGTTGTGACTCGGGATTCTATTCAGTTGAATAATTTTGAGACTGCAGAAGTCATTAAAAGTCACATTTTCAGTTGAATTTGGGGAAACCACTTGAAACATTTGTTGTGTTATTTCAATTACTTTTGTTTGATTTGTTCATTGCAAACAGCTGAAAGTCTGTACATTTTGCCAATAAACCTGATTTACAGTGGGGGTTGAATAATTTTGATTACAACTGTATGTTTACATGCACTCATTTTTGTCAGTCGAATGAATCCAATCTGATTTCAGATTCTGAAAGTTAAAATCTGAAACCTAAACCGGCTTCACATACTTGTTTACATGAGCATTACATGTAGTCCGGACAAAACATCAGCTTAAATGTAGTGCCCAGTCGGTGCGTTCAGAACCGGAAAATGCCTTGATGACATATCTAAAAAGAAAGCTGACATAGAGGAGCATTCTAAGCAAATATTTAGTAAATAGACAGTCCCCTGCAATGACCAGTTCATCATACAAAAGACATAAATAAACATACACGGTGATAAGACTTAAAACTTATGTACACATGTATCACATGCGCATGTGTAAAGGTACGTGTGAATCCGACTATTATTTATTTATTATTTTATTTATTTATAAAGGGACCATGTACAATTTTTAACATAAAATTCACATTTCATGCATTGCACCGGATTTAGCCAAAGGCTCATTTTCGTCCGTAGTCCCCGGGCAGGTCAACACTTACAAAACACAGAAAATACCTATATGTATTGTTCACATACAATAAATACATACACACATACTGTCAGGGCCATAAAGGGCTGTAAATAAATAAATCAGTCAGTCAATTTAACTACAACAGTCTTAATGGTTACATAGTTGGTTTGATTTAAAAAAAAGATTTTAACTTAAATTTAAAAAGACCATGAGTTTTACACCCTTTTATGTCCTCTGGTAGGGCATTCCACTGGTTAGTGGCTTTCACTGTGAAAGATGATAGCCCAAATGCAGAACGACGAAAGGGAACTAAACAATTACTCATATGCGATAGTCTGGTCGATCTCACAAAAGTTTCACAGCGAAGATGAATAAAGTCACATAATACAGAATGAGCCAGACCGTTTAAAATTGTATGTACCATACACATGCTTGAATAAAGTCTAAAATTGTCAAAGTTTAAAAAATTATGTCTCTATGATCCTACAAGAATGAAAATGGTTATGTTTTTTATCAAAAAATTTTAACGTCTGTTTATATAGCGATTTCAAGGGTTTAATAACAGTTTCACCAGCTTGACCCCAACATGTCAAACAATAAGACATGTGAGAGAAGATTGTAGCATGCATCGGAGCCTTAGCTACATCAAAAGAAAGACAATGTCTAATTTGTCTGAAGTTTGCCATATTGTATTTAATATTCCTCACCATTTTCTTTACATGTTTTTTAAAACTAAGATTAGAGTCCAATATTAAACCAAGATAATTGAATTCATTAACTATTTCTATCTTTTCACCATTAATAAATGTGTCAACATCAGGAGATTTAACTTTTGTTTTTGTGAAAAAAATTCCTTTAGTTTTGCTAATATTCAAGCTAAGACATGATTGTTCCAGCCACTGTGTAACTCTTTCAGTAGCAGATTTTAACTTCTCAGCTGCTAATTCAGCTGTTCTCGCACGACTGAGGAAATTGTTGAAATCAAGCGTTTACATGCTTGTCAATTGATTTGTATTATTTCATGTCTACACTACCCTTTCCAATTTGAACAATATTTGATTTGGATCAAGCTCAGTCGGATCAATTGCAGTGTTTTCAGGAAGGCTATTCAGGCCAATTGAGCCATCAATCTGATACTATTGGATTATTTGGTCGTTTGTACATTTTGTTGTTATTTTAACGCAAGTAAGCTAACTTGCTCAGCTTTTTTTCAGATAATTCCCTAATTTTTAGGGTTGAAAAGAGAATTGACATTATGTCAATTCTAACCTCATGTCATCCAAAATGATTGTCTGTTTCGATGGAACACAAAAACACCTTTTTCCCCTTCATTTTGGAGCTGCTCTTTTAAATAAAATGTTTTGGTCAGTCAGAGGGTGAGGTCAGAGGCTCAAAAAAACCCATTATATATATA
This sequence comes from Leuciscus leuciscus, assembly GCF_965113295.1. Classification (NCBI taxonomy): domain Eukaryota; kingdom Metazoa; phylum Chordata; class Actinopteri; order Cypriniformes; family Leuciscidae; genus Leuciscus; species Leuciscus leuciscus. The sequence goes on from NC_138725.1 coordinate 60,859,283, forward strand.
TTTCTTAGAAATTCTATAGATTTCTTAGAAATATAATAAAACACATTGAAGTTGAAGCCTTTTCCGTCATTCATACACGATAACGTTCAAAGACTGGCTTTGACGGCGTCCTCTGAACCGAGGTGAGAATGTCATCAGACTGATGTTTGGGTGATGCACAGATAAAAGTCACTAGCGACATTTTCCTTATGAGACTGCCTTGCCATATTATGCATTACTTTCTTATGCCCCTTCTCTCACACTCACACTGTCTTTTAGCAGACATTTATACATTTCAAATGATCTTTAACCTCCAGTCTGCGAGAGCGGGACTTGCGGTACTCTGTCATTTTCTCCCTCCGTTTACATTTCTTCATCTTCTGCAATCCATCTCTCTCAATCTCTGCAATTCATCTCTCTCAGTCTTTCTCCCACAAGCATTTATATCCACAGGATGCTTTTATCAATGACCAACAATGATCTCCACAACCTGTGTACATAATTGATATGCTTAAATTCATCCATCTGAGCATGTCAGACTCCTGGAAAGGCTTCTTCTACTACACTCTCAGTGACTGCCTAAAGCATGGTGCAACCGAGTGATCCATATCCAAAATCAGTCAGTCAGGTGTTTAGTGACTGTTTTCCTCCAATAAATTTATTAAATAGCGCATTTCATGAGGACAGAAATCTTTTGAGATAAGTGTTTACTGTACTATGAAAACATATGGTAACTTTCAGAAATCAAAATTCCCAGTTCAGAAGGTCTGGAAAAATAGCTTGTTCTGAAATATGACATCAAACACTTGAACTGTTACACATGAGCAGCTGTCATTTATTTTTATCGCTGAAGTTGAAGTATGGTCTCTGCGGAAACACTTTTTTTCTCATACAGAGACAGCTTTGCTGTCATAAGCTACTCTGAATCACCCCAAAATATGTACGCTATCAGAACATTACTTTACTGAACATCGGACAAAGTGGCATTTGACTTTAAAAAAAAAAAAAAAAAAAAAAATCCCCTACTAGAAGTCAATGGCTACTGTCACCTGTTTGATTAACAACATTCTTTACTATATCTTCTTTTGTGTTCAATAGAAGAAAGAAACTCATACAGGTTTGGAACAACTTGAGGGTGAATAATTGATTACAAGATATACATTGTTGGGTGAACTATCCCTTTAACCACTGGCTTGAGATTGGGGCGGGACTATCTGCTTGTTTCTGCCAATGACAGAAGGTTAAAAAAAAAAAAAAAACAGTTTGAAAAGATATTATTTTGTTCAATTTCATCTAGTGATGCAGGAATTACAATACTTCACTTTAATCTCCAAAAAAGTATATAGACAACCACAGTGAAACAAGGTGCTGCAAAAAACTTAACACAGGCCTTAAAAGCCCAATTGTGCTTAAACGCTTAACACATAATGTTATTAAAAAACTAAATTAATTTTTTTTTAAACTGAAATAAAGATAAAAACGAACAACTGTGAAAAACTGAACCAAATAAACTTTTAAACATATTATACAGGTATTTTAAATAATAATTGGTAATTTTTATATATATATATTGTTGGTACATTTGTAAATGATACATTTAGAACATCAACATTGGCCGTCCTTTATTAAATGTATTAAAACTACAATAAAAAAAATAATACATATTGATTACAATTTTTTACTAAAACTAAATCCAACTAAACTAAAACGAATGAAATCTAAATTAAAAATGAAATGGAAACAATGACTGGAGTTATGATTTCAACAGTCATGGCATGGTCAAACAGTCTTGACTTTCTCCAGCACCACACAACAAACAGCATCCGTGGTTTCAACTCTTTGGTTCAGCTTTTGGCATCTTTCATCTGACCAGGACTATCCCTCACATCAAACTCCCTAATCAGGCCTTCTTTAGGTCTGCAATCCTGGATGCATTGCTTCTCTATAAACTAAGGCTACTGCACCGTTCATAAGGGCACATTTGAACCTCCAATGCCAAACCAACTCCAACCTCCTCCACCAGAACATCTGACTGAATGGAGCTCCCCGACAGAGAATGTCAACTTTACACATACTTGAGACTTTTAAAAGTGACATTTACCTCATACTCAAACCAAAAATGGGCAGCCATATTTCATGTCAACACGGAAGTTCTTTCCAAGTGCAAATAGGCAAACTCCATAAAGGTATGAGAGTGTGTGTGTGTTCCAAATCTCAGCGACTGCATGTAACTACAACAGTATAAAAGATTGGCTGTACGCCGGAAGACCAGTTAGTTTCCCCTCAGGGACACACTCCAGACTAGCCAACCCATAAAGCTAAGCTAAAAAGCTTGGTTTAAAAAGTGCCATAAAGCACATAAGGGAAAGAGGGGCTTCCTTCCTCTCTCCACCCTGCGGCCTGACTGGGAGAACAAAATATGAACCTCGCAGCGGCGGTTTGACGGATGACGCCACGCTAAATCACGCTACTTCCTGCCGCGGCCCTCGCAGCGGTGCAAGAGTTGTGAATTATTATGATGTATTATTACCGAGCAGAGCTACGTGATATTACATTGTATGCCAAATTACGTTTGAGAAATAGCTTTATCTCATTAATTAATCATGCTAATTTATACCTTTCTGTTGTTGAGATACACAGAGGCTGGAGTTGCCGTACGCACAGATGTGAGAGTTTTCAAGGGAGAGGATCGTTTTGTACCTCGGCGCTTTTGAAGGAAAGATTAATGGCAGGGTTTTGTATTTACAGCCTCTCGGTTGGAGAATCTGTTTCTGATAGCGGCAGTGAAAAGCAATAGATGGTCTTTAGTTCTTTAGTGAGTATGTGGGCTCTCTCTCTCTCTCTCTCTGTCTCTCTCTCTCTCACACACACAAACACACACTCTCGCTTGTATGTGTGTGTGTGTGTGTGTGTGAGAGAGAGTGTGAGAGCCATTGGGTCACTCTTTCCATCAAGAGTCATGACAACATGGTGTTTTCATGGGGGTTGTTAATCTGGTCTTGCAGTGAGTGAGTGGTCCTGCCTAAGAGAATCCCAACACGCTGCACTGCCCCCTAATGGCCAACACGTCAAACAGCATCTGGCAAAAGATATCCCATCCCCCACTACACAGTGAATCTCTGTGCTGTATAGTGCTCCTCATGGGATATAATATGATACACAAACAGTGGGTCCAAACTGTTTTTTTTCTTAGTGAACCAACACAATACAAAAACTAAAGTTATAGTAAAATAAAAAAAGGTTCAAACGCCGTCACTGGGGTGGTACCCTTTCAAAAGGTACTAATATGTATTATTTCGGTAGTAATGTGCACACTGTGCCTTTAGGATCATATATGCACCCATTACAGGTAAATAAGGTACAAAATTGTACCTTTTGAAAGGCTACTGTCCTGCATGAACCATTTTTTCTTTCTGAGAGTGAAAAATAAAACTAATAAATACATCTAAATTAAATACAATTAACATGTAGAAGTCAAATAAATTGTCATAGGCAGAAAACTAATAATTGCAAATGGATAAACAACACAATTTAGTGTCATTTCACAGATAATATACATACATTTATTAATGTTAATTTCTACATATACTAATACATTATGATTTCAAGTTGTATAAATTAATGTTAATGTATTATAAACAAACATTAATTCATATATTTCTAAATGTATTATAAACAAACATTAATTCATATATTTCTAAATGTAGACTACTCTAGATTAATAAATGCTGTAAAAAAAAAACTTGTTGATTGAACCTTATTGTAAAGTTTTCTTTACATCTATCACCCATGGTCAAACCAGAACGGCAACTCATATTTGGGTCGTGACTCACTATTTGAGAATCACTGCAAGTACACCAATATCACAGATCATCACACATAAATGAAATGACCATAAATAAATACTCATATGCTCCAATTATGGAGTAACACACACACACACACACCAATCCACACCTTAACATACCTGCAGTGTTTTGAAAATAAGGGAACATCATCTCCTGCGTCACCTATGTAGACACGCCATCCATCATTGTTGAGAAGTTAATACATTTGGCTTCTTAAAGCTAATCCTCACCATTAGACCCCTGACTGATCGTAAACTCTGACTGATGCTATCTATATGAGACAAATTATATGGCTCCCATTTACACATTTTGGGATTTCTGCATACATTACACTTCTTGGTAATCCGGGCTAAAAACACAGTAAACTAGCAACTGAGATGGATCCTACTACACTTCACTGAGTTTAGAGGTAATCCTGACTGAAATATGTGGGTTATTTTGTATTATTAATTTGCACCAAATGCTCTGTAAGTGATGTTTCATTTAAAAAAAACAGCATTTGTTGGGTGCAGAATTATGTGTGTGCTTATTTGTAATGGGTATTTGAACAGTTTCTTTCTCATTTTGAATTTATATTTGCTGTATATAACTGGAGGTGTGATCTCTGTCATTATTATCAGCTGTAAATACTCGAGTTGTTTTTTAGATTTGCTGATACTTATCCGTGTTTTCTAAGCATAACTATATTTGAGTAGTGTGTGGGATTTTTATTGTATTTTTCCAGTTTATATTGGACCTTTATCCGTGCAAGGCACTAAATTTTTATACACTCTTAAAAATAAAGGTTATTTATTGGTATTGGTGGTTCCAAAAATAACTTTTAACATCAATGAAACCTTTCCATTGCATAAAGGGTTTTTTATAGTGGAAAAAGGTTAAAATCTACCCACATTAAGAAAATAATGGTTCTTTTAAGAACTCTGAAAGGTCCTTTGGGGAACCAAAAATGTTTCTTCAATGGCATCGCTGAGAAAACCCTCTTTTAGAACCTTTATGTTTAATAGTGTATTTTGTATTTAAAATACAGCATTTAAAATTATAAAGAGTTCATTTCATTATATTTACATTTGTATTTCTAATTGCTAATGTCCCTTTATAATGTTGGTAACACTTAACAATAAGGTTCATAAGTTAACATTAGTCAATTGTTAAACTAACAATGAGTAATACATTAGTTACTGTAGTTAATCTTTGTTAACGCTAGTTAATAAAAATACAACTGTTCATTGCTTGTTCATGTTAGTTCACAGTGCAATATGTTAACAAATACAACCTTTGATTTTAATAATGTATTAGTAAATGTTGAAAGTATGTAAGCTGTAAAAGTATTGTTCATTCTTAGTTCATGTTAACTAAGGTAGTTAACTAATGTCCTTTTATATTTCATTTGCAGTAACATGCACCAATGAATTGCGCAAAGAAACGTGCATTAAGGAAAGAAAATGGGGTCAATTTAGATTTCATATAAAGGGATGGTTTACACTCAAATGAAAATTCTGTCATCATTTGCTCACCCTCATGTTGTACCAAATCTTGGCTATAATGACCTTTCTTCTGTGGAACATAAAAGATGGTATTTTGAGAATTGTCACCGTGTTTTTTTTGTCCATACAATGGAAGTCAACGGTAACCAAAACACTGATTACCAATGATGAGTCTCATTCACTAATAATTGCTTGGATTATTTCGTATTAAGACACACAGGAGAACTTCTCATGAAAAATCTCTGCCTGATTCACAACATGTGCGTATGCACATGAATTTCTTAATCTCCTTATAATGTTAATGAATTTGGAGTAGACCTATAAAAAATTAGCATCCGCATGCACAAGGTTAGTAATTTGCATAAAACACGCCCAACCATCTCCATATAAGGGCTTTCCGCACAACCTTTCCTTTACAGCCTTCCATCACTCTCGTCAAACATTATGCCGCTCTCTGCAGACACACTCTCGCCAGATCCTAGAGCAAAGCCAAGTGTGCCATTCTCAAAACCAGTTCAAACACAATAAAACTCCTTTTATAAATACGCAGATTACAGACCTATCATTAGCCAGCTGTACACGTAAATCATCGTTATTCAGAGAAAACGCACAGCTAGAGCTCTAACGCAGCTTTTCTTACTTTTTCACTGTATATGATGAAGTATATTTAAGATTAAATTAAATTGAATTTTTTTAATGTAATTTAATTTGATATAAAACTCATAATATAATTAATATAATATAATAATAGTCGTGTTAAGATGAAATGTAACTTCTTAACATGATCATAAGACCACACAGAGAAAATGCTTTTTGCGTACGTGTGGTTTAAGTTGTTCCTACATTTTTCTCGTAAATTTAGAATGAATTTTAGTACGAAATTCTTTGGTGAATCATGATTTGTTCTAGCCTGGTAATACCAGACTCTGCTACTTCACTTTGCTTCGTATACAGAGTCTGGAAGGGCATAATAGAGAAGTGTTTTCTCTCGCGCGGGGGGGGGGCGCTTGTCTGATGTTTAAAATCATTGGTTACCCGTAAGCCAATCACATAACGTTTGGTTATGGCGTGTGTTATGCGCATGCTCAGCCGCATCTAACTTCCACTGTAAACGCATGTATGATGCAAAAACTAAACCACCGAGCGAAATACCGGAGTGAACATGGCTGTGAATAACTTTTGGAGATTATGTGAAGTAAATCTACGCATCCACGGTACAATCAGCGTCTACGTCACGGCTCTCAGCCCGCCCTCTGTTCGTTGATTGGCCGGCTGTTTTCAGGCCGGTGGAAAACTGAAAGATAGGCTGCTATCTCAGACTGACTACAGGAGCGAAATGAAATTAGCGGAAGTAGGAAGTCTGATGTAGTCAGGCTAGATTTGTTCGTGAAAACGTTTAAACTCAGATTTCACGCACAAATTTGTGCGTACGCATGAGACCTAATGTTCTTCAAAATATCATCTTTTTGTGTTCCGCACAAGAAAAAGGCAAGTAAATGATGACAGAAACTGAAAAGACATTTTTGGGTGAACTGTCCCTTTAAATGTTTCAGTATGAAGAGTTTTGTTAAGAGCCTCTTCTGGACGACAAAGGCCTGGTTAAGCAAACACTGACACAACCAACGGGGAATAGTAGAAGGCTGAATATAGAACCTTGTGGGACAAGCACAAGCCATGTGGGGAAGAGTACAAGATAATGAGAATGAAACTTTCCATTGAGCTGCTAGTAGGTTGTGGAGTTTCTTGTGTTGGACAAGTACAAACTATACTGGAGTGAGATCACTGTTTTGGAGATAGAGTTCTCATGATGAAGATATGAGCTAGAGTCAGTGTTTCGGGAAGTTAAAAGGTAAACTGGATGTACCTTGGCTCAAATGAGTCAAGTTATAAAGGAGAAACATTCACTGAGGGCATGCATTCATGCGTCCGATTTCTCGCTCCGCTGTAATTTTGCAGGGAGTCTCCTCTGAGATGCCCTGCTAACTAGGTCACCAGAGATGAAGAAGTACAAGCATTTGTGTGTGTTTGAGAGGTAAAGGTATATAGAGAGATAAGGACAAAGAGAGAGAGGGAATATTCTTCACAAATATTTGCCACTTTCAGGAGCCGGAGCAATTAACAACATAACCTCTCTACCGGAGTCTTTTCTTGTTGTGTATTAACCTCGCTGACCACAGAAATGATCTGTACCCACCCCATCGCTATCACTATTAATGGTGATTAGGTCCACTCAAGTGGCTTATGGACAATCCCAGCAAACACAGAACATTTAAAGTATGGTTCTGAATTCATTTTCTTTTGGTGAAGCAATTCGAAACATTCTACAAATGTTTGTTTTAAGTCTTATGTCTACAAATAAATGTTCCCAGAATGCTGCATAAAGGTTTTTGTGTTCCAGCCTAATAAGAACATACACAAAACATTTCCTGTTGATCATTTTAGGTTTTATGCTTAATTAACCAACTAAAATTTCCAGAATGTACCAGGAAACAAAAATTGTAGGCCGGGGAGGTTTTGCTTATTATAACACTTTATCAGAAGTGCCACAATCTTAATCAATAACCAAGTAAATAGTTTAGATTTCAACAACTCGACAACCACGCTTTTTAGTATGGTCCGATAAGGTGCATAACCTCATGCCTGTACATCATATAGCTCAACCATAATAACTGGCTAGCGTTCAACTACCACAACAAATCAGTTAGGATGAACTTCACGTAACATAATTACTTTGCACCTGGCAGTTTGTGCACTTAGCTGACAAAGTAAACTCTTCGCTCCCTCCTAAACCTCACTCCCATCCGGGTCACGGCACCAATGTAACCCCTTGGGTTATACTCTGCTTGCCACGAGCGGAATTCAAACTGACAATTACGGCATGTGAGGTGGGCACCCTAACAAGGACGCTTAAAGGGGACCTATTATGCAATATTTAACTCAGGAGTGTACACCAATGATATCACTTTGGAACAGGCCCCACCCACGACTGGCAACAGAATCTACTCTTTTAGCTTAGCTCCTCCCCTCAGCGAACTCAGCCCACCATGTTGATCTCCTCGCGTTCAAGAGTGTATTCTTATTAAAGCTACTAAAGTTATTCAGTCAAGAGCAGTGAGTGATTTTGTTTTCCTTTTGTTGTTTGACATTAATTGTTAAACAACACTTTAATACGCTGCTGTCACTACACAGATCTAATATACACGTGAGTTTCTTTACTTGTTATTTACGTTCACAGACATAACCAACTGTGTTTGTGTGAACTTTGTGTGTATTTGACAGTTCAAGCGCAATAAGATGTGAAAGAGAACTTTGTTTAATACTCATGGGCTGCACCATCTGACATCCAGCTTCCTGTTCGCATGCCTCAGATTTGTGAGCTCAGTAAACCATATATCAGAAGTTTAGACCGATACAGCTTTAAAACGCATGCAGATAATAAACTTTCATAGTGTCGAAGAACGTTAGCATGACCGCGATAGAGATGATAATAAAAACCGAACAGGTGTTTTATTAGTTTTTGCCAGAGAATCTGAGGAACAGGCTCTGCCCTCTTCTGAGCAGCAGCTCACTTCCATATATAAAAATACATGCACGAAAACAGCATGTTGTTCCTTCCACTCAAAAATGGGCATTTACAACATGGCATAATAAATGATCTGTGGGGTATTTTGAGCTGAAACTTCACAAACATTCTGGGGACACATGAGACTTATATTACATTTTGTAAAAAGGGGTATAATAGGTCCCCTTTAAGACCGCAGCATCTAGCATCAGTCACTAGTGTGCCTCTTGAGATCAGGGGAGTTACAATATACAAACACATTTAAAAGCAAATGAAAATAATAAGTCTTCAGACTGCTTTTAACAAAACAACATAAGATACAAAAACATTCAGTGCTTACTGTACATTTTGTCACCACAAAGTTTTGGGCCTAATTATTAAACTTGCATGACAAAAATGCTAGAATTACTAATGATTCTGTGTTTAACTTTAGAGTTTTAAAGGTTATCTCATAAGAGTGTATCCACGGCAAATAGGCATCAACAGTGTCATTAATGACAGCGAAGCTAATGCCCCCCTCACTTTTCGGATTGTTACATGCCCCTGTACTGTATATCTGCATCGCTTTCTTTCTTTCCTTTCTTCAAATGTGTCAAAACAGTCTCTTCACTACCTCTCCTGTAGTTACCTGCAGAGATGATCAACATTGCAAAAAAAAAAAAAAAAGAAAAAAAAAAGTGTCTCCCAGTTACAGTAATAGTGTCTGTCAACATTCTTGTAAATGTACCTTGAGGGCTCAAACACCTTTTTCTAACTGCTCTGTATACTTAAGGGGTGTGGACTCACTAACAAACTGCTAATTAATGTCCTGAATTCAACACCCGTGTACTGTTGTTTGGGAAAGCTACACACATCCTCCCTGAAGTGATTAGGCTACATTTAAATTACATTACAGGTATTTAAAATGACTAGAACTGAAACTACTTTACACATTACGTCTTAAACTCACACAAAACACACAAAAAAAGTATTGCAAAGGATAAACAGGTGTGAGCTTGTCACTTGTCTTGTTGAGTGAAAGGCAGGCATGGATTCTCACCCAGCGGCTTGCCCAAGCGAGTCTCCGTGCAAACAGGTCTTTGGCTAGCTTTGTTCTCCCCCTCTCACACCTACAGGTTGATGTTGACTCTCCTCCAAACTCGATTCCTTTATTTATCTAGGGCGTTTCATTCCTCTGTGTGTTTTTTTTCATTCAATCAGTCTTTTCTTTCACTGTATGTCTTTCAACCACCGAATAATGACAGGGTACAAGTGCCTGTTGACCTCGCTGACAGAGTCACGCCAAACCACAGAGCCTTAGGAAAACGACCGGGATAAATCCAAGATGATTATTGTACGCCACGTTTGGTTGGATTAACTACCCCAGTGCCACTCAAAAGCTTGTTACCTCCGCAACCGGCCGACTTGCAGAGTGGTGGTAATGCTGGGAGCTTGAGTATAAACATCATGATGCCAGCATGATCTGGCAAGAAACGACAGATCAATGCTTCGTTACTGTTTATTTTCCAGAGCTGCTTTTAAAACCTGCCAGTCAAGCTTTGCAATCAGAGAGTCATGAAAGTGTACGGTAGCTGACATTAAAAGACCGTATTGAAAGAAAACTGCTTAACTGCTTATGTAAAAGGTTGCCTAACACTTTGGATATGCTGGATTGGTAAGAGAAGAGGGTAACACTTTAAAATAAGGTTCAATGTTTTCAAATTAATGCTTATTTTTTGCAATACATCAACTATTAATGTTAACCTGTTCACACTAACGCTAAGAAGTATATAAATTAAATTTATACAGCAAAGACTCAATGAATTAATCATAAAGTGATAATAAAGACATTAATAATGTTATTAGAGATTTCCATTTCAATTAAATGCTGTTCTTTTAACTTTCTAAGAATCCGGGAAAAAAGAATCAAAGTTTCCACAAAAATATTAGGCAGCACGACTGTTTTTAACAATGATAATATTAATAAATATTTCTTAAGCAGCAAATCAGCATATCAGAATGATTTCTGAAGGATCACGTGACACTGAAGACTGGATTAATGATGCTGAAAATTCAGCTTTGATCTAAGGAATAAAATTCATTTTAAAGGGGTGGTATAATGCCCTTTTCACAAGATGTAAAATAAGTATCTGATGTTCCAGATTGTGTATGTGAAGTTTTAGCTCAAAATACCCCACAGATATTTTTATATAGCATGTTAAAATTGTCACTTTTTGAGGGTGAGCAAAAACGCACAGTTTTTGTGTCTGTACCTTTAAATGCAAATGAGCCGCTGCTCCCAGCACAGAGGGCGGAGCTTCAACAGCTTGTGTCCTTTTAAGTTTCAAAAACTTTTAGCCTTTTATGTTCAAACCAGAGTCACACAATGATGGAGAGACTCAAGAAGAAGTGATAATGTAGAATGCAACAGGACATTTCTGAATGGTTAGTTGATGAATGTATATAGCTTATGTGTAGTTATTCTAGTCATTGATTAGCATATTCTGTCATGATAATCTAAATCGTGTTCCGGCGGGGCAGGGTTTATGTAAATTCTAGGGTTTGTGATGTCACTAACCTGTGAGGAATGTCGTGTAGTCCCTACCAGCTGTTTGTTGTAGTCCTTAAAAAGCAATTTCTTTAAAAGAAAAAATCTCCCTTTGCTTTGAACTTTGAGCATTGACAGTTTTAAAGAACAATTAATATTTTCTAGTAAAACTTTTGTCTGGCAAAACTTGTGTATTATTTGAGCTAGAGTTGTTCTCAACATTTTTACGGCCATTTTAGGTGCTATGCTGTAATAGCAAAATAAAAAAATAAAATAAAAAGGTGTAAAAGGTTATCAAGTTAGTGGACTCATTCACTTCCACTGTAAGTACCTCAGATTTATTTTTTATTTAAGAAAAGGACTGATAAGTCCAAATTAATAACAGTGGGATTTAACATTATGTCAAGTGCTGAAGATTGAGAGTAACTTGCATTGAATCTTGAATATTCCTTTAATAAATGCTGTAAAAGTTCATCATTAGTTAAGGATCCCTCATGCAAATGGCACTCAGGCACTCAGGACTCACATTGACTGTTTCAGCTTAGCAGTATCACAAAGGGATGAGACTTATAACCACCAACACACGGTTTGGCAGTGTCTTCTGCCCCTAGTGGGCGGTCGGCCTCAAGAACAAAAAAAAGAAATCTGTGAGATTTATCAGGGATGACATGGAAAGCAACACTGCACACCCATCAAACAAACAAAGATATTTCCTTCAGTGCCTTGATATAATGCCGTTATTTTCCAAACAGACAGAATGTGGTCAAGCCAGATAACATATTGCTGAAAGAGTTTATCTAACATTATAACAGGATACATTTGTAATGGTTCATAGCGCTCTGAAGCAGGCTGTAGAAGAATGCATATGGAAAGCCATCTCACATCTGACAGCAGCGTTTATTCGCTTCCACAGCTGCTTTTGACAAAAAAATACGTCACAGTATCCGCTATTGGAGAACCCAAAGGACAGATTCTGCCGGACCACCCAACGTTGGCCTGAAGCTCGGAGCCGTTTCTCTAGGGTTTTCTCTTTCACTGCCCTTCTTTATTCTTTTCCTTCATTTTGTCTCTTGTTTCCAAACCCGCAACATCCCTCCGGGTGACTACATGAGCATAACTTGCTGAAATGTGGAAAGAAGCTTGATGTTTTCATTAGAGTTTTTTTTTTTTTTTGGATACCTTTCAGTGAGATCATGCCCGAGGGAGGATGCGAGCTTCCCGCTTAGAATCGGCGCAAGCCACATCGTTAATCATCAGCATCAGAGCATACTCATCTTCACTAGCTTTACACATGGAAGTCCCATTTCATTTGCTAAAGGCGTAGTGACAGGGATTTATCCGCCGGAGGAACAAACTGCCACCGTGGAAGAAACAAAAGTGAGAGAAAACAACAAATATGTTCTTCTAACGTGGGAATGTCTGTCCACAGCTACACACACACATGCTGGGTTTCCATGTTTTAAGGGGACTTTCCATAGACAATGATTTTTATACTGTACAATTTGTACATTCTATCCCCTAACCATAACCCTAAACCTACCCATCACAGAAAACTTTCTGCATTTTTAGAAAAAACATCACTTAGTGTGATTTATAAACTGTTTTTCTCATGGGGGCCAAAAAAATATCCATTCAATATAAAAAATGTCAGGTACTTCCTTGTGGGGGCATTTTGTCAGACTGCGTCAGACTGTATAATGAGAATAGATGTTAAAATTAAGTGTTACTGTGTGTGTTTTTGCACAAGATTAATCCAGGGTTGTGTTCATGTTTAAAGGCACAGTATGTACTGTAAGTTTCGCCTTTAGAGATCACTTATTCAAAACAATAACAAAGGCGTAGCTTGATTACGCTGTGAATGAGCGTGGAATCATGGGAGTTGTCGTCTTTCACCTCAACAGCCAATAGAAAGCCATTCGATGTGACTCTGGCAGAAATCTTGGTCATGGATGAGCTAATGTTTTAAAGTTTTATTAACGTTATTGTGGTATGAAGCAGGAGAGCCCGGGACATTTTACGTAGCTGTTTTTATTATGCATATATGCTACAGCCTCTCCTTTCATTTAGTTATTTGTTTATTTTATGATTAAAGTTACGTTTAACGTCCGGCTCCTTCCTCCCTGAACTTGAACTTTGTTACAGTTTCTTTTGATCACTTAATTTCACATTTTGTTTCATTCTGATGAATGAATAATATCAATAATTTGTTAACAAACAAGTATCCATTACTTCAATGAGCTCATTGTTTCTGCCTTAAATTATTACATTGTTTAAATTAGTACATTTTTAGCTAACTGTGATTTGTATATGTACATTTCTGAAATACATAACTTAGACAGTTACCTTTGATAACAGATCGCTCTAAATTATAATGTGGACTGCATTTTCTAAATCTGCTTTGAAACGATGTGTATTGTGAAAAGCGCTATACAAATATATCTGAATTGAATTGAAATTATTTAAATTGAATTGAAAACTACTCATGCAATCACTTTATTTGATGAATTAAAATTGAGGAGTAACGCAGCTAACATTGTGTTTTACTTGGTCAAAACAATCATACCAAAAATACATTTGAGTGTGTTGAAAGTTGTTATAACCTTACTCCGTACATTCGCTCGGCGGCTGGGGTGAAACACTTGTTGCACACTTCAGTAAGCAAGATCGATATTAGAATATCATATTAATAAAAGCTGGACGACTTGTGTTGCTAAATGGGATGCAATTAATTTAAAAATAAATTGTATGGTGGATAAAATTATGTATTAATGGTGTTACTAGAGCTCCTTCTGATTATGGTGTTAGCCACTTGACAAGATAGCATTGTCTCTGAGACATGATACAAACATGTTATTCATGGTAAATCAAGAAAACAAGAGGTTCAAACAATAAGACTAACCGTATTGAGCTATATAACAATGATTCATTTTCTGTTGAGAAAGAAATCCAAACAGTTGTTCCCCTGTCTAATAAAACACATGATATATTAAAGCGTATTTGGTTTCCACGGTTTATACGGAAGTATAAGGTGGAAATGATGTCATTGACAAGCGACGCAATGACAAAGGTCGTTACACTGGTTAAAATAGCTGATTTCTCTGGATTTAAACATTGTTGGAAATATTTGGGATAGTGTAACTAAATAAGTCAACAAAAGATATAACATTGTGATAGTAGTTTTTGGATATTTTAATCCAAAAACCTTACATATTGTGCCTTTAATGTTCTGTTACTTTGGCTTAAAATTTTACTAACTTAATCTTTGAGTTGGTTAACTTGAAAAAATGTATGTAACTGATTACCCCAGATTTTAGGAGTTTTGCCAACTTATTAGGGTTTATAGTGTAACAGAATATACTTTATCTGTTATAACTTGATAACTTCCTGTGCTGCTTTGAAACTATGTATTAACGCTATACTTGAATTGACTACTACACAATACACTTACCACACAATGCATGTTGCAAAAAACTGGTTGATGCTCAATCTCACTGACTACATGTCTCAGATCAGTCTTTGGCTCGGCCCGTGGCATCGAGGAGCTGGAATGGAGAATGGGAAACAGACTAGAGATCAGCTGCAAGCATCTCTCCTGGGTCCTGTTGCGAGCTCTCTGACTGTCCCACACTGCCCCCACAGGTCACACAGCAGACTCTGGATCTCAAGTTAATTTTATCTAGGGTCAAATGTGGAGTCAGTGTTGCTGCTTTCTCTGACATTCAAAAGCGAAACTGTTTCTAATAACTTTTTTTATGCATCCCAGTGTGGTAAGAAAGCTTAGAGATGAATAAAAACTCAGAGCTCTGTTTCATTTTTCTGAATGCTTAATAACAGACTAATTTCTAAATGCATCCCAATGTGGTGGGAAGAGCTTACGAGCTGCATTCGAAGCTTTCTGAATGCTCTCCAAGTCAAAACGCTGACTTACTGCGCGGCACTGCTCCAGGACACCTTTTATTTTCATTGGACTCATAACTGTCAGTAGCAGATTTTATAGCCAGACGATCCTAAATCACTTCACTTGTTTTTTTTTTGTGTCTACGCTGTCTGCCGGGGGAATACCAGGAGCTCCTCACAACGCTACCATGGGACTGAAAACCATTTAAAATCATCAGTTTACTACACCACGTAACTAAAGTTAACAAATGTAAAAATGTTTTGCTGTTGTGAAGATTTCAGACCTGCTTAAATGGACAGGAATACTTGTACAATACTGTTATAGAATTCAATAATATTTTGAATAAGCTTTATATATTTTCAAATACACTCACTCTGTAACAGGAATTTAATTTGCCCTCTACACGGTGCTCCTATGATCACAGAGGAGTCAAATTCAAAACTGTATCGCACGCCTCCACGGCCCCCCATTTTGTTTGTTCAAATCCCGAGGCCCTGGGGCCCCTCTGCTCCAGAACTCCTCCTTCCCTTGAGATGAGGGATGACTTTGGGAACTTCCAGACAGTTGTTTATGCAGTGAGGACATAACTCATTTCTCAACTAATCAAGAGCAAGATAACAGCTGAATAATAGCTTGAAAATACTGATGATATCGTCTGAGCTGTTTGCTTTAAAAGCTTGTTTGAAAAAGAAAAAAAAAGGAGGGGGAGACAAGGCCTCGCCATCGTTTTGCATTTGCTAAGGCTAAGAAACGCAAACACTCGAAAGGCTATCAATGACTGTTCTGCTCGGCAATCAATCCACAACCGATAGGCCCAACGTGGGGGTTTTTAAACCAAAAAAAAATAAAAAATCTGCTTCAGGTGACTTACATTTTTTTTTAAGTGAAAAATAAAGATAAAACACACAAATAAATAAATAAAATAATTTTTAAAAATGGAGGAAGAAATAATAACATAATAGCCTCCCAACCATCACCACATCGATTCCCACATTGCTGTCATTTTGATAAAGGTCAAATGCTTTTGCAAACAACCGTGTAAACGGCAGAGGCATATACAAGGATGCACAGCGTGTAGCTTATCGGGAAATGGGATAAAATGCTGTCAGTAAACAGTTAGTGTGTCAATAGCAGCCAATCAAATTACACTGCATGATTTTTATCCAGATGTCAAGAGAAAGCACATGACAGCTGGAGCCACATCTTGTAAAAGCCGCAGATTAAATAGCTCTGCATGTGTGAGTATTACACTGGACAATCATACAATGCAAACAAATGCATATATAAATTATACAAATTAATAACACATTTTATCAATTAATCCTATATTGTTGTGGCAATAATAATTATTATAATAATAACACATTTTATTTTAACAGCGTACACTGTGATAATAATATTGATAACAATAATAACAATAATTAAATATTATTTTCTGGGACCTCTTGAGTCTTAATGTAGCTTACTTTGTGATAATAATTAATATAATTTTGTTGGTAATATTTTAACATTTTACTATTATTATTATTATTATCTAAACTAAAATATAATATTAATAACAATAATATTAAGATCAAATATTTTTAGCAACTCAGTATACAGTATGTGTTCATATATGAATGCATTTACATATAACCTCTGTGAAGAAGTTTACTGGATCAAAATGTAATGCCAGGCAAAACTAAAAGTATGTCTTGCATTCATCAAAACGGATGGAAAACTTACTTATACTTACAAGACAAACACATGCACAATTAATCTGACCTGTGCCACGGGAGGCTGTTAAAGGTATTGGTGGTGGTTATGGCACCATTAGAATTCCTGGTACCTCTCGAGTCTCTGGCATGCTGCCCTTCCAGAGATTAAAAGGGATTTAAGCAAGAGGTTGTTATTAATGAGAACCATTACTTCTGTCTACTTCAGCCCACAAGCCCTGTCATTAAATAAAACTTAGAGCCGCAGGAAAGTTGCGGTATGCCTTGAACAGAGTTGAACTGATAAAATATTGAAATATTCGGACATTATGCAACTATATGAGGATTCAGGGTACAAAAATACATTAACGGTTTCTATTTAAGTCCTGGGTCGAGCAAAAATAAATGATACCACCTCTTCACGACTGAAGCATCCATAAACTGCTATACTGTTTTGTTTGAGTGCACTTCCGAAGGAATCTTTATAAACGCTATAAAGCGGGATCATCTTGATTTGTTCATTTAAACTCAATTCCGTCTTTAGTTGCATTCAATTACAGATATTGTACCTCCACCCCTCCTGTTTCTCATCCTCAGGGCAGAAATACATGCGACTGGATGCTGGTGTTGACACAGGCTCATCATCGGTTATTAATGTGAGGTGTTCTGGTATACACGGCCTGTAATTAGTCTTAGTGGCTTCAGTATTATCAGCAACATACTTGAGATAAGTCGTGCTAACAGTGGGGTATTAAGTCCAAAGATTTTCACTGCCCCACACTCATTTTCTCACCCCCGTGGTCAAGTGGTGCTCCCTGATATCTCCCATTGTTGTCATCCCAAAACATCCCAATAAGACAGGTCAATTATCTGTCTCTCTATTGACGACAGTTGTACAAAGCCATGGAGTTATGTCTGCTTCAGACCAAGCTAGATTATTCACAGTCACAGAAACACATTATTTTAACCATAATAGCACAGCCTGAAGCATTTCAAAACAGAGAACGAATTAAAAGAGCAGCCGATGTAATGAATTAAAGAGAAAGATTCAGAGAAATTGGACCAGTAGACAATCTATTCAGATACATGCCATTCAGTCCAGAGACAGCCCAAAATAACTCTTTCATTTTTAAACATCCAGCACTGAAACAGTTAAAGTAAAAATAAGTAGAGGCATGTTGTGGTCTTGTTTGCTGCACTGCACCCTACTGGTCACTAGGAGGAACTGCAGATGCTTCAAAACGCTTCTGTTTCTATTTCTCATCTCTGATTGGCCATCATTTCCAAGGATGACCAATAGGGAATATGAATGTTGTAAGAGATGAATTAACAGGAAAGGAGCAACTAACTGGAAGACTTCCATTTGGCAATAGACTCGAGTATTCATTAGAGATACAGAGTTGGAAATCATCTGTATTTATTGAAGGGCAAAGATACCCTTAAACACACACAAACTAACTCAAATATGAGACAGATATGCACAAATTCCTAATTACACATAAGGTACTTCTTATTTAACAATAACACATTCATATAGGATAGATTTTTAATTATGCATAAAGTGTAGCCTGTCAAAAGTTACAGAGTGTTTGTGTGTTATCCATTAAACTTGCAAGTGCATGTATATTTACATAGTGTTTAATATGATTCATACGGGTCAATGACAAACTTTTTCATGTTTTTGTAAGTCAGTTCTTACAAAATGTACTCCTATGAAAATTACAAATGTCAGAATAATAATAATAATTTGCTGCTTAGTTAAAATGATTTCAGTAGAGAAACTCTTTGTTGTTGAATAATATCATATTACATAGGGAAACCAACATGCAGGAAGCTATGTTGTTGTCATGTGACAAGAAAAATTATTTCAAAAAAAAAAAAAAAATGCATAAAATTGAAACCTGCATACAAAGATTATACATTTCTAAGAACTCGGCGTGTGTTTTAATTTAAATTTCAAAACATTTCCCATTTTTTAATGATCTTGATGCAAGTAATTAAAAATATCAATAAATTATTTCCTTTAAAAAAAAACTTTTCAAGTTGTATGTGTTGGAAAACAGTAGCGGGTCTAGGCTTGTAAGTGTGTATGTGTCCTCATTGTATATATTTGTAAATTGCTAATGGGATTATTGTTGCCCTCATTGAACAGATCGTGACCTTTTTGCATCTAAAAAAAAAAAAAAAAAAAAAATGTAGTCTCTTTATGGTTCATTTATAAAACTGTGGTTTCAGTTAGAAAGTATAAAATATGTGTATTTGTACAAGGTTTAGAGTTTGATGACTCACGCGTTGGGAATTGGGCGGAGCCCGACTCTTCCAAAGATATGATTGGCAGCTGAATCCCACTTTTTTTTTCTCTCCTTTTGCTGTGTCACTCCTTTATTTGCTCCTCTTTCACTCCCTACATCATCTTAAAAGTGCTAGTCTTACTGTGTGTATAACTTCAACCAAAGCTAGTTATTTATCTAAAGTTAAGCTAAATGTTTAATTGTCCTTCCTATATTAAAATGTCAAATTAAGCATTAAGTATATGACTCTGTACATCAATAATGATTATTTAATGCATCTGCAATGTCAGCATCATATATAAATGCATTAATATGGTACTATAGGCATGTCATATCCACCAAACAAGCACAGAGCTATTTAGTCAAGATATATGATATACAAATATAGTATGAGACAGAGACATGCACAAGCTGAATGTTTGTGGACAGGTTTGAGAGCGAAATGGCTTGTTCCTTGACTCTAAGTTGAACTTTATCAAGTAAACATTTGACAATAGTCTACAATGCTCAAACTCATGGACTGCCGAAATATCTCAGATTAATTTAATCTGCATAATCAAGCACAATCTAAAATTCAAAGCATGTTTATCTAAATACTAGCATGTCTTTTTGACTGTTTAAGATTTAAAACAAATGAAGTCCTTGCTACTATAAGGACTGAGTATGTTTGACACATCTAGATTGCATTTCAGGGGTTGCTAACGGTTTCTCTTTTAGTCAGTCATTTAACTGGAGCTAAAATGAAGCCAAAAATTCCTTACAGTCCTATGGAAAGTTTTATCTTCAGTAGGTTAGTGGGCCATGAAAGGATTTCACTGTCTTGCCAATCATTTTATTTTCCAGTAATGATGAGCAGTCCTTCTACTTTCCCACTTTTTCCATAAATCAGGGTTATGAATAGTGAATAATTACATGCACTTGGAAAAGATAAAAATGATAAAGGGTCTGCAGATAAATTGAAGCATTCACTGAATTCCACAGCTTCTCTCCTCCCTTTCCTCTATCCTCCACTGTACAGATACATTTATATGCATCAAGTTTATAGTTTGGACACATATCTTGCACTCCAGCAAGTTGGTATTTGCTTAAAAAACATGTTGGTCATTCCCAGTGGATTTTGCTCTGAATGAATCCATTTAGAGCTTGACCAATAGGAATGCTTTTACTGGCTGCTCGTGTCTTCATCTGGACCGGAAGCCTCGCTGAACCAGCCGATTCATTTTAATTGCATTGCTAATGCTGTTTATAATGTGGTTGAGTGGGGCAAGGAAAAAAAACCCTTGAGACGGTAACAAGAGCGCTGAAAAGCCCGTGTCCGAACCTCACAGGAATAAATTCTATGTGCTAACTCGCTTATGAGTTGGGAAACACTTCCGCAGAAATATTGGTGGGAAAAGAGAGAAGGTAATCTTTTAGAACGCTTCCCTCAGAGGAAAACTCATGAGGCGGCTATTCTCACCCCACTCAATTAAACTGAATCCTGGCTGGCGTCAGTCACACTTTAGGCCTGGACTGATTTGATGGAAGTAAAAAAAAAAAAATGTAGGTTTGTGTTAAGTGTGAGATGGGGAAGGTCACTCAAATGATAATTTCCCATATGAAATAAAAGTCAGTTTAAAAAAAATTAAAATAAAATTGGAACAGTTTACTGAAAAAAATAGAATATGTAAATTTTTTTAGGTGTCATATTTAATACATCAGGCTTTTATGGCTCAATATGATATAGGAGAATGTGGAGCTGACATTCGAGGAGGGAATAAAACACCTCAATTTTATTCAGAGGCCCAAATTGAGCAAAAAGATGCATGATATCTACATAATCAAAAAAGTAATTAATTACTAGCTAGCTAGCTACTAATTACATCTTAAACCGTGTAATTACATTACCGTAGGCTTAACAAATAAAAAAGTGAAAAGTATTGCATTACTAATTTCTTTCTAAATCCCATATCAACATCAAGGATAGACATGAAACTGCTCTTTTAATTCTTTCAAAAATATATAAAAAATCCATAAATTATTATTGAACTGACCAAAGTAGTTCAAGGGAGAAGGTTACATTACATTTTAACATTAGATGTAACATTTTGATGTTAAATTCACTATTGTTTTATATAGAATTGTTCTATATTATTTAATGCAATACATCAGAAGTAACTAATTAAATTACCGAAAAATTAAGAGTAATCCCTTACTTTACTTTTCAAGGGAAAAGTTATTAAATTACAGGAATTAATTAATAAAGAAATGCATTACACCCAACACTGATCTTTATAACATTATAGCAGATTACTTGCATAAAAGGGATGCAATTGTCACTCTATATCTGCCAATAATATGTCAGTGATATGATATATAAATGCTTAGTTTTATGTTCAAAGCTCTAAAACATATAATTCAATGCAATAATGATTGAGAGATGTTAAAATAAATAGGCTATTCCTCAAAAGCCTGTTGTAATATTAGATATTTCTTCAAAAACAAAACCCAAGTTGCTTTAGTCCAGAAAATCTTCATCTTTAAATAATATTCTTACATTTACTTTATAAAAATAAAAAAAGATTCCACAGCAAAAACACACGTGTACCACATGTAAAGAGAGGACATTTTCAGAATAATCCTAAAAGGCAATCCTACTTGCTAAAAAAGAAAAGAAAATAAGTATAAACCATTAATCAGATGACTGAAGGCATGTCGTAAATTGTGTACAACAGGTTTTTCAGCAAAGTTTTGATCAAGCATCTAAATCTGAAAATAGGCAGAAACACGTAAATATTCAAAACAGCCAGATTAGAAATAATACATTTAAAACATATAGCAGATATTGTCTGATATAGTGCATTCCTAACACAAACATGCTTCATAAAACCTCTATTGGTGTCCTATGAAAATCGGACGTGCATGAGTGAATGTGCGGCACGTCTGACTCGCAGCTTAACAACCTGCAGACAAATGAAACACCACCAGCAGTTCATACTTTTCCCACACACACTATAAAACAGTTTCTGCAACAATAATCCCGCCATTATTACAACATGCCTCGCCATTTAAACAAAAGGGTGGTGCGTTGCGCAAACATGTTTCAAAGTTTTGCCATTTTCCCTAAGTCATACAAGTCAGAGGAAGCCAAGCACAGTTGTCATGTTACATGCATACGGTTATTGCATGGACTTAGTGTGACTGAGTAATTGCTCTGGCAGTGAAGAGAATGAGGCAAGATGGATGGTTGAGGGATTAGATCCCCACAACAGTCGCAATGCGTATCTTTTCATGCATCTCAGCCCACCATCCATCCATTTGAACAAATGTTTTTAAGTCTGTGGTGCCAGACGTGAAGTCCCCCAGCCCACACAGACACCTGGAACGGCCTATGAGCAGACTAAACCATCAAGTCTTTCAGGTAGCTTTCCCACAGTCGGTCTATAGGTCACACATGCGGTACAACATGTTCCTGGATCAACACCTATGTTGATCCTGGAACAACAATCCAATAAACCAATCAGATTTGAGGGACTAGTTTACAGTTTATGTCAAGTTTAAGCTTACAACCAGGGTTAGGTGCTTCTAGATCAGTGTTATTCACCTATTATTCCCCTCTGATTTTAGGGATAACTTATGGGTAGGGTTAGGTTTAGAGGTAGGGATAGGACTACATTTTCAGAAAGGAATGTTGTTCCAGCATCAACAAAATATGTAGATCAGGAACATGCCTTACTTAGCAAAATCACAATGACCCCATATATTCTGGGCCCTATCATAAATGTGGTGCAATGCAGCGCCAGGCGCGACGCAAGTGATTTATGCTAGTTTCAGCCTGACGCAGTTATCATTTTCACGTCCTGCGCCACGTTGTTTAAATAGCAAATGCACTTGCGCCCATCTGTGCGCCCATGGACGTGCTGGTCTGAAGACGAGGTGTGTTCAGGGCAGGCGCACGGTTGGCGCGTTGCTATTTTGAGGCAACTGAAATAGACTGCGCCACTGACCAACAAAAACCTGGTCCAAAGTCAATTGCACAGTATTTGTTTTGTTATTTAAAGGGCGCATTAGTAATATGAGCTTATAGGCAGGTGCACAACGCGCGTACACTCTGCTTATTACAAACACAGCGACGTGCAGCAGCACACAAACATGCCAAATATTAAAAATAAAAGGATTACAATGTTAAAAAGATTATTATTGTGTACATAAAGATATGGTGCAATCCTGCTTGTCACATAGATGGTCTGCTTGCACTCTTTAACCTCGCGCAAGGACAAATCCGTTTTCTCTCTGCAGAAGCGTTCAGTCTTTCCGCTTGCATATTCCGTCATGTAAATAGCGAATCCGCCATGGCGCGAGCTCAAGTGGCTTTTAAAGGGAATGGGAGATGAGATTCTGATTGGTTTATTGCACGTTACGCCCAAAACACACCCATTACTCATTAACAGAATATAGACAACCCTTTTTAGACCATGCGCCGGGTGCGCCGACCATTTTTCCGGTCGTTAAACTAGCAAAAGTGGATTCGGACACGCCTTAAGTGAACCTGTGCCCTGCGCTTTAGACCATGCACTTAGATCGTTAAAATAGGGCCCACATAGTTTCTCATAAGATTAAAGGTGAAGTGTGTAAGTTTTGTACTTCTCGGGGCCTGTTGAATAAACTGTAAGACTAGACTTACAAGTTAATTTTTTTCCTTTTATAAACTTTTTTTTTTAAAGTCTACACAACGTAGATTGGTCTAATTTGATATGGAAAACTAACTGCTAGTTGGTCATTCTAGTTCTTAAGACACAGTGGTTTGAATGTGTTATAGTCTTGTTTATGCCACCTCAGGGTCGTCTGCGTGAGTAGGCAGGACCGGAAGAAAGTGATCTCGCCATCATCCTCCAGTGGTGTTACAGCCCGGGCATGCTTCTCTGCTCACACGGCATGGATATTGAGTTCCCACAAAGTAATCATTACTCCAGCCCCACAGCGATCTCAGCCCACAATTGAGCTTGATTATATTCTAATACAATACATAGGATGTGACCATCAGGGTTACCGGTGACACCGCGTGGTTTTCGAGGTATGGATCGAAGGATATTACTTACATCATAAATAAATCAATTGACAGCTGAGCTGATGATTGAGTCGACGTCGCAAGCTGGCACGACGCACCAACGATGACAGCTCAAGTTGAACGGAGCATGTTTTATTAGGTCTCTAGGTTGTTTTCTCACCTTGCATCATTTAAGCTGACAAATCGCACTTGACACGCCATGCTACGATATTGACAAAAAGGATAGTAATCTCATTTATCTGATTCAGGCTTGCAGTGGAATTCAGTTGTATGGCTTTTTCGAACATGAACGTAAATGGCAGTTTAGATTTGTTTGTTTGTTTAGCATATCTATATCTAAGACTCTGGCTACAGTCGCAACTGTGTTTGCATTCAGAATGACTGAGTGCCTCGTTAGCCGTTATATTAAATGGGTCTCGGTCCATTACCGTGTAGGCCTTTTGTTCATTCTCTAAACAGAGCTTAAGTGCTGATTTGATCTTAGTGATCCCTTGAAAATCATTTCAATTTCACATTATCACTTTTTTTTTTTTTCACTTGATCTGATCATTTGAGATTATTCTGAAATCCACTTTGATTTGATAAATAATGTATGGTCAGAATATACACTGCAAACTATGATTTTCTTTCTCAATTCTCTAGTACAAACATCTAGACATTCTTAAATTAAGAAACTTTTACTTGAGAAGCAAAATTACTTAAAGGCCCCCCGTAATTTTATCCCTTAAAATTGTATCCCTTATTTGATCACCAAAATTACATATTTAAAAGTTTTATTTCTTGAAAATAAATTATTCATGCCTTAAAATAGCTTGAATGTAACTCTACACCCTTTTGCCTCATTTAGTATACACGGTTCTATGAATATGCAAATTAACCCCTCTAATTAATCTCAAATTAATTAGATTAATTCATTTTAAAATGTATCTTTTTTTCAGAAATCAAGTCTTATATTATGCCATTTTGCTAATTGCTTCTCAATTAAATGTGTCTGTAAATGTATTATGTTAAGATGTTTTACTGGAAATCAAGACAAAAATACAGTGGAAGAAAACTATTTTGCAGTGTTAAACTAAAGAAGGTAAAAAAACTAACAAAAAAAAAACTCCACAACCACCCACATGGAGGTCACCTGGTTCTTCAGTCACTATACCACAGCGTAATATAAATGGGCCTGTTATAGAAAACCACTTGAAGAGAAGAAAGACAAGATGAGGGTTTGTAAAATCATTTCCTGAGGGAATTTTATAGTGTAATGACCTGAAAGGAGATGAGCTCCCCTAGATATTCATTCTCGACTTGACAGAGTTATTATTAAACTTTCTTCACAAAATTCCTGGAGCTTTTTGCATTCCTGCACATTATCTTTAGCACCAAGCCAAAAAAGCAAGAAAGCAAACACTACGAGGTCCATTCAAGCTGCTATAATTATACCTGCATCGTATTACAAACTAGATATCTACTCTATATCCCAACACAATGAGAATAATTCCAGCCCTAACGGGAATAAACCCATCTAATCCATCAATAAACCACTCAAATGCAGCTAAATGATCTTTGGGTGAACACATAGTGCCAAGAGCCATGAGCTATACACTAAAAACAGTGACAGAGGAGTTGAAGTACATGTTTGCATCCAACAACACCTCTTGCCGGCTTTGTATCTCCCCGCTGTCGATCTCTCTCTCTCTCTCTCTCTCTCTCTCTCTCTCTCGTGTAAAATGGCTGCTGTCCTTGCCATGTGCCCCGTGGCTCATCCATCATTGATCAACAGAGTAGAATTGATGTCTCACACCTGAGTACCTGTGATTTGGAAGCAGGTGTTCCCCCCTCCTCTCTTCCATCTCTCCGCCCTTCTAGCCTTGTGTCTTTCCCAGAGTCCCCAGGGCCTTGGGTGTCACGGCCAGGACACATGCACCCCATTGACAAACTGATGGATGAGCCAAACCATGTGTGTGTGTGTGTGTGTGAGTGTATGTATGTGCATTTGTGTTTATATCCTTCTGTGTGAGAGTAATTCCAGAATGAAGGCAATTATTTCTCTCGGACTGAGACTTCCCTCAGATCTGATTTGACGGAAAAGAAAAACAATCAAAGGTAAATGTGATTTATAGGCGGAAATGATCAAACAAAAATCTACAGTCAGATAAATGCTAACAGATTGCCTTTAGTTTAGATAAAATTGAGACAGAGACTATGTTTAGAATGGATTACTAGCACATTGCACTTGCATTACTAGCATATTGTTTACTGTACACAGTATACAAAGTAGAGTAGAATAGTAGTATGCTATGAATATAGCCAGACAGTGTGAAAAACACACAACAGGAAGAAAATCTTTGTAATGTTGAGTTCATAGATTTTAATATGTTAGACAGACAAGAGATCTGGTGCAGAGGGTCGCGCTTTCACAGAAATGTGGACATATTAAAAAGCTTTCACAAAGCCTGTCCAAGAGAGAAAGAGACTAATTCATGAAAATGCCAGGAATGAGATGGAGTCAGTCAGTCAGCCTGTGCTCCACAGAGGCCATTAAAACGGTCACTGGCACCGCCGGGTCTCACAGGCAGGTTCAGCTGGCATGAACACCAAGGCCTGCCGTGAACTTATCAGGCCTTTCTGACGCACGCTATCTCACACGCACCGGGAACAGGGGCCGGGCTCCTGAAAAGCCAGAGATGGTTTATGGAAAGTGATTTGCTGAAAGAGCTATCAAATGTAATTTACCTGTGCACCTTGCACTGTGTCTAGTGCCAAAAGCAAAACACACAAATGTAAATGAAGCGAGGTTGACTCAAATATGTTCAGCCCGTCATGTTCAATAAACCATTTAATGAATCAGTTTTACAGGGTGCTGTAGGTTTAAGCTGCTTTTAAAGGCTGATCTGAGGTCAGTTTTGACTCCGCATGCATGGTAGGCAGCAGGATTGACAGATACACCATGCCGACCTTTACATACACTAAAACACGCAAGGGATTGGCTTTCTTAAGTTACGGTTATTTACAGAGGACATTGGCTATTTCATGTACTGATTATATATGTGATTAATTATATCATTATGTAAGGGAGGGAATTCATTAAGGTGAGGATGATACCTGGCGTTGCTACAAGAGGCCATTCTAGGCAGTTTCCTGGATCGAAATCCTTTTATTGATTTCATTTCTTTTTTTTTAACTTGGTTTGCCAACTTTGGGTTATTTAAAACAAAAAGTTGGCAGGATGATCTAAACTCATAATGAAAGTGCAACAGACAGTGCATAGACATAATTAATTTTCTGACAACATCTAAAACGTAAACATTTGATATATGAACAGCTTTAGATACATTTTAATGGTTTACAAATCCTTATAGTTTCATTGAATATTAAATTCAAAGAATTAATAGGTTGATTTCATTGTATGCCATTAATGTGACCCTGGACCACAAAACCAGTCACATGGGTCAATTTTTTGAAATTGAGATTTATACATCATCTGAAAGCTGAATAAAGGATAGGACAATATTTGACCGAGATACGCCAACGCTATTTTTATTTTTGGCATAAAAGAAAAATGGACAATTTTGACCCATACAATGTATTGTTGGCTATTGCCACAAATATACCCGTGCGACATGTGACTGGTTGTATGATCCAAGGTCACAGATTAAATGCCATCACATTTATTATTTTAACTAGTTTCAAAAGGATTCTGAAACCAAGTGGTCTAAATTTTTAAATGATGAAATGAATGAAAAACTCATGTAACCGTTATTTGGTTAAGGGTTAAAAATATCTATGTAACTGTAAAATGTATTTATACAAATACACTTATAAATGTGACTATTTATTTTGATTATATTTATTTTGATGCTCCCCAAAAAGACATTCTAGTGACTATAACTTTGAGACTACATTTCAACTTGTTCTTCTAACCCAAACCCTTATTCACCTAACTCTAACAGTCTAATACTCTAATGAGAGTTAAATGGCATGTAGTTCCAAAGTTACTTATAGTTAGAATAGTATAAGTGTATATTTTGCATTCAAAACACTCAAATGTTTGTAAAGCTGTGCACATGTAAATGTGTTTTCGATGCTGTCAATACATCTATTGTACTTTTGAGTGCATATTCAAACATACGCAAACATGTTTAAACATTGCATATGAAAGTATTATAAGATCAGGATGAAATCACAGACAAAGCTAAAAACAGATGCATGAGGAAAAACACAGACATGTTGGATTTAGAAAAGTTTAAAAAGCACAGCTGAAACCTAAATTTTTAGCTAAAACTAATTCTATCCTGAAGACAAATTTTTGATTGCGTCTTTCCTCTCTGATATGGTGTATTGGCAGACAGCAGGCTGTCAGGCCCTTGTGTCACAGTGATACCTTGGGAACTGCTCATTTTCAGTTTTCCGAGGTTTGACCTGTAACCTCTGCCTCCTGGGCACAAGATACTGGTGCTCTTTGAATCTAAGATCTTAGGGGTCAAAAGCAGGTGCTCTACTGTCCAGGTGCCCAATCAGGAGCCTTAGGCTTTATAGTGGTCTGTGCATGTATTTGTGCCTGTATGGGTGTGTGCGGGCACATATGTTTCTCCGGTTATCATCCGTCATGCTAGAATACACCTGGCCCTTTGAAAGCTTTTGTTTCTCTGGTCAAAGTTCACTGTGCTTGCTAGATCCCAACCCACAGTGCCCCCTCATGGACAGAACTATGACACTACAGGTGCACGCACACGCACGCTTGTTTGTTCAACTGAGGTCATGCAGGATTCATATTCAGCCATGGTCTGCTATAGGAACTGGACATTACTGAACTGCAGGAACGGTTGAGGGAAAGCTTCATTCTTGAGCGAGAGGAAGCACGGTTTCCACATTTACACTCTGCAAACAGCTGTGTACAACATAGAAATCCCTCATTTTTACTATCTTACATTTAAACACTGCCATATTTAATACATATTTGAATAATACAAATATAAACCAGTTACAGAATGATGGCTTACTATGGTTTTTCTTACACACAAGTAGGGAAGACGTCAAATGAAAAGCATGCCAAAGAGCTGTTTTCAACATAAAAATCCCTTATTAATCACTTGTTAATTCTTTAAATACATGTATTAATATTTTATATAATTTTAGAGCACACACAAGAGTAAAGTAGATCCCTGGTTTTTCCCAATCTTAAACACTTCAATATTTAATATATATTTTAGAGTACTATACTGTATACCAAAAGTTTTTGTTGTTGTTTTTTTTACATTTATTTTTAATACTAAACATATAAATAGGTTACAGAATGATGGCTTACTATGGTTTTCCTTACAGACCAGTAGGGAAGTGGTCTACTAAACTGGTGGTCTACTTGCCAAGAGACAAAACTGTGGTACTGCACCTCTAAGTTATGTTTGAGCAGGACCAGGCCCACACAAAGCTGCTTTTGTACCCTAATGTTTGAATGGTTTATGCGGCCTGTTTGAAAGCGTTCTGTGTGTGTGTGTGTGTGTATGTGTGTTAAAGGAAGGTGAGTTAAAGGAGGATTGTTTGTATGTGTGCCGAAAGTGAGTGCAGGTACACAAAGAGCTAGCAAGCATCGCTCCACCTACCACGGAGCCGCGTGAGACTCTGCACGGTCCAATCACATCAGGGGCTGAATTTGACGGTGACGTCTGTTGCGAAGGTCTGTTACGAACACAAAGCGCACGTACAGGCACACGTGCGCACACACACACACACACACACACACACGTCGATTTTTCTGCAGTGACACCCAACACACAAACTATCCAAACACTGCCACCTAACGGATGAGCCGCGCAGCGTTTCCGAGGCCCTCCTTTGCTCTTTTTCCTCTCTTCCACTCCTTCACTCTCTCTCTCTCTCTCTCTCTCTCTCATTTCCCCCCTCCAAGCAAATTCAATCTGACTCATGAAAAAGATACAGGAAAGATGGCATCATTAGGACACCCACTAGCCCTCAGAAGAGACACACACACCCTTTCGCAAAGGGCAAACAGAGTTCAGAGTTCATCCGTTGTTCACCACCCGCACCAAATGACTGATCCGTGTTTGAAGCCCAACCCAAGGTGTCTCATTACAGACGCTACATGGCACAACAACAAGAGGGGATGTAGATGTAGTATCCATCAAATTGCGAGTTATTTGCAAAACCGCACATGAATATGAATCCCAACATATATCAATATCAATCCCACAGCTTTCCATCTCAGATCAATCCCGTTGCTGATAGCATGGAATCAGCAGTACAGCATTATAGAAACGTTGCAGACAGGTTGCAGGGTTAATGATATCTCATTTATAGTTTGCAACAAAAACTTGTGAATTGGGAAGCTCGATTGAGGGGTTTTTCAGGGTGATTGGAAACCGCACGTGTGACCCGCTGACCTGCCGGTGGTGGCCAAATGGTGAACGGGTCGGTTCAAGTTCAGTTCATAGGTTCTCGTACGGTCACAGCGAGTTTGGGCGCACAACGGGTAGCTCTTGAAGGACTCCCTGCCTTAAAAAGCAGCATAATAGGCTCAACATTGCAGTGATAAGCATAAAAAAAGTGCAAAAGTCTCAATAATTCTGCCATAGTCAACATAGTACTTTGCGGCCAGCAAGACCCCATGCAAGTAGTCCAAACAAAACGACAGCACTTTAGAAAGTCTGACATGAGAAATGCCACATCTAAACTACCATTTTCCTAATTGCGCTACAAGGTCAAAACTTGCCGAAAGGTCGCTACTTAAACACTAAGCACACACAATCCATTCGGCCTGACGGAGTAATGTAAGAAGAAGCGAAGACAGACAGAAAACCAATCATCCAAATAAAGGAAATTACTGGTCGTGGCTTTGTTTGGGAAAAAGACCGGAACAGTTGACGTGCTTTGAAGAGAGGGCAAAAACGATGTATAAATCAGGGGCAAACGCAGTTCACGGGTTCAACGGCTGTTCACCAATCCCCTCCTTGCTAATCAGGTATTTATCACACTTATCGATGTGTGTGTGGTTGTGTGTTGGTGTACGTGTTTATTTTAGTATCCGTCACAGCTGGAGGTGTGTGTGCTGTACGAGCGATGTATATTCAGATGTCTTTGAGCGACTGCGGCTGTTTGTTTGTGTGTGAGCGTACGCGTCGGGTCCGTCCCGTACCCGTTCCTGTACCACGAGGAAGAATGGCGGGCGTCTTTATCAGCCGTGCTTTATCCTGCTAATGGCGAGGCCCTGTCGGCTCCAGCCAGCCGGGTGACAGCAGATTTGTAACGGGCGACAGGAACAGATGGAGACGCCATTGTGGTTCTGAAGCCAGGCCTGGAGCTCGGAGCGGCCCCGCCCGCGCGTATGCTAATGTGAACTCCGTTTCACCCGCTTCCCGGCATCACTGACCTGCCCGTGGCCCTCTCTCTGGGCTTTACACAACACGTAGGCGTATGCGGGAGGATACGCAACAATCAACACGCCGCAAGCGCGAGCATCCTCGTCTCGCATACCATACCAGAGGCCATTGGAAGAGGTGTGCATGTAATCGCCAAGCGCTAACGAAGCTCTAACAAATGGATGCGCGCGTCATAATTGGAGTCAAAGCTGGTGGAAATGGAGTTTTCGAGCTAATGGAAGATTCTAAAGAGGTCATGTGAGGACCGTCCTCCAGCCGACAGACCCGAAGACATGTCAAGTGTAGGAAGAGATTGAAAAGAGGAAGGACTTTGTTTGCTTTGCCGGTGGAAGAGAGCAAAAGAGGGCAGAGGAGACAGCAGGAGCTCTTTTAGGGTGTGCCATCGATGTGAGTTTGTGCTGAAAGAAAGAAAGAAAGAAAGAAAGAAAGAAAGAAAGAAAGAAAGAAAGAAAGAAAGAAAGAAAGAAAGAAAGAAAGAAAGAAAGAAAGAAAGAATTAAAATGTAAAAAGCACAATACTTTTAGCAAAACCTCTCCTCTAACTTATTACACATTTAATCGGACTCCTTTTATAACACAGATCATTTTAATCCAAACAGATCAAGGAAAAAAAGCAAAGACTAGCGAGGAGAAGAACACCTGACACGTGATTTATGAACACTTCCTGAAAGCGAGGCTTTTTAACCCGCCACGTGGGGAAATTTGCAGAAGCCAATCGAGTATCATCATGTGTTTTAGATTAATCGTTATTCTTTCTCCGATCTGGATGTCATTTTAAATTAAAATTACAATGATCTTTTCCGACTATAATGGGGCAAGTTTTACTGAGACTTCCCAAACCGGCATGACACAGCATTCGTCAAAAGTAGAGCAGTATTGCTCCTAACATCCTTTTCAAAATAAATGGATAGTAAAAATGTTCATTTTACTGACGTTTCCTACATATGGCTGACCTTACTAACATCTTTAATAGCAACATTATTTTCAGTACAATGATAATCAGAAAAGAAAAAAAAAAACACTCAGGTATTCATCTGCATTTGGCTGTATATGAAAATTTTTCTGAGTTCAGCTTGAGTTCTTCATTAATCAATATAAGAACCAGATTGTATAAAACACCTGATCTTGTATTAATAATAATTATAAATTATATTATAATTAATTAATTAATTTCAAATGTATTTTAATTTAATTAAAAAATATATTTTTTAATTTTATAAAAAGAAATAATTGAATTATAAATTAATAAATAATAATAATAATACAAATAAAAACACTTAATCTTTCCAAACTCATGGGGAAATACACTATTCCCAGGTGGTTTTTAATAGAAGCCTAACCCTCCTTCCTTTTCATACGCATCCTTTATTAATAACTCTGCTTGTTTAAGTAATAGTGAAAAAAGGATCTCAGTAGGAAATTGCCGTGTTTGAACATTTCTGACGCTGTGGTTTGCAATAACTCTAAATGTGTTTTTACATTCATGTCTCTGGGAGAGTTAAATACATGTCTGGAATATTCTGTCATTTATTTGTTTAGTTAAAATAATATATTTGTGAACCCTCTTTACGCAGAATTTAAATGCCAATTAATTTAATTCTCAAAATCATCATAATGAAAATGTATATGCCATTTTATACACAGAAATGCAGAGCGCATCATATAAATGTCAGAATGACTCAAGATCAAACAACACAAAAACAAATAAACATCAAAAGCTTGAAGCACAAGAGAAAAGAAGCTTCTTTTTAAACAGACTAGGATAAATACAGCTATAAAATGGTCATAGTTGTTTCAAAAAAAAAAAAAAATGTTTGCAAGAGTGTTTGAAGGCAGATTTGTGTTAGCGTCAGTCTATTCAGCCGAACAGTGGCCGGCAATAAAACAGACAAAAATGTGGCCATAAAAATGATATTTCTACGCATTACAGACACCTTAGACTCACTGTGAGGAATGACAGAGTATATTGCTGAAATTGCTCTGTTAGAAAATGTAATAGTTATTTTCTGACACACAATTTACAGTTAATAAATTGGCCCATATCTGACTTTTTTTCCCCCTGCACATTATGAAAGGTAAACATGAACTTGAATAGCTCACATAAATATGCTGTTATACTGTACATTATTATCCAAGCTTGACTTTTTTTTTTCATTGAATCCTATTTAGAAATATGTAATTTTTTTATATACTTATTTTATATACTGTACTTTTTACTGTACAAATTACATTTTGCTAAAACAACTTAAACTATTTTTTGTTGTGTTGTATTTTTTAGTAGGGAGTTTAAGCAGAAACAACCTGGCGGTGGAGCGACTGAGGGGTTGAACTCTTGACCGGGGTCGTGACCTGACCTGTCTGACCCCTGACTGGTGTGACTGCGTCTGCGTGGCTGACCTCGCTGCCATGACGACGACAGAGATCAGCCGGTGTGGAAAAGCAGCTAGCAGACCTCTTTCAGGCCTCCATTCGTTCTCGTTCTTTCTGTCTGCGCTCTCAATCTACACATTCTCTCGCTGCTGCTCCTATGAGAGGGAACTTAATGCTGTAATGTCAGCCGAGCTC
This sequence comes from Leuciscus leuciscus, assembly GCF_965113295.1. NCBI lineage: Eukaryota > Metazoa > Chordata > Actinopteri > Cypriniformes > Leuciscidae > Leuciscus > Leuciscus leuciscus. Next base: position 60,893,565 of record NC_138725.1, read on the forward strand.
CAATGATGTCATTGTGTTCCTGTGATTTCCCTGATTAAACTAAATAAACCTTTTCGCAGCTGCTCGCAGAGAACCAGTAAAAAACAAGCCCTCGGTCTAAAAGCAGGGTTAGCCATCGGCGAGCACCTGGGTTTCTTCAATTTGGTGAAAGATAGTTTCGAAAAATGATTTCGGTTTCATCTATAATTGGAATCTTACTGTGCTTGACCCTAACATGACTACCCTTAAATATATCTTCTTCATATCACAGGGACTTTACATTTACCTCTGTGTTTTACAGACTTCAGTGGCATATATGGAGCAAAAAATTTAATAAATAAAACAGATATACATTACTGGGGCTATAGTTGTCACACAGAGCTCAATATTTTCTCCAGCAATGGTTTTGTACATTCTAATTTTAAAAAACCTCTTACATTAGAATAATTTTTGTGACATCCAAACTAAAATTACAATGTAATCATATTTTGGCAATAGATTAAAAAAAAAAGAAAGAAAAAAAAGAACACAATAAAACCACACTGTCATACATTCAGAATAAAAGGCAGATTTTAAGAGAACCCCTGACAAGTCATTTTCATAGATGTCATTTTCATAGATGTCACGTCAATGCAAGTCAATACATCGTTTAATCAAAATTATATTTTTCATATAAAACATTAAATAATATTTGTTATATATTTTATTTGATAGGTTTTACTTTTGGGGGGTTTCATAAGAGTTCAATTAATTTAGTTTCGTAATAATTTTACTGTTTAAATTTAGCTGAAATGCTCGTTTCTTTTGTGACAACATGCCCTGCTATTGGTCAAACCAGATCTTTTGTTCCGGGCAATAACAGTTGAAGTGTCCAAAAGTTGTTGTTTTTAGTAGTCAAGATTATAAAGTGCCCATGCAAAAATGTATTTTGATTGATAAACCTACCATTAGAAATTTACTGGAGTGTGACAACTAGCCCCAGTCACCCATATATAAAGTTAAGCAAATGCTGTCAGTTGAGTCAAAATTATTACCTGTGTTCGTTAGAGCCTCTTTGTGTTGCGTATTAACATTTAACATTCAAAGTGGAAGGTACATTTGAGTAAGACATTCAGAGACTGTGACGGTGTTTACATTTTGTGCTTTTACACTCGGTATCCCAATAGAGCTCGGTTACAAGTACACCTGCTCTCGAGTTCAGCTCTCGTCCCCAAATCTAGGGTGGCGTAAGGTAACGTATAGAAGGCAACACACATCCAAAGACACTCACTCACTCTCTCTCTCTCTCTCTCACACACACACACACACACACACTAATAGAAAACAGAGCAGCAGTGAGATTTATCTGTGTATATTGAGCATGCTTCTTTAGTTAAGTATAGCCAAGGGAAGACTGAAAGAGAGCAAATGTTGTGTCTCTGTCATTGAACAGGACTTAAGTTTAAGTACATTAGTATTCTGCTATAAGGTGATGAGAGAATATGAAACCAAAACAGTCTGAGGATTAGACCACCCTTACTGTGTGCATGTGTGTAATACAAGACTATAACATACACACCATTACTGACGTTTGTGACATGAACCACCTGTGTACCAACATTAAAAAAAAAAGAAAACATACAATGTGTGTGAATCTGTATAATGTACAAGTGTCATATGACAAAAATAAAAGTACAGGTGGCATTGTAGGCCTCTCACAACCTGGATGCTTCCATTAGATGTGAGGAAATGGTCGTCTGACCGGCTATGGCTGTTATGACTGGAAATCTGACATGAGAGAGATCCGTCCACACCCTCTCAGCAAATCCCTCCGAGACGCGAGGAGAATAAAAGAGACTGATATCTGCCCAGACCTACAGTTCAACATGCGGCTATTTTATTTCCTATTCTGGCTTTTTATAATGAAATTAAATGATTTTGTTGTATGAGGTCCACTGGACTCTTATAAATTTTGCATGATAAAAAAAACTGTTTCTGCCTAAATACTATTTATAGAATACAATAAAAAAGGGGGTTACTCCAGTTGTGGTTGTTACATTAAAACTGTGCTAACTTGATATTGGCCCACACTTACATCAAAAACGAATCCCTAACCACCATAATAGGGATTTAAAAAATCTTACAATGATAAAATAATAAAAAAAATGAAAAAAATCCATTTGAAAAATTTGGGGAGTTTTTTTAATTGAAGCATGGATGTATTCAATTGATTAAAAAAATGGCAGTAAAAGTTATTTTGAAATAAAATAAACTGTTTTCAACACTGATAATAACATCAAGAAATGTTTCTTGAGCATTCAATCATCATATTAGAATGATTTCTGAAGGATCATGTGACACTGAAGACTGGAGTAATGATGCTGGAAATTCAAATACATTTTAAAATGTATTCAAATAGAAAATGGTTTAAATTGCAATAATGTATCACAATATTATTGTTTTACTGTATTTTTTATATATATAAATGTAGCCATTGTGAGCATAAGAGACTCCTTTAAACATTAAAATAGAACAGTCATGTAAATTGACTGTGATTAGTGTAAATTTATGCTGATTTCTATATAAGAAACTGTAAAAACGTATTTTCTGTACTGAATATTTGTCTTTTTGTATTTCCAGATTTGCCCTTTGCAAATGCTGAACTTCTGTGCTTGGGAGTGTTAAATAATTTCTTCTGTAACTTTTATCTGTAATTCATTTGTATCTGCTACAACTTTGAGTATCTACACCTTTTCCCTAAACTCACCCACCTCTTATTTTATTTAAAATATTTTAACTAAATATATTATTTAAAAAAGAAAAAATGAACAGGTTAACTCTAAAACATTACAGACACTAGTCACTCTAAACTCTTTGACAGCATCTCATTGTGTTCAATCTTTGGGTCCAGCAGAAGTAAATGGGGAAAGTAGTGCTTCAACCCTCCCCGTCCGCTCAGCCGTGATATTGCTAGTTTTCAGCATGTAGGTAAAAAGCTTGTGTGGATGTTATATATCAAATTAAACAAGAGAACGAGCTGATTCAGATGAGACCACTTCTGTCATTTAACATCCATTAATATGACCACAAATCACATTATAAACCAGACGTGAAATTACACTTTCTTTACTTTTATACTACTGAAAATGCTTTCGTATAGCTTGTCCTGTCACCTCAGGACGATGACGCTCAAGTAGCCCATGATGGCGATTTCACCCCTTTAACTAATTCATAATTGGTACAGCACTCCCAGGTCTTATTTATTATAGGCCATTTTCTTTACCACTCGCTTCATTCTCGGTCATATTAATAAAGCTAATTGTAATTATATCGCTGTTTTCCGGATGTTAGCCGATGGGCAGTAAGCCTCTTGATTATTTTTAATGAGTTCAGCTGTTTTCCCCCTACGACACGTAGATGGATGTCCGTTGTACTCTGAATGCGAGACGAGTGTAAATATTGGCAGCCGTTGATGCAGTTATCATGCTCAGGGGGTGCATTCAATCTCGCCTCCGTCAACGGTGAATGGACGGTCGCAGGTTTGGTACAACAGTCAACTCAATGAAACGATATTAACCACACGTGAGTCCCAGACTTAGCTGAAGCAGCGGGCGAATGCTAAACGGTCAAAACGATCGCCTGCCGCGGCCTCCGGTTCAAATGTTGCGGGGAGCGTGCTCGCCCGTCGCTTGTATTCCCGCTTTATTTATTGGACACGAACTGGATGCTGTCCAATGTGCACATTTGTAATTGGAGTCGTTGGCTCTCGCTTCAAGGCCATTAGCTGAGAGCAAAGAAAGTCTAGGGTGGGGGGAAAAATATGTTAAGGCTGCTAAAATATGTTGCGCTACGACACTTATGGGCTCCCGTGTAACTGAGGTGCTGTTTTTTACTGTCAAATCTATTCATCAGTAAATCTAGCCGTAGAAAGTCGTATTTGTACTCGTCCGCTGATGAATGCTCGCTTCGGTCATTTCTCAGACACTGAACACTAGCGCTGGAAAGAAATGCAAGACAGCGTGGTGAGGAGCAAACAGCATGGCTCATTAGCAAAGTATGAGAATCACTCATTTTAATATTTACTGTGCACTCTTGATTAGTTTCATCATGCATTTCTGATTGGCACAAAATGAGATTTTCCTCTGAGCCCATGGGCTCTCTGATTTATTATTAAACCGCGCCATTCAACATTGAAATATGGCCTATATATTTTCAGTCTCATTTTTGGTTATTTATGTAACTTTTAGTGTTTCATCCAAGGTCATTTTTCACCAAAGACTTCTCACCTCACACAGTAATTATTACACAAATAATACATGCTTTATTTTGTACTGTATGAAACAGTCTAAATCAATATGACAGCATAGGTTAATTTAGGTAACAGTCAACTTTAAACATTTCAAAAGTGGTACACAGATTGATATGCATTTTCTCTCAATAAAATGTATATAAAGTATAAAGTAGCCTATTTCTTTTAAGAACTTTCTAACTTTATTCATAAGGCACGCACGACATATCGGTACCATATCGGTTAACAATTATTTTATTTTTTTATCAGTGTGGATTGATATTGGATACAATAATAATTTAATAACAGTACAAATGATCAAATATTTAGATATATTTAAATAAAATATTAAATATAAAATGTAACATTGATAGAATGTAGTCTTTAGCAAATCTTAAAATGAATATAATTTTTCCTTATTGTAGCCTACATTAACATTTTGTGAAGCCTAAACTCACTTTTAGCATTTCATATGTTTATATATATATCAGCTTCTGAAAATTATTAATCAGAATTTAAAAACTGGTGCATCAATAACATTCATGACAATATTAGTCATGATATGTTAATAATATTCACATTGTGAGGCAAGCAACACTGTACAAGCCAATATGTGATTAATAGCAGCTCTATTTATGTAAAGTTCTGTGTTAAAATAATAACCCATACAGATAAGACAACAAGTACATTTCATTAACAATATGGCAAAGGTTGAAGTAAAATATTTGATCTTATGTGTCCAGAGCAGCAAGTTAGAGGAAATAAAAAGCTTAACGATGAATCAAAAATGTTTTTTTCCATCATGAAAGAGCAGCTGTCAGCTTCATTAGGTCATTTTAGAAGAGACAGCTGTTTGGCCATACCGAGAAAGAGAGAGAGAGAGAGAGATGGAGAGAAACAGAGAAAATAAGAGCAGAAAGTGTTTCATTGCTCAAATGAGAAAAGAAAAAAATAGCTAACAAAACACTGTTGTTCACTTTGAACATTGTACAAAATATTTTAAAGAAACAGTTCATTCAAAACTAAAAATTCTGCCATCATTTACTCACCCTCATGTTGTTTCAAACCTGTACATCTTTCTATCGAATGTGTTTCTTTGTACACAGAATGAAAAGAAAAACACAATGGAAAAAAAAAATAATAATACAAAAGAAGATATTTAAAGAATGTTTTGACTTTTTGTCCATAAAGTAAAAGTCAATGGGGTCCAAAAAGTCAATGTGTTAACAAACAGTAAAAACATTCTTTAAAATATATTCTTTTGTATTTTGCAGGAGAATTTTTTATGTATTTCATTTAGAAGAACATGAGGGGGAGTAAATTATATAAATATAAAATATAATATAAATATAAAATTCATATAATATGAATATAAAATACGGTGCATCTGATCTTCTAGAAAGAGTAAAAAAAAATAAAAATATATAAATATATATATATATATATATATATATATATATATATATACACTTTTTTTTTTTTTACTCTTTCTAGAAGATCAGATACTATATATATATATATCACTACATTTGAAAAGAAAGTACCCTAAAGCAAAGAAAGCCACTCTATCTGACCTGCAATATCTATCTGATTTGCGAGAAGTTTTTAACTTCTCTTAATTTCTTAAAACCCATAAACCAAAATAATTTCAAAACACTTAAATGCACATTAAAAAGCACACTAGGAGTGAGTGGGTGCAGATTAACTTCAGGAAAGTGTGTTTCCCGTACTGTATCATCCACGGACCGATCACATTATCCCCATGAATTCTGTACACTCAACTTTTAATCTGTTTAAGCGAGCTAGATAAATAGTCTGCAGTCTCAGATAGGTAGATTCTAGATGGATTCACTCATATTTCCTGTCAGGATACAGTAAACAGAAGCTAGAGAGATTATGAGAGTTTATGCGTGTGTGTTTGCAAGCCGAGAGAGATGGAGAGAAATAAGGAGCAAAGAAAGGACAACCTCAAATCATATTCACAGCCAAGATACAGCAATCAGAAAAAGAGAGAAATTGAGTGTGTAGGATAGAGAGAGAAAAAGAGAGACTGAATAGATATTAATATTCAAGTGGGCGCATTCGTGCATGGATCCAATAAGATTCCGAAGGTATCATCCATTTGCCATTTGTAGCATGTGGAGCGTGCTAAATGACCTGTGCTTTTTACGGGAGACGCCCCTCCTTTCCCCCGACCTCCCTCCCTTCATCCGCTCCCTCGTTCCCCGGCGCTAATGAATTGAAAGAGGAGGTCTGAAACGGGAGTGTCCTTAAGTGCCGCCCACTCCTCTTAACATGACCTGGGTTCAAAAGTTCACACCGCACCCTGCAGGCACCGGTACCCACACTGACTCTCTTTCTCGTCTTCATTTTTCCCTCCTTTCTCATCTTCCATTTTTCCCCTCTCTCACTTTATAGTTTTTGCACTCTGATCGTTTGTTTCTCCAGCCCTCGTTCTTTTCGCCTCCAGCTGGAGAGGTGAAGAGTGAAATGTCTCATTCTCTTTATTTCTGAATGTGTGTGTGAGTGTGTGTGTTCTATCTGTCGCTCAAACACACATGCACAGAGAATGAAGCTGACAGTGGTCATTACTAAGGGAAAATTGTGCCTATTTGCAATGCAAGTCTACTGCTCTATAATTCCATTATTGATTAGACTGACATTAATTTGAAGTTATGACTCACCTCTTCCCATGATGCAGTTAGAACCTTCTTAGGTGCGACCACCAGAGTAATGTCTTTCAGGCAGTTTACAGTAATTCCTTTCTGTTTTACCGTAACTACTGTTACTAATGTGCCTCAGTTGGTTTAGTCAAGTGTCCATTATTTTACAGTAATACACACCTATGCAACTTTTTGAGTCCTCTTGGTACCCTATTTATTAATAATAATAAATAATCTTTAACAATTGAACAACTCTTTAAACAAGTGTAGGTAGAGTCCATCTAGAATTACCTTTTTTATAGTAGATAGAATAATATTGTATAAAAATATATATTGTAATATTACTATAATTTTAGATCAATATTTCATATATATATATATATATATTAGTGCTGGGCAAAGATTAATCGCGATTAATCGCATCCAAAATAAAAGTTTGTGTTTGCATAATATATGTGTGAGTACTGTGTATAATTATTTTGTATATATAAATACACACATATGCATGTATTTATTTAAGAAATATTTGCTATACTGTATATGTATTTATACATAATTTATATTATATATAAATATAAATAATTTATATATAAATTTAAAAAAAAATCGTAAATATATACATGCATATGTGTGTATTTATATATACAAAATAATTATACACAGTACACGCACATATATTATACAAACACAAACTTTTATTTTGGATGCGATTAATCTTTGCCCAGCACTAATATATATATATATATACACACACATACATACATACATGATACATACACACACACACACACACACACACACACACACACACACACACACACACACACACACACACACACACACACACACACACACACACACACACACACACACACACACACACACACACACACACACAGTCTATAGAGAGATATAGAGAAATCCTTAATAGTATTAATTAGGGCCCGAGCACCGATGGTGTGAGGACCCTCTTGGAATTGCTCTGTTTATTATTATTATTCTTCTCCGCATTTAATCGCATTTTTGAGGGCCTAAACATGCTCGAAAACTCACGAAACTTTGCACACGCGTCAGAACTGGCGAAAATTTACATCTGATATAGGTTTCAGAATTGGGCGGGGCAAAATGGCTCGATAGCGCCACCTATAAAAGTTCAACGGAGTGCGCCTCCCGCTATGTTCCACGTACGTTTACGAAATTCGGTACATACATGTAAGGACCTAATACCTACAAAAAAGTCTCTTGGAGCGTAGCCCTAAACACAACAGGAAGTCAGCCATTTTCAACTTCCTCTCAGATTTTTGTGCAGTTTTTGCCATTTTCATGCCTCGTACTTTAACGAACTCCTCCTACAGTTTTAATCTGATCATCTTCAAATTTGGTGAGTGTAATCTTAAGGCCTTTGCGACGTTAAATTGCGAAGATCTTGAGTTTTCGTCGAAGGGCGGGTCCTCGGCGGCCTGACAAATTTCGATGTTTCGCCATGAAACAGGAAGTTGCTGAAACTCAGGCATGGAATGTTCAATCTGCCCCAAACTTCACACGTTTGATAAGTGTTCTGTCCTGAACACACGACCATGCTCATATTCAGTTACAGTCATAGCGCCACCTGCTGGCAACAGGAAGTGACATGTTTAACACTGTTGTGAACTCCTGATAACATATAAAAAAGTGCCAGCAAGTGCTAAGCATGCTAACAACATACTAGACACATGCTAAAACATGCTAGCAAACACTTAGCTAATTGCTAAAGCATGCTATTACTGCAATTAAATAGGAATTTGCTGTAACTCAGGCACGGAATGTCCAATCTGCCCCAAACGTCACACGTTTGATAAGAGTCATGGCCTGAACACATCTACATGAGAATATTCAGTTATAGTAATAGCGCCACCTACTGGTAACAGGAAGTGTCATGTTTAACACGTTGATGCCGTTCTAGCAACATGTTAAAAATGCCATTGACTTCTAAACATGCTAGAAACATGTTAAAACATGCTAGCAAAACTTAGCTAACTGCTAAAGCATGTTAATTCAATGAAACAGGATGTTGTTGTTACTCAAGAAGGCAATGTCCAATCTGCGCCAAACTTCACACTTTTGATAAGCGTTCTGTCCTGAACACATGACCATGCTCATATTCAGTTACAGTCATAGCGCCACCTGCTGGCAACAGGAAGTGACATGTTAAACACTGTTGTGGACTCCTAATAACATATAAAAAAGTTCCAGCATGTGCTAAACATGCTAACAACATACTAGAAACATGTCAAAACATGCTAGCAAACACTTAGCTTAGTGCTAAAGCATGCTAATACTGCAATTAAATAGGAATTTGCTGTAACACAGGCACGGAATGTCCAGTCTGCCCCAAACTTCACACGTTTGATAAGAGTCATGGCCTGAACACATCTACATGAGAATATTCAGTTATAGTAATAGCGCCACCTACTGGTAACAGGAAGTGTCATGTTTAACACGTTAATGCCGTTCTAGCAACATGTTAAAAATACCATTGACTTCTAAACATGCTAGAAACATGTTAAAACATGCTAGCAATACTAAGCTAAGTGCTAAAGCATGCTAATATAATGAAACAGGATGTTGTTGTTACTCAAGAAGGCAATGTCCAATCTGCGCCAAACGTCACACTTTTGATAAGCGTTCTGTCTTGAACACATGACAATGCTCATATTCAGTTACAGTCAAAGCGCCACCTGCTGGCAACAGGAAGTGACATGTTAAACACTGTTGTGGATTCCTAATAACATATAAAAAAGTGCCAGCAAGTGCTAAACATGCTAACAACATTCTAGAAACATGTTAAAACATGCTAGCAACACATAGCTAAGTTCTAAAGCATGTTAGAAATGCTAAAGGAAGTTGTTGTAACTCAAACATACAATATCCAATATGCCCCAAACTTCACATACTTCATAAAAGTCCTGCACTGAACACATCTACAAAGCAATATTCAGATATATAACCCCACCTACTGCCAACAGAAACTGAACTGGTTAACACAGTAATGCAGTACTAACTACATACCTATTGTGTACTAAGCATGCTAAAAACATACTAAACATGCTAGCAACTACTATATACTGTATACCTCCTTAAATGCACATTGCCCAACCATGCTCTGTCTTCCTAAAGCCAACGAGTGACGATGGCACGGGTGCGAGGGCCCTTTCATCGCTGCTTGCAGCTTTAATGTTATTACTATAATAACTTAAAAAAAATTGATATTAGATAGATAATATACAGTATATATACAGTGTGTGTGTGTGTGTATTTATATATATAATTTCTCTCTCTCTCTCTCTCTATATATATATATACATGCAACTTAACTGGAATGACTGTACATGTTTAGACAGTTTTTACCAACAACAATCATGATGAAGATACTTTTTTAGGAAGTTGCATTTAAAATTTGGGTTTATGTAATATGGGTATAGTAAAAGTTCAGTTAACCTACACATAAAAATAGAGGTTCTAACCATTACTAGGAAGTGATGTACAGTCGCATGGCAAGAGAGAACATTATTAAAGTCTTCTGATGTCATAAGACAGAATTTTTATCTTGGCAAGGCTCTTTAGAAAGCCATATATGTACTGGAGCGTTAAAAGAAACTAGGAGGGCTTGAAGAACTGATTTTTAAGAGTGCTGTGGTGTCTCAGTTAGTTAACGTCTCAGTTTGCTCGATGTGTTTCAGTTAAGATCACAGTAAATCCTAGCCTTATGAAAGCCAGATCAAATTTCGACATCATCTGGCCACACCCCTGAGTGTTCACCTGGCTTATTAGTGACCAAATATTCACTGCTGGACATTTTCCAAATGATTAGTTGTATGATGGGGAGGTAAGAATGCATTTGTGCTGTCAAACTACCAACTGAAGCTGCTTCCACATTCCACCGTTCAACATGCAACACTACGAGACGAATCGATAGAAATTCTATCCGCTCCCCGCCATTACCAACGTGGCAACGTGACACATTTCCAGCATATGGTATTTAGGATTTACACACAAAAAGGGAGGAGAACTATCACTGGAAAAAAAATAATAATCTGTGGAAAAAAAACAAGACCAAGATCCTTCAAGAACAAATAAAGTTCAAAATCTGATGTGGTGTCATATATCATGCGGTGAGATTTACGCTGTATTGTCACGTGTGCAGAGCTGTAGCATTGAAATGTGGGAAAAAATCCATTTCTAATTCCTCTGTCGACAAGGAGGAGCTCTCACGAATCGCTCTGCGACTAGAATTAAGGAATCATGACTCTGAAGATGTGATTCCACATCCGAATACGAACTGAAGAAGTCAAAAGGACGGATCAGAGAAACAAATATATTTCCTTTCCCCTCACGCACACGTACACTCACACTCCTCCATCTGCAGGAATAGAAAAATGTCAGCCCAGCGGTTTCCAATCAGCCCTGTTTGCTGTCTGCTCCTCAGATTAATGACCAAACACAGAACGGCTGCAGGTTCAACTGGAGGTCAGCCTTCCTAGGTACCCCCCCTCCTTTTTCTCCTTCTTCATCCCTCAATCGCTCCCTCCGTGGGCAAATGAGAATTTGATTTTTCTCTGCACTGGGCAGAGCAGGAAGAGATGGATGGAGTTAGGATCGGAGAACCAGGTGCCCCTGCTGCTTTGTTAGGGAAATGAATGAGAGAGCTTCCAGAACACAAGCAGCCAGAGCAGAGACCAGAGATATATAGAGAGAGTGTCAAACAGAGCTTACGAAAAGAAAATGCTAGAGAAAAGAGTATCATGGAGTACTGGCTTGCTATCAGTGTTGGGTTTAATGCATAACTAAGTCATCAATTACTTTAATTTAATTACTTTTCCCTTAATTTTTCTGTAATTTAATTACAGTTACTTCTGATGTAATTGCATTAAAGGAGAAGTTCACTTTAAAAAAAACTTTTGCTGATAATTTACTCACCCCCATGTCATCCAAGATGTCCATGTCTTTCTTTCTTCAGTCGAAAAGAAATTAAGGTTTTTGATGAAAACATTCCAGGATTTTTTCACATATTATGGATTCCATTGGGACCCAAACGGTTCAAGGTCCAAATGACAGTTTCATTGCCGCTTCAAAGGGCTTTAAACGATACCAGACGATGAATAAGGGTCTTATCTAGCGAAACGATCGGTCATTTCAAAAATAAAATAAAAAGTTGACGTTTTATAAGCACAAATGTTCGGCTTGCTCTGTTCTGTGATGCGCGTTCGTGACGTCACGTAATACGCAATTACGTTGAAAAGGTCACGCTTGAAAAATTGAAGAAAATGTTCTTTTTGGCTTTTTAATATTAAAACACTCAGGATGCGCACACGAAATGGGCATTTTAAACGATAAACTGACACAAATACATTTGAAAATGTTTATATGGTCCTCCTTCCGCACATTTGTAAACACATCAAACTTGACCTTTTCAACGTAATTGCGTATTACGTGACGTCACGAACGCGCATCACAGAACAGAGCAAGGCGAACATTTGTGCTTATAAAACGTCAACTTTTTATTTTATTTTTGAAATGACCGATCGTTTCGCTAGATAAGACCCTTATTCATCGTCTGGTATCGTTTAAAGCCCTTTGAAGCGGCAATGAAACTGTCATTTGGACCTTGAACCGTTTGGGTCCCAATGGAATCCATAATATGTGGAAAAATCCTGGAATGTTTTCATCAAAAACCTTAATTTCTTTTCGACTGAAGAAAGAAAGACATGGACATCTTGGATGACATGGGGGTGAGTAAATTATCAGCAAAAGTTTTTTCAAAAGTGAACTTCTCCTTTAAATATGATACTAATATAGAACAATTCTATGCAAGACAATAGTGGATCAAACATCAAAATTGCTAAATTTATTCCGCTAACCTTAACCTTACAGTCTACTAGAGTTAGCTGACATGTAGTTGCAAAGTTACTTATAGTTAGTAGAATGTCTAGAGTGGGCTATCGAAATAAAGTGTAACCTAACCTTCTCCCTTTAAATATTTTGGTCAGTGTGATAATCATTTATGCAATTTTATATTATTTATTTAAAAGAATAAGTTGCATGTCTATCGTTCAACTGGTCGAGGTTGATGTGGGAGATTAATTAGTAATTCAATACTTTTAGTAAGAATAATTAGTACAGTAATCTAATTACACTGTTGAAGATGTTATAGCTAGTAATTATTTACTTTTTAGAGTAACTTTCCCAACACTGGCTGCTATACAAAAATAGAGTTAAACAGAATTAAGTGAATGGACTAGAGAAAAGTAAGAATTTAAAGTGCAACATAATTTACAGAAAATATAGTGTGTCTGAATATAAAGGATAGAGATTAAAGAACTGAGTATTGGGTGCTAAAATTATACAGTGGGCCTAAAAAAAACCTATATTAAACAAAAATAAATCTGTCATGTTTCTGAGCCTTTTTTGCAGTTACTTTTAACCGGTGAAATTTAGTGGGTTTAGTGGAGTCATTTCCTCAAGTTCACACAGGTGTCCTAGCAGAGTAACCACAGGTTTAGTTCATCACATTAACTATGAACAAGCTATACTAACATTTCACAACCATGAAGTATTCACAATTGTCTTAATACTGAACAAAATATTTTGTCATAAAAATAAATAGTTTTGCTTAAGACAGTATGTCCTATTTTTTCTAAAAACGAATGCCCCTTGGTTAGATATTTTATGCCAAAACAATGAAATACTAAGTTTATGATGCCTTATGTAATATTATAATGACATTCAGTTTTAATGGTTGGTAAAGCACAGCAAAAAGGTCTAGCATCTGAAACTCAAGTTTAGCTTGACACGTTCCCTGTCACAATGTTTCGTGATAAAACGTTCCAAACTGTGCAAAAGTCTCTGAAAGATAGACTGTTATGGTCTCACATTGTGTTTGAAGTCCGAGAGAAATTAAATAAAACTTAATACGTACTACTGGAGGATGTGACAACTTTTCCCTAATCGTATGAGAACTTGATAACATCAAGTATCAAGTTTCCCCATGAAAAATATTATTTGATATCACAGAGACTCCCATTAAAATAAATGGTTTCACTTTATTCTGATGGTCCACTTTAGACATTCTACTTTGCAACTACATGCCAACTATACTCAGAGTATAACAGACTGTTAGAGTTAGGTGAATAAGGGTTTGAGTTAGTAGAATAAGCTGACATGTAGTTGCAAAGTTATAGTCAGTAGAATGTCTGTTTGGGAAGCATCACAATAAAGTGTTAGCAGATATTAAGCAGAGAGTCCACTAACACTAATGAGAGTTAGTTGACATGTAGTTGCAAAATTACTTATAGTTAGTAGAATATTTTTACAAGTACATCTCTGAGGTTCTTGGAATCCCAAAAACGAAGAATCAAAAAAAGAATATTTTGCTTCGGTACTTGATTAATATTGTGTGGAGGATTGTTTCTTGACATTCTGATCTAATAGCACCAACACACACGTGGTGAATGCTGACACAGCGGTCAAAGCCTATTATGGGAACATTCGTCCTTTCTGTCAGAGAAGAGTAATCACTCATTGCCATGGTTTGTGTGTGTGTGTTTGCCCATGGCCTAATCATGGCAATGACCTGTCTTCTTAGACAAACACAAAGTGGCTTTTGCAGACTCGCTGGTTAATGAACTCGGTGTGAGGTTAAGTTCAGGGCTTGAGTTTCAAAAACAGGTTTGATTCGGTCTCTACATGTTCCTTAAAGGAATAGTTCACTCTGAAAATGACAATTCTGTCATCATTCGTTCGAAACATGTATGACTTTGTTTCTTCCATGGGGTGATTTTCTTTTTCAAGCGTTAACAATGAAAGCTATCGTACGACATTATGGTCATATAGAACACGTTGTGATACTTTTTACCGCTTCAAATTTGTATTCATTGTAATTGCATGGAAAAGAGCGACCTACAAAATATTTTGAGCAGTGAGCATTTTTTATTTAATGTTAATAATTGGGTTCCTGAAGTAAAAACTCCATTCAATTTCTTGATTCTTAACAATTACTTTTAAACCTTTAAAGAGAGTCTTACTGTGAGCTAAAAGGTTGTTAATTGATAGTATTTGCTTCTGAAGAATTTAGTTTTAAATGAATCCGTGTTTAACATTGGAATTTGTGGTGAAAAACTACATTACCCATGATGCTGTTTAGAAAATTCCACCAATCAGAGAGTCCAATCAAGCAAAACCCACAAGATTTTGTTAGCTCCGTTTTTAATTCGATTGTGCTGTTCGCAATGCTTCATGGGATTGTAGTTCATCTTTCCATAGCTAAAGCCATTAAGTGCACTGTCTTGTACCTTTGTATTTTTGTCTGATTTTCAAATACTATTTTGCTTCAAAGCTTGTAATGTTATGATTCACTTCGTAGCTGGTTGGCTTGGGTCATGGCTTACAACGCTTTAAAGACTTTTTGGAAATCCCTATGGGAGAAATTAATTTGAAAAAATCCGTAACCAACGTGGCCGAGCACAGTTGCACTCTATTGCAGTATTTATTATGAATGATTATTCTGTGCACATTTTTTTTATTTATATGCCCTCGTAATCTTTAAATCAAAATAACTTCCCCTCCCTCTTGCAGCTCATCTCTTCTCTTCTCTGATGATGTGTTTACTGGCGCGAGGGCGGGGCAACCTGTCACTCACATGACATCACAGCAATAGCAAACCAGCAAAAAGTCCCGCCCAACTTTTTCTTTTTTTCTTTTCTTTGAGAATACGCTTCACTGGAATATACGTCACAATAGGGAACATTATCGCAACTTGCGTTTCATACATACTTTAAAATATAAAGGAATTTCTGTTATGATAAAAACAACACAATAACTCACTTTCACCTGTGTTATTTTTAAAATCCATTTTCTTGCTCGTCAGGCACTGATTTGTTTTTGCTTGTCAAGACATGCGTGTATGTTTTCCTTTAAGTATGCTTGTGTTAGCCCTACCTGCCAGTGGACTGTGCTTGTGTGAGGGAGTGCATGTGTCCAGAGTCGGAAGTGTAGACAACTGTGCTTGCATGTGAGCCCTGTACCCTGTGTGATCAGTGTCTGTGTCCGGTCAGAGGGGAAGTTCAATGAGAGGCGAGTGTGTGTGTGTGTGTGTGTGTGTGTGTGTGTGTGTGTGTGTGTGTGTGTGTGTGTGTGTGTCTCTCTCTTTGTGTGTGTGTGTGTGTGTGTGTGTGTGTGTGTGTGTCTGTGTGTCTGTTGTGTTGTTTCTTTCCTTTACACTGACAATGGGGAGGTGTGTCACAGACTGTCACACCACTGAAAAATGAACTTCCTGTTCACTTACAAACACCAGGAAGTCCCCATCTGATGAAGTGTGTGTGCACAAGATCAGTGTGTTGAGAAAGAGGATATGTTCCAAATGGAATCCGACTATTTACCGAATTACTGTCCAGAATAAACAGTATGAACTGCAAAAATTACTTCTTAATGACCTGAAGTTTTTTTTTTTTTACTTCTTGTTTTCTGGTAAACATATTTAAAAATTGTTAGAACAAGACAGATTTATTTGAGAAGCAACACTGCATATTGTTCCTAATGAGATATTGTGTCATTAATACAAGTGTATAATGAAAAAAAAAATAATAATGTTTTTACTAGTTTAATACTAGTTTTTTTTCTGGTATGTTTGTTACTCAAATTTCCACTTGTTATACACAAGTTTCTGTTAAGCAGTGCTTCTCAATAAATGTTTCAAGCATTTGTAGATATTTTAACTATATAATACAAAAATACTGGTTAAAAATAAGGGGCAGGGGTGCAGTGTGCTAAAAAAATTATAGGATATAATAGGATAAAACAGTATGCAGTATTGTTGTCACATGACTTAGATGGCACGTTGCATATGAGTGGCCACCAGTGTCATAATCTTGAGAAGAATGTTGAAAATGGTTGTATGCTTAATATTTTTTGGGAAACTACGTTTTTTTTTTTTTTTTTTTTTTTTTTTTTAGTCCTTGATGAATAAAAATATCAAAAGAACAGATTTTATTTGAAATAGAAATATTTTGTAACATTAAAAACGTCTTTAGGGTCACTTTTGATCATTTTATTGCATTCTTGCTCAATAAAAGTATTATTATTTTATTTTTATGTTAGCTCTAGACTGAAAATCTACACATTGTGCACAGTAAATGCTGCAGAAGTAGAGTATGGTAATATGCCAGGGGCTTAAAACATAGTCCTTCATTAGCCTGATCACATGGTTGAGTAATTCAAAATCTCTTATGAATCTCTTCTGGATTATAGACTATAATGTGTTTATAGTGGCTCGGCATCATAATTATTCTCTAAAATTATGGTTCCTACCAGCTGCTTTCATCCAGGTGGGTATTACACACAGGCAATATTAACAACACATTTTATTGTGTTTTTCAAGCACCTCATAAATACACCCATTCATTTTTATTTCTTTTTTCACTATAGAGTTCCAAATGCTAATATTTTTCTCTTTAAATCCTCATGCACTGCATTTCCATACATTGTGTTCCTGATTTGATCCCTCGGCTTTTATGGCCCCTTTGCACCTCTCTTTACTTTGTGCCATGGAAAGAAGCGGAGGGAGAAAATGAAAACAAGCGAGAGGAAGACACGGAGACAGAGATAAAGAGGAAAGAAAGGAGAGAAGGATGGAGAGAGGGAGGGAAGGAGGGGTGGAGGTGAAGTGCTGGTCACAGTATCACAGGGTGAACATCAGCGCAGGGGGCCGAGGGTGAACCTCATTTTTCAGCCACTGTCTCTCTCTCTCTCTCTCTCTCTCTCTCTCTCTCTGCTCTCTCTCTCTCTCTCTCTCTCTCTCTGTCTGCTCGCTCTCTCTCTCTCTCAATATTTTGTAATTATTATTTAATTAATTTACAAACATTATACAAAAAGAATTGGCCACTGAATCATATGCCAGCAGAAGTATTCCAGGCATGTATAAAAAAACAAGTATAAAAAAAGTAAAAAGGGATAAAGTATAAACAAAAAAAGTATACACAAGTAAAAAGAAAAATAGGGAAACTACAGGACAAAAAACAAAAACAAAATATGAATCCACAGAAGGAATTTAATTGTTTTATTTTATATTTTGTTTTCATATGTTACTTAACAAAATAAGATCAAATATTTATTACAAAATTATTTTACTATTTAAAATAAAGTAAAATTTAATAAAAAAAATGCTTCACAGTTATTTAAAATATCTCTTTAATTTTCAAACTTATAACCAATTAAACAATTTTAGAAGTTAAATGTTCTGGTACACAACAGCATTAAAAAAATATTTAAGCATTAAATTAAATTCATGAAATATATATTTTTTAAGTCATGTCTCTGTGCATTTGTCAGTCACGAATAAAAAGTTAAAAGTATTTTTAAGATTGTTAAAAAAAGATACATGGGGGGGGGGGGGAGTTGCATGATAAAAGAAAAGAAAATATTAAAGAAAAGAAAAGAAAAAATAGAATAAAAGAAAAGAAAAAGAAATAAATAAAGGTATATAATAGCTTAAAACAGTATGCAATAGTCCAAGGTAATCTAAATTTTAGAAGTTAAATGTTCTGATAGCCATCAGCAAAAAGAGTTTAAAGATTAAAATAAATTCATGAAATTATTTTTTAATCATGTTAATTTGTCAGTCACTGATGAACAGTAACAGCAAACTGTTTATGCCTTGTACATAATTCAAACCTGTTTTATTCATCATAAGGATATGAGTTTGATGCTAATTAGCAGATGGGAATAATTTTTCTGTGCCAGAGAGTTGAAATATTTGACAGAGTACAATAAAAATGTGTGTAGATGAGAAAGAAGCACTTTCTGACGACAGAGGAATCTCTGACCCACCTGCTTAACACACACACGCCTCATGCAAGAATTGTAAATGGATTGATTATAATGAGAGAGAGAGAGAGAGAGAGAGAGAGAGGATAATAGGGAGAAAGGATAGTCAGCGATTAGAGAATTGAGAAATTAAGCACTTCATTCATTAGCAATTGTGACTTCATTAGATTCCTAATATCACACCAGTATAATTACGCCTGAAGCCATAATACAGATGAAGGTAAAGAGAGATACACCGAAAGAGAGAGAGGGAGAGATGATGATTGAGTCAAAAGAATGGAACAGACCAAATGGAAATGTGATAGTTAATTGCGTCTTCGATTATATATGTGTGCATGCATATGCATGTTAAGGAGTGTTTTAAATACGTTACAGTATATTCAAATGTGTTTGTTAGCATGTCTTTGTGTTTCTTTTCTCTGTAAATGCTTGCATGTTTGCGGTTATGTATTTGTGTGTATGATTCCTATGGAAACAATCTCTTATCTATCTTTCTGCCACAGAATAAAAAAGGTAATTGAGACTCTCACAATCTCTTTTTTCCTTGCAATTGCAAGTTTATATCTCACAATTCTGACTTTTTTTCTCAAAAATTTGAGATTATATATCACCATTCTGACTTTATAACTTGCAATTGTGAGTTTATATCTCACAATTCAGAGTTTATAACTTGCAATTTTTTCCACAGAATTGTGAATTATACACACACATTTATCTATATTCATATTTATCAGCTTTGCGAACATTCACTTCAAAAGTGTCTGTTATGTTACATACAAATACGTTTGAATTGTATATGATTTGTATTTGTTATAATACTGTATTTGTTATTTTTTGTGAAATTGTTTGAATGATATTAGCATTCTTGTTTTATGTTGTGTCTCTCTTTTTTTCTGAACATTTGCTGAAAGAGAAGTTTATTAATGTGCACTGTCCCTGTAAATCTAAACTTGTCCCTGTAAATGTAAACTGATTAAAGTAAAGTTTAGTGGGTGTGATGCCGGGTTTGTAAAGTTGCCGATGGATCTAGTTTTTGTTCGTATTAAGAATGAGGATTAACACACACGCCGTTCTCAGCTGTTAACCAGATGCTCCACAATGCAACACACATGTGATAATGTAACGTGTGTGAGTGATGACTGCATGTGTGTGTGTGTTTGTAAGGGTCATAGAAATGGAGAAAGCCAAAGCTTTAGATCCTCTAGTAATTTCACACACATTTAATATAAACGCCCTCACAAACGCTCACGATCACTAGATATAGGCAGATGTGAGCGAGTATGAAAACCTCTCTGTGAGATAGAAACATCCATCAAATAGCGAGGAGAAAGTGACTGATGAGGGGAAAACTAGAAGAAAGATTGAAAAATGAAAAAGATGTGCTTTCTCTCTCTGATAGCATATGGATAACATTCTCACCAGCCGAATGTTAACTATACAAGCTGCCACGGAATACACTCTCACACACACACACTGTCTGACAGAGACGTGAAAACACAGGTGTTTGCCATCCTGTAGGTTATCACACACAGGAATGCTTTGGACTGACCCACACAGGGCCTGCGCTAGCGGGGCGAAATACAGTGACTATTCTAGGGGACCGCTGGCCTTAGGGGGTCCTGCAACAGGGTCCTGGATACCCCGGCTATAGCCCTGGACGTACACCAAAGTAGTCTGAAACGTTGAGCCACTAAAGCCAGTATTCCTTCGAATATCACACACACAAGTAGAAACTATTTTAGAAGTGAAAATTGAATGTAAGAAGGTGATAAAATGCTTCATAAATAAATACTACTAATCAGAGACATTGCAAGTTCCACTAAAATAGACTAGAACTACACACACAGCAGGTGTGCCCCATCTCAACACCTAATGTTTGTCCTCCGCTTGTCCTGACTTTGACCCCTACATGACCCTACCCCTAACCTTGAGGATGACGGCATGAAGAACCATCAGTTTCTGGATTCCACATGGAAACGTTATCTCTACTCAAATTCTTCATGTATGAACTGAATTGAGTAAACTTAAACATGCCAAAATAACGTGATTCAATCAAGTTCATCCTACATGAAGTATTTGAGTAGAAATAACATGTTTCAATCACATGGAACCGCTGTCCATGATTTCTCTTCTTTGTCCTAGCGTGTATCCCATATTTGTATAGGGTCCGCTTGTTCGCATGCTTTTCGCCACTTGACTCGATCCAGGGCATCATCAGTGGTGATACTGACTGTGCGCATGTCCTCCGCCAGGCGATCGAGCCACCGCTGCTTTGGCCGGGCGTGCAGTCGATGATAGGCTGTTTTCACCACTGTCTCATTGCCACTTCTGATGAGTCGGGCTTCACGCATCTTATCAACTATGGACGCCACGCCCATGCGCCTTCGGACATCTTCGTTCATGACACGGTCAAATCGCGTGAGGCAGAGGGACCAGCGGAGCATCTTTATCTCCATAACGTGGAGGGTCTGCTCATGTTTGGTGGTGGCTGGTGAAATCACAGAGGACTTGGTTGTCGGCGTCTTTGATATTCATTATTTGACCGATGTCCAGTGTCGAGCGATGGCGGGCGTTCGCGAGTTTGTAGATTCAGTTGGCTCCTTCAGTCATGTCAAGCTGGGCATAAAGGGCGGCGTGGTTCCGGGCCTTTGCGGTAGCCACCGCCTTCTTCATTATCGATTTCTGTCATCTGTACTCATGCCAGTCGTCGGCAACCCGTGAGACACGCCACAACTTGAACGCGGCCTTCTTCGCCTTCGTAGCTTCTTGAACCTCGTTGGTCCACCACCAGACCTGCTTGTCTACGAATCGTCGCACTGGCTTGCCCAGTGTGTTTCAACAGGCTGGTCACCGTCAATGGCGGCAATGTGGGTGTTGAGCGCGGCAGCCAGTTGTGTTGTCTTCTTGGGCAGGCACCACCACTTGATCTTCTCAGGACCGGTAAGTCGAGCGTGGGGTCGGAGGCCGAGGTTCAGCCGGAGATCAAGGGCTAGTAGCCGGTGTTGGGAGGCAATTGTCTCCGATGGAATCACCTTTGCATCCATGACCAGCTTGATGTCGCACAGTCATATAAGCCAATAATCAATCTGGGTCGATCGTCCGCTGATATAAGTGGCGAGATGGGAGTCACGTTTCTTGAAAAACGTGTTGGCAATGACCAGATCGTGGGCCTCTGCGCAATTGAGAAATTGACCGCCCCCTTCATTTCGGGTCCCATAGCCTTGTCCGCCATGTGCCTGCTCGTACCAGTCTCGCGCAGCCCCAACATGGCCATTGAGGTCGCTGCCAATCAGGAGATGCTCATCGATGTTGATTGATCGAAGATAATCGTCGAACTGACACCAGAATTCCTCCTCCTCGGCTTCAGTGCACCCGGTATAGGGGGCATAGCAGGAGACCACTCTCAGGATCACCGACCCAGTGTCGATCATAATTGACATGAGGCAATCCAAGATGCAGTTGACCTCAACGACATTGTTGCGCAGCTTCTCGCTGACGATGGTCACCACTCCATTTCGGTTTGTCACTCCATAGTAGAAGAGCTTGTACCCTTCTCCAATGTCTCTCGCCTTGGCGCTTTTCCATTTCGTTTCTTGTATGCAGGCGATATCGACACGCTGGGTTCTCAATGAGTCGGCCAATTCGCGGGTTCTTCCAGTAAGCGTGCCAATGTTGAGGGTTGCAAATCATAGATGTTGGACTAGCCTCTTCAGCCTGCCCATCCATGAGCAGGTAGCCCTCGTCCACTTCGCCTGTGGGGGACGCCCAAACATTCGGTTCTAAATGTCGTTTAGGCATTGCATTTTTTTTGACTATTGCTATTTGACTATTGGTGGTGCCTTTTAATATGACAGGAAGTTTCGGTCAGCCGACGCGTCACACCGTCTGTCACTGACCACCCTCACCGTTGGCCTGATCGAATAAATCATTGTTTTCCGGCCGGCACCACGTGGAGGTGGTGATGGGATTTTGCTGGCCTCCGCTGTCCATGATTTCATTGAGTAAATTTAAAGTAAGATATTTTTGAGTGTAGCTGCTAATAATAACACGTACTAACAAGCTCAGAACTTTTCTTGCCAGGTGTTGCATCACAGTTAGATCCATGGGATTCTTATAATAGCTTCTTTTTTTATTAAAACAACTTAAGTTCTTGTTAGCTTAAGTTCGGTTACACTTTATTTTGAGGTGTCGTTGTTACAGTGTAATTATACATTTAAGTACTGAGTAATATTAAGTAACTACATGCACGCACTTGGTTTGGTTCAGGGTTAGTTGCATGTAATTATGCATAATTTATAGTTATTACTATAGTAACTACATGTAACATATGTAACAATGACACTGTAAAATAAAGTGTTACCGCAGGTTCTCAACCCAAGCACTTGCTCTACACTTCACCACAATAGTAATGCCCCAAAAACACCAACATAACAGAAACTCTTTTAAATTCCAGCATAATAAAACATTAAACATCAACAAATCTCCCCATTTTGTCATCTTGATAAAAATGCATAAAAGTAACACTTTTTTTCATAATACACCTGGTCACTGCGTTTCTTCTGATTGGATAGCTATTTGACTTGTTAAAACGGTTCCATTTATACTTGCCACATAAATGTGTCTTCACAAAACAAATACAAATCCGATCTTCAATTCCCACGCTAATTTGAACAGAGTTCATGTCAAAGAAAGCACCAGATATGCGCTGCATTTTATTTATCACCAGTTCAGATGATAAATAAGAGATCAAATATAGCAATAGGAGAAAGAGCGACATCAGCACTGGTAAGATCATTAAGTCTCACTACTTTTAATGAAGATGATTGTGTTTTGAGCATCTGTTACTTTCAGTTTCGTTTTCGCGTCGGCTTGTCGAAGAACTACTCAGCTGTTCATCTGCGGCGATGCATGTTGCAGTAGCGCTGTCATATCTGGTTATAACATGTCACATAGCCTATAACACGCTCTCACACGTCTATTTTTTTTTTATTTTGGGAGGAGTTAAATTTAGATATGTGGTTTCAACAACCAGATGCATTTACACTTGTCTAGTTTCGTCTGGGATGCATCTCAGACCACCTCCTGAAGTGGTTTAAGTGATCGGATTCCATCTGTTTGGGAGGGTATTTACACCTGGTCTTTTCAGAGAAAACGCATGGAATGACCAGGTGTAAACAGGCCCTGACTTTCTCTATCCGGCACCGTGCAAAGCATGATGGGAAGAGAAAATAATGTTTCTATAATGCTACTTTTACACAACTTTTGCTTCACAAAGCAGAAAGTGGATGTAAGAAAATAACTAAAGCATTGAACATCCACATTTCCACCATCAGGGCAATATTTAAGAAGTTCCAATCAACTAAATATGTTACAAATCTGCCTGTAAGAGGACATGTGTCTATATTATCTTAATGCACAGTGAGGAGGATAGTTTGAGTGGTCATAGGCTCTCCAAGGATCACAGCTGGAGAATTGCAGAGATTAGTTGAGTCTTGGGGTCAGAAAGCCTAATTTATTTTATTTATCAAACAGCAACTACATCACCCCAAGTTGTTTGGGAGGGTTTCAAGCAAAATCCTCCTCACTCATCCAAAAACAAACTCCAGCATATTCAGTTGTCATATCACGACAGGAACTTCAAAAGGGACCTGGTTCTAAAAACTTAAACTAAAAAAAAAAAAGCTTTTTGGCAGCAAACCTATCAGATGTGTTTGGTGCAAACAGGGATAAAAAGTACCCCATGTCCACGCCACGGTTAAATATACTGCTGGATCTTTAATGTTGTGGGCCTATTTTTGGCTGGAGGTCCTGGACATCTTGTTCAGATACATGGTATTATAGATTCTATAATTATAGGTATTATAGATCCTGACCGCTTCTACTAGAAATCGTATAATGGGCGATGGTTGAATCTTCCATCAGGACAACGATCCAAAACAAACATCAAAATCAACAAAACAATGCGTCACTGAGCACAAAAGCTTCTGCCATGACCGTCCCAGTTGCCTGACCTGAGCCCTATAGAAAATGAGTGGGCTGAACTGAAGAGAAGAAGAGCCAACAAGGAGCTGTGAATCTGAAGGATCTGGAGAGATTCTGTATGGAGGAATGGTCTCTGATCTCTTGTCAGGTGTTCTCCAAACTCATCAGGCATTATAGGAGAAACCTCTTTTCTAGCTGTTATCTTGGCAAAAGGACGCTGCAATACTTGGGTGCCAATAATTGTGGCCAATGTGAACTAGAGAAAAACATTTATTTCACAATGTGAGTTTCCCCCCACTTTCAATGGTTTTACTTCAATGAAAGTTTAGAGTTTTGTGAATTTTTTTAATGAAAGATCAAAAGAATAAACAATGCAGATTTATTTTCCCAGCCGCCTTTGCTCATATTTACCAAGGGTGCCAATATTAGTGGAGGGCACTGTATATATAAACATCATATCCGTACCGTGTAAGTTTCATTTAAACATTCTCCAACAAGTCCACCATTAAACATGTTAGTAGTCTGGATTGTGTGTGCAATAACTCAAAGCGTTCATTATACTAAGCGGACAGCTATATGGCAATATCCAGTCTGACATTTATTTACATGTTCTGATATAATGCAGGCATTAAACGCCTCAAGATTATTTATAGAAAAAAATATAAAAAAGCACTCCCCTCCAAACATTACATCTATGATCAGTACAAACCTTTTTTTGATGTTTTTCTTTTAAATCACACATTTAATATTAGTGGCTGATATGTATGAGATTAATCAAGATCATCACAGATCAAAATAATTTATCAACAATCATAAAAAAAATTATTCCAACCATTAGAAAATATAAATCCAGTTAGAAAAAAATATATAAATATAATATATATATATATATTAATGTCAAATAGCCCCAACAAGTAAGTAGTAAAACAAAATGCAATTTTTATTATGATGCTCTTATGTTGTGAAAATGATAAACATCTGACAGATTTCACAAGGGGAATGTAAACTTATAAGCAAAAATGTATGTCTGAACGTGCCCAGACTGACCTACTAACTCACTTTTTAGTAATTGCTTAAAGTTTAAAATAACTCAAGGGCATGTTTAGTCTCCCATAATGCTGTTCACCCAGTAGCCTAATACAGCTAGAAAGAGAAAGAGCGAGAGCGAGACAGTACGGCTGAGTTATGGCCGATGTTCCGGTGTTTCCCCTGACACATCTGCGTTGTATAAACACTAACGGTGGACCACTGACCCCCTACCACAGACGCCTGTATCCGTTCCTCCTCTATCCTCGCTAAAAGCGCCCATTCAGATTAGGAAGCCCTCACACCACTTTATTTTTCATTTATTTTCATTTGCAGGTGGCCTGTGTGTGTGTTAGTGAAGCTCTTCATCTCTGTGTGTGTCGCTGTGCTTGTTTAGATCATGCTCAGACTCTCATGTATACAGTAAGTGTTAGCCAAAGTACATTGTGTGTGTGTGTGTCTCATGGATATTCTGCTCATTTGGTCCATGTGTGCACTGTGGTGTCCACGACCACAACCTCAGTTAAATTCCTCCTTTTACCCACACGCCATCAATAAGTCCAGCACAAACAGCGGACTGAAAGCTCCCTCTGCACATCTCGCAACCGCTGCCACCAGTCCCCTTCAAGCCATCAAGCATTCACATTAACCTTCAGCTACAATTGCTTCAGGCTGCTCCTTGGAGAACACTGGATGTATTCAGCCTCAAACTACACTTGAACATCTGCAACTTCGACATGGTTGGAAACTCTGATTGGATGAGATATTTTTCATCCTCCAATCAACATCTGAGGATGCTGAAAGGCAGGCTAATTGATGTTCGGTAACATGCACAAAATATTGTTAAAGATTCGATATTTCTGTTAAATAACAAATTTGGAGTTAAATATTGAGGGTGGTTTTGCTGTAAAACGTTTTATGCTAACACAGCTCTTGTATACTGTATGCCTATATGCAGGCTGTTTCCACCTAATTAGGAGATAAAGTATTTATTAGGTTTGTCAAAAATAATGCAGTAATTTCTGCTATGAAGATTTTCTGTTTGACAAGCTAAAATATTTAACGTAATTAACCCAGCATCTGTTTGGTTAGCATTACAGTATATATTCACACGATCTAATTTGCTCACCAGATCCGTTAAGCGCGCAAGAGAGTGTGTGTTGGACCAAGGATGGTCCGCATCATGTAGGCCTATCCTATGATAAGCCAGTCATTCATTCAAGTACTTTTAAACAATTCAAGCGTAATAAGACACAAAAAGAGAACTCAATTCGGTACTGGCGCGCTGTCTGGGAAATGCGCGCACAGAAAGCCAGTTCTCAGATTTGATTTCTCTTTTTTGTCTTATCGTGCTTGAACAGACAAAAACACAAAAAATTATGTCAAAACGCTGAGTATCCTCATAAGATGATCTCAAAGAGATGCGTGTCAGATCCACGTCATGCGTGCCAGCTCTTAAAGTGACAGCAGTCTAAAAAACCTGCTGCAGTCTGTCTTTAATGTTCATTTTAAAAAAAATAGAAAGATCTCTTGACTGCTCTTGACTGAATAACTTTTGTAGTTTCAAGGATTAATCTCTAATTTATACTGTGAAGACTATGCCGTGTTATTTTACATTTATTCAAATTCTGTGGTATTTCAGAATTCTAATGTTAGACCTACCAAAAAATCTTAAATCTTTACAGCTGGCATGAAACGGAAGTTGCGATATTCTTTTCTTCCCAATTGTGACATCGGAGTGAAATAGCGGGCCGAAAAATGTAGGCCGGGGACCTGATTTTGTCTATCAGAAATTGATTGTATGGTTATGGTTTGCTATTGCTGTGATGTCATGTGAGTGACAGGTTGCCCCGCCCTCGTGTCAGTAAACACATCATCAGAGAAGAGAAGAGATGAGCTGCAAGAGGGAGGGGAAGTTATTTTGAATTAAACAAAAAAATCATGCGCATTGATAAATAATTTATAATAAATACTGCAATTTTCCATAAAAAACAAGAATTGTCCATTCTGATTTCATGGTGACAAAGAAATGTTTGAGCTTCATATTAGTTAGGCTAGTAGTTTTTGTTGTGGTATAAAAATTTGAATCAAGAATTGTGAAACGTGATAATGGTAGTAACAGAGTTTGACGGTAACAGAATTGAAAATGTTTAACTTTTTAGCCAAAAAACCCACTTGCTAGTATAAATGCTAAGAGCACATGGCACTAATGAAATCATGATTAAACAACCCACTGTGTGATCAGTGATAAATTATTTTTCCCTTTTGATATTGTGGTAACAATTTTGACATTTTACAAAATAACTCTTGGTGCAAGACCTTTTTAGATTAAAATATTTAGCGCACATACTTCTCAGTGCTTCAGATCAAATCAGTGAGGGGAAGTGACATCATTTCCTGTATCATTCATAATTACGGGAGATAATTACACCAATTTAAATGCAAAGTATAGTACGGTAACAGATTTGACCCATATGGACACACATTTTTATCAGATAAAAGTTATTTAAAAAAATGTAATGTTGTAGAATTAGGAAAATTACTATTTAGGGCTTTTATAAATAAAATAAATGAAATATTATCAAAAGAAAAGTAAAATAAAATATTTTGATTACACAATGATTCATTATGGAATAAAATACACTGAATAGTTTGGACAACAAGAAATCATTATTTTCAGCTATATAACACTTTTTTACAGGTTTACCAACATTCTTTAAAATATCATCTTTTGTGTTCAACAGAAGAAAGAAACTCATACAGGTTTGGAACAACATGAGGGTGAGTAAATGACGACAATTGTCCTTTTTGGGTGAACTATCCCTTAAAGTAAAATTTTGTGATGCAAATGCACAATGAGAAAAAGTCACAAATATGAGATGAAATTTTGAGATATCAAGTCATAGTTATGAGAAATACAGTTCCAACTGTGAGATATAAAGTCCAAACGGTGAGATAGTTACAGTACATTGTGAGATATAGTCACAGTTACACGAAACGGCAACAACTGAGAGAAATAAGAGCAATTTGAAATTTGTGAAATTGTTGAAATTGCAATTGTAACATTAAAAATTGCAAAAAGGAGAACTTCGAAATTTCGAGATAAAACTCGCTATTGTGAGAAATACAGTTTCAAGTGCGATATAGTAATACAACAGAGGAATTAAGTCACAGTTACCATTTTATCCTATATATAAATCTGCATCATGAGTCAACGTAAACTTGCAGTGCAAAAGAAAACAGTAATTTGACAAGCTTTCACAAGTCCATTCTTCAAGTATTTATGATTGTTGAAAGTCTTGAAACTCGGCCAACAACTAATCGTTCCTCTTTATTCAGCAAGACTCTATGAAGACACAAAGAACCGTGTGTTTGTTTACAGCTGTGTGTGTCAAAACTCCTGTAACATTCCAAGCGAGGTCACGGCTGGGTTAAGGAGGGGTCAGAGGTTCTCTCTCTCTGTGTGTGTGTGTGTGTGTGTGTGTGTGTGTGTGTGTGTGTGTGTGTGTGTGTGTGTGTTCAGCAGAAGAATGTCAGAGGCCCACTGCCCATCAGTCTGCTGGGGAAGGAGGGACAGACTGAAGGGGAGCGGAGGTGAAGGATGGGAGTTTGGGGTGAAGGGGAGGTGAGGGGGCATTTGGGGAAGGTCAAACAGCGGTCAAATACAAAACACACACACAGTCGAACCAGTCGGCCCAGCTCGCCCTACATTCCGACTCACCAGAAGACCATTTCCTTTCCACAGACCCTCAAAGCACACATGCATACAGAGCTAGAGGCTATTTTTAGTGTTCATACAGGAAGAAAACCAGAATGCATGGGTATGTGGGTGGCAACTCCCACGGTGCCCCGCGCACCCCTCCGCCTCGTCCTGCACAATAGCAGTGCCTGAATCCCCATGAATGAGCAGTCAGAACACGGGACACGCATCCTAAAGTGGGATCAATGCACAAAGCGTCGTCTTCTCTTCCAGACTGGCACCTACCAGAAGACCCCCACTGTCCTTAACACTCCCCAACCACCCATAATCTGATAGAGTCACTCCCCCCCCCAGTCGTGATGGCTAAAAAATGAGACCGACCTTTGACCTGAAGTCGTTCTCTCTCTGTGGACGCAGATGACAGCTCACAAATCAGGCGTGTCGTGCGCAGGAGATTCCACTTCACCAGAGCGTTCGGTCTCTGCGCCATGTTAATCTGGATTACCTGAATACAGCGTTCACACTTAATTCCCATGCACACACACATTCGTCAATGGTTCCCGGCTGAGAAAGGAACTTTTCTGAAAATGAAAGCTATTTAAGTACACGACGTTGTGAAAAATGATCGTAATGAATAGTAAAAAAAAAAAAAAAGTGTTAGGTAAAAACCTGTTAATTGGTTAAGGCCCGGGTATACTTAATTTTCCGTGTTCCGCTCCATCTCATGCACAGTCTAAACCCTAAGAGCTTTCAAAGTTTACTTCAACACCTTCTGTCTCAACATTCAACTTGCGCATGTGCTTTTGCATGATACCATCCGCACGGACACAAAGATCCTCCTGATGACGGAAATTACGCAGACCGTTGCGGAACAGCTAAAGAATACTTCTGGCTTTAGCGGAAAGTTCTGGAAAGTCTGGAAAGTTCTGTAAACTGTAAAGTCTAATGGGCTCTTTAATGCAATTTTACAGTAATACTTTTTGAAAGTGACAAGGAGAAGGCATCATATAATTTACAGTGAAAAACTGTGAATTTACATTCCCAGAATTCCCAATGACACCCTATGTTTGTTTGTTTTTTCACTGAAATAACTTTCTTCTAACTTATGTGCATTTGGGTTTAATGTCCTCTCACATCTTATGTTGTTAAATGTATGTATATTGCGATATTTTAGTGTCAAGTGTGTTATGGCAACACAAACAGCATAATCCACATAAAACATTTTTCTAGAATTTTTTTTTACCAAAACCATTTGCAGGAGACAAACAGTTTTACAACCACAAAGCAATTCATTTCCCTCACGAGCACAAAACTTTTGCGCTTATAAATAATAATAATTATAATAATAGTCTATAATAAGAATGCCTTATAAATCAATTTGAATTTAACTATAAATAAAACGTTGAGACAATACTACATTTCTGGCAACCACAGCTGCTGTTTTTTTTAAAACTAAGTTTAACAGATTTTTTCCGTGCACCACACACACACACACACACACAAAAAGTAATAAAAAACCAAAATTAAAGAATGTAACTCAGTTTGTCCCATAACAACTTGCTGAGTCGATATTTCTGCCAGCCCTGGATGAGTCAATGTTTTTTTATTTGTGTGTTAGACAGTAAAAACAAAGGTCTTTTATTGTTCTAGTCTATAAGGAGCAATAGTTTTGTCATTTCTAATGCTCGGTGCACACCGACGATGACACAAAACGTCTTTGGAGAAACAGGGGGAAATTTCCACTCCACGCTCACTAATAGTTGTTTACCTCTCGCTTTCTCCTGCTCTAATACATATCTGTCAGGTGGTGTGTGTACAGATGAGGAGGTTCTCGTCACCAGCCTATACGTGTGCCGTGTGGATGATTGTATAAAGTGCACCCACACACTCCTCTGCAGGTGGTCTGTTATGCCAGTAATGGGGAGTACACAAACCTGTTGTGTTCCCACTCTGTTATGGCAACATGGCTAGAAAACAAAAGGATTTTCATCACAGAAGCTCTCTCCGGCTCAGAGTTGCACACCTTTATATACTTGCGAGCAGCACACACACACCCTCCAAACCAGACACACAGGAGCCAGTCGCACCGTGTATAAAGAAACCCGTTCCATGCCATAGACCTGAATCCACAAATACACACATTAGCAAAGAAGCCAAAATCCTCTTGTGTGTGCAGTGTGTACATGCACAAACCAAGACGCCGCATGCTGTAGCATTTTGAGTAAAACATCTATTGTTTTGACGCTCAATCCCATCATTTCTGCTGTATTGCCTCATTTTAAGGAGCTTATTTTGAGACCAATGCTGAAAATGGACAGAATAAATTATAAACACAATGACTGCACTAATTTGCACACCCAAAAAAAAAAAAAAAAAAAAAACACATCATCATCATCATCATAAGTTTGACACAGATAGGGAAGACTAAACCATCTTAAACAGCCCAGAGAAAGTTTGAGGTGCTTTCAGTGTGAGCCCCCTGCTGTTCAACCAGGAACGGAATTACAGGTTGGTGTAAATTTAACTTGGACTAGATTTGTTGTCGGTGTTGTCATGTTTACATTTTACATTTGAGTGAGAAAGGAAGCTAACAGAGCAGTTCGGAAGAGTTTTTGCGCCGGAAACAAACATGTCAAAATGTAACCCACAGGCCTACTTTTCAAACTCGACTTAGCCTGTGTGTGTGTTATTATATTCCTTAAAAATGACAAAGAAAAGTGGACAAGCATATTTTTGTGTATATCAGACTGTCCTTATTTATAGAAAAAAAAAGTGTATTAAGAGTTTTATTTTATTCGCATTAGATCTCTACATGTCGCGTTTCTAAAATCCACAAACAAAACGCGACTTGATTCTTACATGCAAAGATCGTTGAATTACTCAATAAAATGTGTCGGAGTCACTTATTAAAATTTGATCAAAATTGATCAAAACTTTATATGATTTTGGTTTCTCACTGACGCGCTCGAACGCCGTAACAAAACAAAATAATAACTAGCCTATTTTGAAACAAGACAAAAACAACGAGAGAACCGGAGTTATTTTACCAACAAAGCCTACAAACTAAATAAAACATTTTTTTTTCTAGACGTTTTTGCAGCAAAACTATTACAGGAGAACAACCGTTTTACAACCACGAGGCTAGGCTACTTTCGCGCTTAGGCTATAAACAATAATAATAATAATAATAATAGGTTAATAAGAATGACGTAGGCAATAAATCAATTCGATTTCAACTATAAATAATAGGTCTACATCGATTAAATAAATGTTTTAGGATTTTATACATTATATAAAATCATATATTAAACTGAAAATGATAAAGGTCACTTTGTGTAGATATAGGATATCATTAGCCTATTCCAAAAACAGTAGGCCTATTTATAGGATAACATAACTTCCAAAGATAGCTTATTAAAATCGGTAACAATAAAAATATTAAATTAACTATGAAAAGTAGTAACTTTATTTATAATAATAATAATAATGACAATAATAATGAGGTCATCAATCATGACCATTCATAACCCCAAAAACCTCACGTTCCGATTCATTAAAATTAATTTACATGCCCTTAAACCGCATTATTTACACTCAGTCAAGCAGGAGAATTATGTATTTTCCAAAACGTGGACAACCATAGAGGCGATTACAGAATTTGTACGCCCCGTTTATGTGTGGAAGGCTAAACCACACAAGTGAAAGGAGACGTCTCGTTTGATTTAAATAGGCTATTTCTAATTCTATTGTAGGCCTAGGCTACTTATGCTTTTCAGCTACTTCGGGTGGTCGACAATAACGGACGAAAATTGATCAATATCTTAGTTATTCGCTGCCGCTTGCTTTTGGAAAAATCTGGTATGCAAAAATCTCTTATTTTCATGGTGTCGGAATATCACAAGTGTCATTTCCCAAGGGAAAGACGGCATCCATGTGGTGTTTCAGAGCTGCTGGTGTCCTCCAACATCAACACTGCTCTAGCCTCAACTGCGCCACCTGCTGTTCGTTCAGCTCTACAACAAACCCTTAGAGATCCGAGAACACATCATGAACAGACAAGCTCTTAGCTAACAAATCAACCACCGATCGATGAAATTAATTATCTCCAGAAGAACGAAGAGGACATTTTAAAATTGGACTTTTTATAATCCGCAACGTTGTTTGAGGCTCTGCCATAAACACACTCCAAAACATATGCTATTTTACCCTTCGGGTTCATTAGAGACTCATAAATATTTCAGCCCTCAGAAATCTGGAATGTCAATTCATCAGGAGTGACAGACCTCTCTTAGCTCTTCTTTTTTGATATTCCCTAATTATCACCCAGACACGATGTTGATT
This sequence comes from Leuciscus leuciscus, assembly GCF_965113295.1. Classification (NCBI taxonomy): domain Eukaryota; kingdom Metazoa; phylum Chordata; class Actinopteri; order Cypriniformes; family Leuciscidae; genus Leuciscus; species Leuciscus leuciscus. The sequence continues at coordinate 60,927,379 of NC_138725.1, forward strand.
TATGGTTTCCGACAAATGTCACGCGTCCGGACCTTTTCGGCTGTTGATCGACGACGTTATAAATAAGTCTTTCTGAATTACAGTAGGCCTCTTATACTGTCTGTGTTTGATAACTCGTTTCCTCGCGATATCTTCACACCTTCACAGTAAATTACAGTCAGTTACGACGGCAAAACCTTTTCTCTTAAATCGTCGTAAATTAATGTATCTGCGGTTTACATATAGCCTATTATGACAGGCCTTGAAGCTGAGGAAACTTTTTAATGGTTTATTTTAAATTAGTCTAACTATTGCAGATTTATAAATCATGATCTTGACTTAATGGATAGTCTTAGACTAAAAAAAAAGTAAGATGCGGCGTTTATTTAAGATCTAGGAACTTGTCGAATCGAAATCTTTTATTTGTTTTTCATGGTTCAATTATTTATTATTATTAGGCTATACTGTGGCTTATTTTGAAGTAAATTTCAATAGAATTGTAAAATTGTAAATAAATATATATTTTTTTTTAAACAAAAACTTAACAGCACAAAAGCTAGGCTAAATGAAAGACAAACAAATGTAAAGTGTTTTAAGGTGACCTTCATCATCATCATCATCATCATCATCTTCTTTTGGTGAGTGACACCGAGCTGCGAAGTGCAGAATTACGTAATCATTTCACAAGCTTTAATTAAGACAGATTCACAGGCCTAACGTGAAGCCAAAACTTTATTTCGGAAGCCTAATTGCTTATCCGTCACAGCCACGTCTCGATTAGTGTTATCATATATAATTTTAAGTATTTACTCTCACTATTTAACACACATCCGATTGAAATATCAAGCATAACAGAAGCGCAAAAACGATATAAAAAACGATCAGTCTACTTTATAGTGGGAATTATCTTTAAACGTGTGTCTCATAAAACTAAAAGACTGGCTAATTATTGCCCAAACGGTGATAGAGAGTGCATAACGTTCAATTATTGTCAGACAAAGCACTTACAACACGGGATTTTTGTTGAAATGAGGCTAGAATTTACACTTGTCATATTCTCCATAACTACCGTACATGTTAATTTAAAACCTCTCGCAAATACAAACACCATTATTGCTTGTTTGACGTTGTTTCAAAGTCACGCGAGATAATAATACATTTTCCGAAATTACCCTGAATTTTATTTACATAAATGAGACTTGATTCAATGTCTGTATCTTTTGGTAACATCAATCTGTTAAAAGCCACAAAATGCATTTTAATTTTAATAGGCCTACATGTATTTTCTCAAAACAAGTAATTCGTGTGCTATATTGGAACAATCACGTTACTCAAATTACAATAAATAGTCTATAAATATTAAATGCATAAATGTGCATGTTAAAATATTTCTATATTTTTCATTTTTAATTAAAAATAAATTAGATTTCCATTGGGCTTAAAGTAAAAGACTGTAAAAAGGTCAAAAGGCATACGATTATTGAAAAAAAGAGTTGGCATTAAAAAAAAGTTGTTTAGCATAATCTATCATTATTATTATTTATCAAAATAATAAGCATTTGATCAGTTGTAGGCTACTGTAAAATATTATAGCCTATTTAAAAAAGAAAAAGAAAAAAAAAGTTCAAATCAAAGTAATTTTAGCTTGTAGCCACGCAGGGAGCTATTCTGTTGTCATGTGACAAGAAACCCATAAAAAAGAGAAAAGACCCCGTTAGATCATGACTATTTTCAGATCAAACAGGACAAAGCACAATACACATTTTAGAAAGAATTGTAGTAACTTAGAACACTTAGGCATACTTTGTAAGAAAAGGTATAGGCCTATAAAAGTTTTTAATTTATTTTTATTTTTTATGTTCAACATGAATATAAAGACTTCGACCCTTTAGGAAGAAAAAAAAACGGCATCACCGGAAATCAAAACTTCTGAACAGCTAACAAATAAATCTCGTGCATTTCCCACACTTATAACTATTTGCAACTATACATCAACGTAATTATTGTCAATAGCCTCTTTAATTTTTCTCTTGAAAAAAGAAAAGAAAAGGTAGAAGACAAATTCCCTAAACCTGCTGATTTGATAGCGTCCAAAAGAAACAGAAAGAGGGAACCGAAGGCCAGACGCTTGAAGTGAAGTCGTGATTTCCGTGAGAAGGAGGAGGGGGAGGAGGAGGGGGGCTCAAGAGGGGCGCTGAGAGACCGCGGATGAGGGGACTTGATGTCAGTGGTTTTTTCCCTCCTTACCGGGAAAGTGAACAACACCCGCGAGCGTCGAGCGACTGTTGAAAAAGTTTCTGCGTGTCTGGAGTCTGATGCGCGCGCGCGCTCTAAATGCGGGGGAAAAGAAGAGAATAAATCGATCAGCTTGAACGCGTTGCCGAGGTCGCGTTTCACCGAAGGAGCAAAGTGCTTTTGTTGTTTGGTAAGTGTGGTCCGTCATCCCTCTGTAGCTCGCCTTGAAATGGACATTAACAACTTAAAATCACTAAGCAGGTCGGACTGACTCAGCTATACTTTATGATTGGTGAGGTCTGTTTATTCAATATATGACGATATATAATCCTGTTAGTGAGAGAGATAATTCACGAGTAGTAATGTGTAGTTTGTTTCTTGACACAGGAAATCTTTGCTGATCCTTATGGCCTGCTGATTAGTGAAGCATGTGTCCCCAAATTATGTCTCAAACTCATAATTAATACACATTGTATTATAAATTATGAGAGGCTGCTTTTATTTATTTATTTTATATTTTGCCTTTTACATTTAGCAGTGAAAGGAAACTTAGGCTACCATAAAAGTCATATCTTCCCTATTTGTAAAAACATTTTGAAAATCACCTCAATTCATTCATGTTAAAAAAAAAAAAGTCATTTGATGTAATTTCTGTATTTTTGTGTCTCATAGACTGATTAAAATGCTATGATTCAAATATATGAAAATAATAAAGAGACATATTCAAATGATACGATAAGTGGAAGTTAAAATTAAAATGGGTTCATCAAAAAGTCAGAGTATTTGTATTGAATGTGTATGTCTACAGTCATTTACTTTGTGTTATACTCCAACTGTGATATTTTCCCCCTTTTTTATATAAAGTTTAAAGACAAGGTAATCAAACACGCCAACCATCTTTCTAAAACACATTTCTCTTTAATGTTTATATATAAACATCTCTGTAAGTCACAGTGTATGGCGCTTGTTCTTTCACAAGGTTCAATAATGCAGAAGTTAAACAGTCTTGCGATTTATAATGCTGACAATGAAAAACAAAGCTGAATTTCAGGGGTGTATCTTTCGACTCCAGGCAGGTATGGGCAAGTGATAGATCTTTTTCCTCCAACTTAACTTAACTTAACTGGTATTAGCAACATCAATGAACAGTAAAAAATTCTCTGAGCAAAGACTACAATCCCTCTGTATAAACCAAATGTTACTTAAAAGCCTTCTAAACATATTTCTGTTCCACAAAGAACTGAGTCGTCTTTGAGATCTGGGATTACTTTAGCCTTAATTTCTGGGACACTCTCAAGAGCCAGCTGAAAGCAGAATTGAATCAAAGATATACGGCCTGCGCCCTTTTGTGAAGCGTTTTGGAAACCGTCAGCCTTGTGACCACAGAGCGCAGACATTCAGACAGCCGTGGACATTCACTGCACAATGTGAATGTTGGCTTCTCTGAATGGCATTAGAGATGATAAGAGCTCGGCTCAATGACTGACAGTATTTTACTGGGTTAGCTTGATGCATGGTACCATGGAGAGCAACAATCTTCAACTGAGATCACATTTAAGGTATGGATGGCCCATTAGGGTGGACTCTCACTAATGTAAACACATATTCCAGACCTCAGGAACAGACAGTTTTGCGAATGTGTATCGTGCACAAGAGAGTGTTCACAGGACGATATATACAGTACATCCAAGTGTTTCAGCTTTTCGTAGTTAAACATTTCAGTTAACACACAAAGTAAAAAATGATATGATCAATAAGTTCTGACAACATATGCTTTTACATTGCTTTAACTCATCAAAAATAAGTTTAGCAATTTTCAACTTTTATAGTTACAAGATTCAACAAATTTTTTAAGTCAGTTTAATGTAAGTTGTTTAAGTTGAAATGACTTACATTTTTAAGTACAATCAACTTGGATGTTTAAAGCAGCAACTTTTGCAGTGTTTTATCATTTTATATATATATATATGCATACCTACACACACAAATTATTTATAATATCCATAATACATTCATAAAATATAATACAAGATATAAGATCTAAAATATATATATGGATTTTATATGTATATATATATATATATATATATATATATATATATATAATGATATTAATAAAATATAATATAAATATAAATTAAGATCTAAATAAATAGGCCTGAATAAGAGAAATAATGAATATATATATATATATATACACACACACACACACACACACACACACACACACACACACACACACACACACACACACACACACACACACGGAACAATATTGTTTATTAGCATCTTCTTTAGTTCTAAAATGTGGCACATTTGCATTTATACAAGTGTTTTTCCGGCTAGTTATTTTGACTGCAATTATTTGTTTATGTTTCTAAACTGTATGGTAATGTCGGTTTCAGTTTCAGACATTTGATCTCTACATTGCTTAATTTGATTTACATGAAGTTCAACTCAAACTTCAAAAAGGATATCAGCTACACCCCACAGCCAAAACAAAATAAAAAAAATTGTTCCACCTGCTTTCAGACAATAACTTCATGAGCTCACCTTCAGTCACCACTCTCAACAAATAAAAAACAAAAAGACGGCCAACAAAGAGAGGCTCTGTGGTCATATTAAATCAGATGATTCAGTTAGCCCCCCGCCATCTCCCCTTGAAACAGTGCGATTCCACCTGAGAGTGTGGTGATTTGGGTCTAATTACCCACCTATGATGAGAGGGGGGGTCAACATCTGTGCTAGTCTACCCTGAGCTATACAGCCACCGACATCTTGGCGCTTTATGGTTCCGCTCGCTTCTGTTTACGAGTATTTTTCATGAGTCTTTCACCCCAGCTGTGAACTTCTCATCTCACTTCGTCAAAGCTGATTTTCCTCTTTCACGCGTCGTATTTTTCACCTTGCTCTTCATCGAGCTGCTTGAGAGTCTCATATGTGCATTAGCTGTGATGAAGCCATTAGCAGAAGCTCACACTGTTTCCATGCAGACACAAAGTCATCACGGATGCCCGAGATAAATCGTGTAAACCCATTCATTGTTTTATAGACGTTTTCCCATATAATCTCATTAACACATCGAACACACAATTTGCCCCAATAAATGTCCATTTATTTGTGGATTTCAACTTTTGTGGTCACAATTTTGCTATCCGTAAACACATTACTTCCATTTCTCTTTGATTCCTCGGATCTGAGAGTCTCCTAAATCAGACGCGGTTTCCTAAAAAAAATTCTGAAAGAACAAATCACAGCAACATGTACATATACATAAAACATTTAAAAAGCAGTATTTAATATTCCACACATTTCTAACACAAAGACATTATTTGATGTTAAATAGCCAGGGGGTTCACTAACTTTTTTGCATCGCCTTTGTTATACAAAGTTAGAAAGTGGTTAGCGCGGTGGTTTAGCCAAACTGTCAGACTCTAAATGACATGCTATTATGAAGCTTCGAGAGCTAGGCTCACATTTGGGCGTTTCATCTTTATGACCATCTAGGGAGTAAGTGCTAGGAGAAAGACAGACAGATTAAGCTGTGCACTTTCCTTTCGGGTTCTGGGTGTGTTCTCCAAATGGACGGAAAGCATGTGTTGGTGTAAATGAGAGAGAGAAAGAGAGTGAGTCAGACAGACAGAGGAGAAGAAACGGCACAGCGTGATGAAATGTTTGTGTCTTGGCTTGGTAATTACGCCTTGCCGAGAAAAACTTTCCGCTGTTGTCCTTTCAGCGCCCAAAACGTTCCTGGCCAAATGAGTTTCCACACACTTGGTAATTTAAGGCTGATTTCAACTTTCTTTTCTTTTTTGTTTAAACTATGGAAAACCAAGCTCTCTTTTCACACACTGCTAATTTCCCTACGCCGTACTTTCCACAAAGGCCCTTTCAAAATCCAAAGAGGAATAAAACGTCCCCACACGTATAAATTAGACTGCAGATCCCAACCTTCTGCTGTTCCCAGAGTGTAAATACGTCCCCACAGCATAGCCGCCGTTGTGCCCCCTGATCCAAAATGAGGGATTTTGACGTAAACTGTTAAAAATAAACGTAAAGAAAAGATTTATTGTGATTCGACATGCTGTAATATTCCATTTTAGAACACAAATGTTAATGAAGTTTAACCTCTTTAGCTTCAAAAACATAAACAGTGCCTTTTTGAGGACGGAAAAGTTCATGACCACCATCCAGTACCACTGGAATTGTAATTCACTATTCTCACCCTTGCATACTCTGTAAAAAAAATTTTTTTTCGCTTCAACCGCCCATAAACACAAGAGAGGTCTACACTGCCAAGGTGAAAAGGCTGAATTATGACACTGGTCTACTTGATTATATGTCGCGAGAGCGATTGTCTTTTTACCTTCCATAATGACTTTACATCATCCAATTATACTATTATATCGTCTTCAAATATTGGTTGACCAAAGTGGAACGTAATCAGGACGACCAGACGAAGAGAGTATGAACAGTGGAGTCTAAATATATGCCTTCACTTATTAATTTCGGGATTATTTCTGATCAAACATGACACTAGCAACCATGTGATGTCTAAAGAATGGATACATATTTTTCGATATCCTTGACTCTTAAAAATAAAGGTTCCAAAAAGTGATTTGACCATTTTTTAGGACAAAACATCTCTAAAAGTCCCTTGAAGAAATTTAAATCTCCATGTGGAGATGTTTGTACAAGGGAAAAAAAATTCTAAAAACACCAACAAAGTGTTTGTAAAGAAGGTAAACTAATTATAAACTGAACGTTTCCCAACAAGTGTGTGTAAGTGTGTGTGTGTGTGTGTGTGTGTGTGTGTGTGTGTGTGTGTGTGTGTGTGTGTGTGTGTGTGTGTGTGTGTAAAACGAGAGAGAGGAAGGGAAAGAAAGGAAGAGGAATTTACGATCACATATTGAAGGAGAGAAGGGGGAAGGAGAGTTTGCATCTCGATGCTGTGTTGTTGTCTTTTCCCTTCAGCCATTTTGAATCCGTCTGCTAGTGGCTGTTTTCCCAGAGTTCAGGAGAGGTGTGAGTTTGTGTGTGTGTGTGTGAGAGAGAGAGAGAGAGAGAGAGAGAGAGAGTGAGTGTGTGAGAGAGAGAGAGAGAGAGAGAGAGAGAGAGAGGCCTCAGTGGGGAGCCAATTAGACGATCTCGAAAGACGTGTGACATTGTCCAGCAAAAGGAAGTACAGCTGCCTGACTTCTGACCTCAGACTGGGTCATTTTGCAACGAAAGCATTCCCTGCGGACAACGTCACCTTCAGCCACACTTATTCAAATATAAGCTATTATTAAGCATAATGTCTTATTGCAACAAATTTGTACTTATTAAATAGAGTGTTGTTTCTATTACATTGTGTAAAATAAGTAATTTAGGATAAATCCGATGCTATTGTCATGCAGTAAAGTGTACTAGAAGTATCAAAAAAGCTCCTCCAAATGCTCACTATTCAGCTGTACATTTAAGCATATTAAGTAAAATCAAAATCAAAAAGTTATCTTTAAAAGAGTAAATAAGAATTTAAAAAGCATTAAATGTAATTTTTACTACATTTAAAAATATATATATATATATATACTTTTTACATACTGTATACATTACAATGTTGTGAATCCAAAATTCACTCAGCATTTAAAACTATTTAGTTTGTAGAGTTTTATAGTTTCTGTATTTAGAGAAAACACTACAAATAGAATTTTATTTATCGCCAATTTATCAGTTTTTGGACATTACATTGAAAATAATTAGCCGTCAGAATTTAAACATCAATGCATCCATTTTGTTCAGTTAGCGACTTACAACGGAGCATACCTATCAAAGACTAGAATCATAAATAAAAAATAAATACAAATATGAATGATAATAAATTATATATAATATGATCATATAATATGATGTCATGTCACAACCAGTGTTCGTAACAAATCATAGTCTCTACAGTGTCAAATACAGTAATATAAATAAACCCCATCCTCTCAAACGATACGGAGGACGACTCTTGTGCCAGGTGAGCGATGTCTGTTCAGCAGCTGATCTCAGTGAGACTGCCTCTGGTCTTTCAGCCACTATTGATGTATTTTTACAATCGTTTCAAATGAAGAGGCGCACAGACGTCTGAGAGTAATTGCTGCAATAAATAACGTGGAGTAATTTGGGTAGAAATGCTCCATTTCAGTCCTTATCCTCCTTTCATGCATTCCCGATTCTTTCTTCCAACCACACATGGTGCGAGTGTGTGTGCGAGTCGGAGTGATTTAGTGTGTTTGTGTGTGCTTTTTTAATTCCTCCTGAATAGTTGATTCAGCTGAGGCGAGCTCAGCATCAGCTGGCTGCTCTGAGAGTGTGTGTGTGTGTGTGAGTGTGTGTGTAGGCTGATGGTGATTGTGATAGTGATTGTGTTTCTGGTTACTCGTGTGAATGGGAGGACCATAAATCTGTAGGCAGAGATTTAGGGAGCTCTCGGACCAGTGCCGAGCATAGTCAGAGGGGAGCTTTTTCTCTTACACACACACACACACACACACACACAGACACACACACTCTACCAACCGACACCCAATCCGCCAGGCCGTAAATTCTTTTCAGCGTCCCGATCAAACGCAGCAAGCTTGGCTAAACTCCAATTCTCTTTCTTTCACATTCCCCACCTCCCATTTCTTATGCCATGCTAAAATACAGTTTGAGCATGTGTATACAGTTTTTACTCCAATATGTTTACGAACACTGTAAATCAAAGGCCACCTGTCTGTTTATGCACTTACAGGACATTCAGCGTATTAAACCTTACATTTCATCACAAATGCACATCTTCTGTAACAAAAAAAGTCAGCAACTGTTGATGTACTGATTTAAATGCAAATTATGGACGTGTTTTTTGAATTTTAGGTCATTGGTTTTCAGATGAACTGATTTGTGGCCTTTTGGTGTTTCACAGAATTTCAGTTTAGCCGCTTCTCAACTTTTCTAAAGCAAAAGTTGTATACTCTAGAACCAAGATTTAACTAAATATTGGATGAATAATTGCTGTTAAAATGCCAAGTTTTTCAACTGTAAACTACTATTGTAATTGAAAACCAAGGCCGTCTGTATTCTCCCCTAGTCATCAGGAGTCTAACCTATATAATTATCGATCACGCTCGGAGAGGGAAGACCAAGTGACCTCTGCTTCAATCTGATTACTACATGGACACTTCATTTAAACTCAGAGTGTGGAATGATTTGGTTTTCTGTTTCCATTAGAAGAGACTAATGTCCTTTTTTGACATCCCACAATTCCTCATTGCTGCATCCTGGGGACACCCTTCCTAATTAATTAAATTTCCCCATTAAGATCTCTTACATACAGTATGGTCATTTTCAAAGGCACAAATTTAACTCCTTGTTACATAGAAAGTATATTAACTTGATTATTTTAGACTCCAAAAAAATGAGGTTTTGTACCTTTAATACAATTACTTACTACTGGAAATTGTCTCTACATCATAATGGATACATTAAAGTTATGATTTATGGCAAGTTATCACATAATTGTGATGTAGGTGTCTGTGGCAAAAATGTAAACTGTATTATTGCACATACTGTAAAAAAAAGAAAAAAAAGTTTCTGCCTTAAATTTAAGTACAATTAACTTGGATGTTTAAGTCATTTCAACTTAAATTACATTAAACTGACTTAAAAATAGTTGAATCTTGTATAACATACAAAAAGTTGTAATTGCTTAACATATTTTGATGTGTTAAAGCAATGTAAAAACATGTTGTCATTACTTAATCTTCTTTTTTTTTATAACTTAATATGCATAGTTACTGTATACTCACAGCAATACATACATAGTAAATCTCAGCTTGATTGCTTGTATCGTCATCAAGTGTAAACTAGTTTATTGGCCAGCTTTAATCTGCTAAATGCGACTTTAAGGCATACAGGTATGAAGAAATGAGAAACACTAACATTATCATTTTCTGTAAAGATGCTTTGAAACAATGGTTATTGTCAAAAGCCGTATATAAATAAATTTGACTTGTTTTTCTTTAAAAATATTTTTGAAAGAAATGACAGACTTTTACTTTTACATGTAATTGTTTTGTGTGATTTAACATTTTAAATTATTAAAGCATATTTTTTTATTATGACTAATAAGAATACATTAATTCAAATCAATAATAATTTGAACAAAACAAAAACATTTAGAAAAATAAATAAAAATAATAATTATAATAATAGGTTGATAACAGCAATCAGTAAAAAGACTAATTAAAATAAGTAATACATTTAATAATAACTAATAATAAATATTGAAAAATAATTTTTTTTTTTATTATTAATAATAATAATAAATTCTAATAAATAATACATTTAATAATAAGGAAAATAAATAATATGAAATCCTAAATTAATCAACAAATTCAAGTATTAATTAATTAATTATTTAAATGTATTATTCATTAAAATACTATTAAAATCAATAGCAGTTCTGATTCATTTTAGAAAATACTTCCACGTGTTTGCAAACATATTTGCATTGAACGTCTGCCCGATGCATACATTTATATGTCCAGAACTGATATTCCAGCTTTCCAGCACTAAAACTCTTTATTTTTCACTTTCGCTTTGTTTCTTTGCACAAATCCTTCTCCACGTTTTTATCTTCAAATCATCACCCATTTCTGAAGCACCGCCCTCTTCTCAACCGAAGCCCCCATATTTGTCCGATACTCCCTACAGTGTTTCCTCCGATAGCGTTTTGTGTGTATCTGTGCGCGTATGTGCGTGTGACAGCAGCCACCTCCATTAATGAGGAGAGATGAGCGTGGGGTGGAACTCTGGAGTCCACGGAGGCCCCATTCAGGCGGATCACATGTCCCAAACGAGCAACCTGGCGACGGGTCTCGGACTCACCCCCACTAGCGGCCTTCTGTTTCACCTCGCCAGCAGAGTTCATCCCGGGGTCACGGCCCTGCCTTGCACTTCCTGCGAGCGAGCGACCAGCTATCTAAAGGCATAGCTATAGCTGGTGGAAGACAGATAGAGAAAGACAGAAAGAGAGAGATAAGCGTACTAACCCTGGGGCTGGGTTTGAAATTAAAAAAGTGAAGGGAGAGTGAAAACAGGAGAGAAGGAATGGTATAAAGAGATAAGAAAGAGGCTCAGGGATCAAGGATGAAAAAGAAGGAAACCTTAAGTGGGAGTGAAAGATCTGATCTGTAAAAAAATGAGGGTACAAAGAGGCTAGTATGAAAGAGGGGGGGTTTCCACATCCTCTCCTTAAACTGTTAATCACGTCCCACGTACACACACTGTACATGCACACAGATGCACCATATTTTACAGTTTACGCTGCTGCACACACTCCTGAGCTTTTCTTTCAGAGTATGAAGAATGATTCTTCCGTCTAAGAAATGGAGCACCACCTGTGAACAAGCATTATCAGATAAGACAAATTATAAATACTAAGGTAGGAAAGGTCCTGGATTCCAATTGGTCAATACAACCGTGCAACACAACTCAATATAGTAACATAACTGTTCATTACCGCAGAGAAGTTTACATCTAGAATACATAATTCTTGCTATATCTCACAAACATTTGCATATTTCTCCAAGCAACACTGAAGAGAAAGTTACTGCAGGACCATAAATGTAAGGGAATATAATACCTAATTTACTGCAATATAATACTTAAGTGTAATATATACACATTAAATTATTTACAGAGTACTTCTTTTAAACTTAGGTTACTATTCTTGTCATTTCTTAAGAGTTGTCACACTGAATTCTGTTGCATTTTTATAAAATGACAATTTATTTCGCACCCCATGAAATTGATATGTTGGTTGATAGTGTACACAACATATTTTTTTAATTCTAATAGCTAAAATATTTAATTTTGCAACACAAAAATGAAGCCTTCATGAAGCTTGGCAAAATAACAAGTCACAGATAACAGACTGCAAGTAATATTTCGGTAAATATAATATAACTTTTCTTTTTATAATCTCTCATAAGCAACATCACAAAAGGGCTCATTTCCAGAGACAAACATCCAGTGAAACTCGTTTTCCAGCCTCAATATTAGGTCTACAGACTTTGTAGAAAACCCTTACAAAAATAAGCGTGGAAACCTCAGCTTCTGTCCAAACATCATAGTTCCTTCAGTTATTGCTACTCCTGTAAAATCATAATAATATGTTATGTATATTGCATGTCCTTGAAGTAGGTTAAAAAGCTTTCTGAATCATTGTTTGTTTAATTTCCTTTTTTGGGATGGCAATAGTATATGGCTAATAGCATTTTGGAGAAAAAAAAACGGTTAAAATTCTTCATATTACTGTAAAATCTTAATAAATTAAAAACCAGATGTCTTAAAAAAAAGATTTCTAAATCTGAGCTTAAAATAAATGAAAATAAAAGTATTTGTTAATCTTTGATAATGAACATTTCTACATTTACTAATACATTTTTTAAAACCAAAAGTAATTGTTAACATAGTTATTGCACTATGAATTAACATGCAAAATGAACAACTATATTTTTATTAGCTAACATTAACAAAGATTAATAAAAGTTATAAAAAATATTGCTCTGTTAATGCATTAAGACCTTTTTGTAAAGTAAATTATACACTACTAAATATATACTATTTATATAATAAATATTCAAAATAAAATGATAAACATTCAAATCTAAAACGTAAAATCTTCTAACATTTAAAATGATTAAGATTACATTAAAGAGTGTTGTTGAATTGTGTTTTAAATTGGAAATTATAATTAAGGAAAATTTGTTTTTTAAAATGAACATTAAGAGAGCATTAGATATCAACAAAGTTATTCCAATCTATTGAAAAAGTAGGGGAAATGAACATGCATTAAATATCCAATATCGAAATTTTACCAATTAAAAATAAAAAGTAATATTGTCCATTAACCGATAAAGTACTAATGTATTGTCCATCCATTAGATTAAATTTTTTTTTACTATCAATCAACTTTGAAATTTTGACAAAAACTAGTTGCTATGGAAACTGGTAAACCTACAAAGCCCCTTAAAGGGACATGGTGATGGAAAAAACAATGAGATGGGAGGGGAATAAAAATTATTTCAATGCTTTGGTGTTGTCTTGCAAATGTTTTGCATTCACCTGAAAAACTTTGGTTCGCTCGCAAAACCTCTGCGTTCCCCAGAGAAACTTTGCGTTGGCTAGCAAAGATCTCAAAGGTTTGCAAGTGAACGCAAATGCATTGGCATATTCATTTTTCAACAACAAAAATGACAATTCACTACATCACAAAACCACAAAACATTCAGTTGACTTTTAAGAGAAGGGGGCGAGTTATGCACACGTCCTTGAGCACCCGCATTAGCCCACGCTATGCTAATGCAGTCATCCCTCACAGATCCTCCTGTGCAGCTCGCATACCTCCGTCTTCCCCATCCAAACATGACTACCTCCCCACTGCTTCTCTCTCTCACACACACACTTCCTTCAGCTGAATTTAAATTGGGTGGAACAGCTGAATTTGTAACAGCGGCGACAGTAATGCTAATGGCGGGTAATAATGGCCGCCTCGGACACGTCAGCATTAGTGAGGGCGCAAGCTGAAATATAGCCAGCGACGAAGATCTAAATCTGCTTAGCATTGATTTTGCTGTTTTGATGAAAATGCACACTGGACCTGGAGGGCTCTCTTAAATCAATTGCGCTCCTCAGAGTGGGACCCCGCGGCAATTTGACGGACAGGCGGCGCACTGAGTCTCCAGACGGTCTAATCGCGGCCGGGAGCGCTTAACGACGCCAGCGGTGTTCATGTTACACGCAGATATTGTGTATGTATTGAACGCCACGCGTTTACCTGGTCTAAGTGATGAGTGTGAGAAGGTAGAGAGAGTTGGGACTCTACGTTTTGGTTTGGGGGAAGCGAAACCGGCAGGAAGAAGGGCCGACTGAGAGGTTGTCTGCGAGTGAAAGAGAGTGCCCACAATTATCTGACCATGGGAGTTGTACAATTATGAGTGAAATATGGTAATTGCCCGCCCCGAAAGCGATTTACAGTGATTTATTTTTATGGAAAGCATTTTTTTTTTTTTTTGGTTTAAAATGATTCAGACATTTGAGCGCCCATATGCCGTGAGTGCTAAGGCTTTATTTGTACCCCGGTACGAGAGACGATAGGGAAACAGACTCGTGACCTTGCAGTTACCCTTCCATTTCGGCGACCTCCGGGTGACCCCCGCGGGAGGATAGATGAGCTTCCGTGAAAAAAAGGGAGTGAGAGGAACGTCAGAAAGAGGAGCGTGTAACGCCGCAGAGACGCCATTGTCTCCATACCTCCCCTCTCACCCACTTTATCTCACTCCACACACACTTACACACACTTTTACAGTTTATACCTGCAGACATTTAACCAGCTCATTAATTTTAACTAGAGTTGTAAAGGGCAGATTTTTAGTGTCTAGTGTTACAAAAAGACATACGCTGCCTACTGTCTAAATATTGTATCAAATGGCTGTGCAGACACACTAGGGAATTATACAGCCCAGCTAAAAGTACAAGATGTAGAGGTCTGTTTCTCACACACACACACACACACACACACACACACACACACACACACACACACACACACACACACACACACACACACACACACACACACACACACACACACACACACACACACACACACACACTGTATTTAGTGTCACAGTATCTTTGTGTAGGAGAAAAACTTCTGAATGTTAAGGTTTGTTGCTCGTGTAGTAGCAATAGTTTGTCTACGAACTAAAAAAAAAACTAAAAAAAAAACATTCACAGAGGAACAATGATGCAGCCTTTTGTATGAAAACACTTAGTTTTATCCAAGTATTTAATGAAAGAAAAATCACAAATGATTTCTTAATTGTTTCTCGTAAATAGTATTGAGATTTAATGGAGAGCAAATGGAAAATGGAAATGTCACATCTTCTCTAAAGTTTCAGTAGAGATCTCAATGTCTGAAACTGTGCTCAGATATGCTAATAGACCCAGGTCTACAATAAAAAAAAAATAAAAAAATGAATTACTTTTACTGTCATATTGATTTTCTCTATATACACTCTTGATATAACTGTCTTGTCTTTTCTAATTTTTCCTACATAAATATATAAATACATATTTTTCTTATTGAGGGAAATATAATAATAATAATAATAATAATATATAAATATATTTAAACAAATAAATCATTAAAAAAAAGACAAAATTGAAAGTCCAACTTAATTTGTGCCACATACAAATGTTTTCTTTATTGGAAGCACATTTTCAAAATCACCAAATAACTTTGTAATGTTTAAAATAAACTAAATGTTTACTGGTTTAATGTTTAAATGTATACTTTTTAAATAAAACTTGACAATTGGATGTTGACATTTTGAAGACACCATTATCCGCTCCTGTGCTGATAAACAGTGCTATTTTTAAAGTCGTCTGACTCTGTGGTTGTGGCTAACCGTGATGTTAAATCACTTCACGTCCCCTGACTAGCTTCTGATTGACTTGAAGCTCAATTAGAGACGATGCCGTTAGTCCCCTGAGTGGGTTTATGTAAATCAGAGCCTCAGATGCTGACAGCACACTATGTGTGTGTGTGGGTTGAGTAGGTGTGCAAATCAAGTGGTGTGCCAGCAGGAGTGGTCTAATTAATCAGGGATTGTATGTGCATGTGTGAAACTCACTGACAACTCAGTACTGTATGTATGTGTGCAAGAGCAGGCAAGGCTTTTTTTTTATAATATGAACATCCTAATTATCTTTGTCCTCGACTTCTGTATGCCTGAGTGTGCATGTGTATGTGGGTTTGTTTCCACAGCACACTGGACAAGTTGCTTTAATTGCAGATGTGTCTGCTCTGTGACTGCTCCTGTTGTTAATGCAGAACATTAATTAACTAAATGTTTTAAATTGCAGCTCAACAAGTGAGTCAGATGATGAGGATTTTTAACCATTTATTATAACATTTGTACAGAAAATACAGAAACGTGCTGCAAATACTCAACGCAACCAAATACAGAAACGTGCTGCAAATACTCACAACGCAACCAAATACAGAAACGTGCTGCAAATACTCAACGCAACCAAATACAGAAACGTGCTGCAAATACTCACAACGCAACCAAATACAGAAACGTGCTGCAAATACTCAACGCAACCAAATACAGAAACGCGCTGCAAATACTCAACGCAACCAAATACAGAAACGTGCTGCAAATACTCACAACGCAACCAAATACAGAAACGTGCTGCAAATACTCACAACGCAACCAAATACAGAAACGTGCTGCAAATACTCAACGCAACCAAATACAGGAACGCACAATACTCACAATGCAAACAAATATAGAAATGCACTACAAATAAAAAATAAAAATAGCGGGACAGCGCAGAGAAGTTTCTGTGCTCCTGAATGTTTGTGTGTGAGCATGCAGGCACAGGTTTCTGTGTTCGAGAGATGTATGTGTATGTGCGCTTCGATGAAAACAGCGTATTAATATAGAATGGTGATAAAACTGACTTGAAACTACCTGTGCATTAAACGGTTTTATTGCAATCCTTCCAGCCAATCAGAATAGAGTATTCAGACAGACCATGGTATAAGTTAAAATAAACAGAAAAAAACCTCACCTTTCAATTCATCGACAACACCACTGACGAGTAGACATTGAAAAATAAGTGGTCCCAGCCAGGTTTGTCACTTGTGTGGTCCCCTTGAAACATTTCCTTAATGGTCTGTGCATGTATTTGCAGAGTGTTTCTGTATTTTGTTGAGTTGCGAGAATGTGCAGCATGTTTCTTTATTTGGTTGCGTTGTATTGTGGCGAGTTTCTGTATTTGGTTGCGTTGTATTTGTGGCGAGTTTCTGTATTTGGTTGCTTTGTGAGTGCAAGTTCGTCACTTGTGGGGTCCCCTTGAAACATTTTCATTGTGGTTCGAGTGTGTATTTGCAGAGTGTTTCTGTATTTAGTTGAGTTGTATTTGCGGCGATTTTCTGTATTTGTTTGCGTTGTGTTTGCGGCACGTTTCTGTATTTGGTTGAGTTGTGAGTATTTGCAAAATGTGCTTCTGTATTTGGTTGCGCTGTGAGTATTTGCAGCGCGTTTCTGTATTTGGTTATGTTGTATTTGCAGCGTGTTTCTGTATTTGGTTGCGTTGTATTTGCGGCGAGTTTCTTTATTTGGTTGCGTTGTATTTGTGGCGAGTTTCTGTATTTAGTCGAGTTGTATTTGCAGCCTGTTTCTGTATTTGGTTGCGTTGTATTTGCGGCGAGTTTCTTTATTTGGTTGCGTTGTATTTGCGGCGAGTTTCTGTATTTAGTCGAGTTGTATTAGCAGCGTGTTTCTGTATTTGGTTGCGTTGTATTTGCGGCGAGTTTCTTTATTTGGTTGCGTTGTATTTGTGGCGAGTTTCTGTATTTAGTTGCGTTGTGAGTATTTGCAGCATGTTTCTGTATTTGGTTGCTTTGTGAGTGCAAGTTCGTCACTTGTGGGGTCCCCTTGAAACATTTCCATTGTGGTCTGAGTGTGTATTTGCCGAGTGTTTCTGTATTTAGTTGAGTTGTATTTGCGACGAGTTTCTGTATTTGGTTGAGTTGTATTTTCGGCGAGTTTCTGTATTTGTTTGCGTTGTGTTTGCGGCACGTTTCTGTATTTGGTTGAGTTGTGAGTATTTGCAAAATGTGCTTCTGTATTTGGTTGCGCTGTGAGTATTTGCGGCGCGTTTCTGTATTTAGTTGAGTTGTATTTGCGGAATGTTTCTGTATTTGGTTGAGTTGTATTTGCGGCGAGTTTCTGTATTTAGTCGAGTTGTATTTGCAGCGTGTTTCTGTATTTGGTTGCGTTGTGAGTATTTGCGGCATGTTTTTTTATTTGATTGCGTTGCGAGTATTTACAGCATGTGTTGTCAAACTGATGATTGCATTTTTTCTTCAGTTGGAGTGCGGTGCACAGTTTTTATGCGTAGCCCATGAGGACAACTCAACAGACAGATGTTTCATTACATTATTTGGTGGTACACTGTCTTTTATTGCATCACATGCAATTCAGACAACAAACTCACGTTCATAACTATGATTTCTTTTGCCATGGTGCTGAAGATTCAGCAGTGATAGCTTAGAAACACATAAAATTGGTGTCCACACTTTATTCAACATATCCACAAAACTCATTACTTGATATTGACTAGGATTCATCAAATAAACACAATTGCTTTTCTCTGACCTCCAACCAGTTGTTCAATTTATGAAGGCCTTCTGTTATTATGAGCAAAATACACAACACTGAATCCAAATTAAGCAACAAGATTAGTGGCAAACAGGTGAAAGTTTTAAGACCATTTTCTCTATTATTATAGTATCAATCTAGCAAGGTTATGATGATTGTATTATTTGTTGCAAAGTCATTTTAACACTCCGTATCAAATATTTAGGACACAACATCCTAAATGTTTACGGTAAACATGAGGGTCATCATGATTTTGCCAAACAAGACACGTTCCTGGACCAACATATTTTGTTGATCCTGGAACAACATTCCTGATCCTGAAATTGATGTCCTATCCCTATCCCTAAAATTAACTCTACCCATAAGTTATCCCTAAAATCAGAATGAAATGATTAACACATCGATGCTGAAGCACGTAGGGCCTAACCCTGGTTGTAAGCTTAAAATTGACAAATTTTAAACTTTTCCCTTAAATCTGATTGGTTGATTGGAATTTTGTTCCAGGATCAACAAAGATGTTTATCTAGGAACATGCTGTACTTGGTGAAATCGCATTCACAGAACATGAGGCTAAGAACATGCTAATTTGTTTGAATCATTTGAAAACCAGGTAGAGGTTCAGTTACCGCCCTCTACTGATGGTGGCCTAAATTGATGCAAAGATAGAGTGTTCCATGATTCTGATGTTATAGACGCGATGAGTCAGAGAAACAAGTGTCCAGCCATCTTTAAAAAAAAATGTACTTCCATTTTTTGCGGTTGCTCTGGATATGTCTGTCATATCTGTTGAAGAGTAATTAGCTAGTGAAGTGGATTTACTTGAGAGTTTTAGAGTTTACTTTTAGAGTTAACGAAAGTTATCATGAGCATCATAATGTTTGAAGTGGATGTCATAAATGTCAGTAGACCCGGGGAAAAAAGGCGGTTCATTCATAAATCCTTAGGATCTTACCTTCATGCTATGGAAATATAAACCTGAAGACAGAAAATGAGTGCAGTGCTAAAAAGGGTCTGGGCTACATAAGGTCAAAGACTATTGTATTGTTCTGAATGGGAAAAACGGCAACGCTCAATATGGCTGAATAAGTCCCGCTTTCTACATAAGAGCCAATTCGTTTAAAAACAAAATTTATGAGACAGTTGTTGTCAGATTTCATTGGTGATTTCAAATATGAAATTTAATTGTAATCTTGGCGAACAGTTTTGGAGAATTTGATGTTTCCCCATTCAAAGAGATAAGAGCTGTACTTGCATGACCGAGAGGCGTTTCAAAGATGGCTGCAGAGTGAAAAGACTTGTCTTAAAGGGACTTTGATAAGGTAAGGTCTATAAAACTCAATGTTGGTGCATCGAGAACATGGATACATTTTAATGTCAGCTTGAAATGGAAGTTGCGATAGTCTTTTTTCTCTATTGTGACTATATCTGAGTGAAACAGCTTCTCGAACAAGAAAAAATTTAGGGCGGGACTTGATTTTGTCTATAAGGAATTGATTGGATGGTTGTGGTTTGCTATTGCTGTGATGTCATGTGAGTGACAGGTTGTCCCGCCCTCACGTCAGTAAACACATCAACAGAGAAGAGAAAAGATGAGCTGCAAGAGGGAGAGGAAGTTATTTTGATTCAAGTTTACGAGGGCACATGAATTTTAAACAAATAATGATGTGCAGAGATAAATCATTTAAAATAAACACTGCAATATTCCATAAAAAAAAAAAGAATTGTGAATTTTTATTTCATGTTGACTTTAAAACACGATTTGCCTAGTAGTTGAATGTAAACTATATTTCTTTCTTTACAGAGTTATAAATAGATAACATAAAAAGGCTTTATTAAATTGTGTAGTGTTGCCATATTTAGAAGAGACTTTGGTAACACTTTACAATAAGGTTACATTAGTTAACATGAACTAATAATGAACTGCACTTCTACAGCATTTTTTTATATTTGTTAATGTTCATTTCAACATTTACTAATACATTTTTTAAATCAAAAGTTGTATTTAATAACATTAGTTAATGCGCTGTGAACTAACATGAACAAACAATGAACAGCTTACTAACATTAAAAAAGAATACTAAATAATACTGTAAAAAACGTATTCCTCATTGTTAATGTTATCAAATGAAACCTTATTATAAAGTGTTACAGAGACTTTAAATATTAAATTAAATATCTAGCAGCATTTTACAGTATGCCTTGAAAAGCACGTTCACATGAATCTCCGTATCGGACACTATGCGAGTGTCTAATGTTTTCAACTCAAACCATTTTTCAGCAGCATTACGACCCCTGGAACTAGTCTAAACAAATAGCCATATTACAGTGAAAATTGAAACCCCTGCAGAGCACACACACACCTGACACCTCGACACAAACCCACCTCACCAGTTAACACAGATAACCGGGCTGATTCCCCTGTTTTTTAATGCACTCTCTGAGACTGAAGTGCCTCCTGGCCTGCCAATTAAAAACCCAATAACAGCCTATTAAATAATACATGGGCATTATTTAGTGGCACAATTAAACAATGCACAATGGTATAAATCCAGATGGGCAAAGCTGCCGACACCACCAACCTTTCATTTAGATAGTGGAGCTGGAGCTCAGGGTCCTAAAGCTGCCCTCACAGCTGAATGCCAATGGTGACCCGACATATGCCCGTTTAAAACACTGTAAAACTGCGGCCCTTTTTAATGGGGTGTTCCGGGGCCCGAATGATAAATGGAGAGAGAGATGATTAATCTTTTTTTTCTCCTCGCTTTTATTTTACAGGGGCCAATAAAGGTGTCTGTCATAAATTGTTTGGAGATCCTGCGCTCTTGGATGCTCTGCAATAATGAAGCACCAGAGTACAAGTCGAATAAATCTCACCCACACGCACACAAACAAACCCCCAAAGTCCTGCCGTGATGTAACAGCGGCGAGATATGAGCCAGCATATTTACACATTAATTTAGCGGCTGAATGAACCTGTAGACTGACAACAGATTTACACAGTAACAGAGTTTATCATCAAACGGCCCAGTTCTGCTGCTGTGCGTCATTGTGTAGACACGAAAACTATTTTTCAAATACTAACACATATTCTGGCTATGGACTCGATGAAGACTTCTGGCCTCAACCACACACACACACACACACACACACACACACACACACACACACACACACACACACACACACACACACACACACACACACACACACACACACACACACACACACACACACACACACACACACACACACACCCTCATGAAGCACTCGTGAAGCATCTTACTCTGTAATCAAGAGTGTTTGTATGTACAACAAAATTGCTAATAGCTATCAAATCTGGCATGTAAAGGTAATATGCAGTGATGCGCTTTGAAAAAATATAAAAACAACTATTTATTTTCATGTTCATTTATACTGTGAAAAATAAAAATATTATAAATGTGTAAAATACTATATGGAAGATGTTTTTTTTTCTACTCACCATTAAAAGTACTACATGTATAAACCATAAGAAAAACAAAACTAGGACTCTTAATAGAAGGGGGAAAAAAGTGATTGATTAGGATGATTTCCACTCACTATTCAGAATGAAACGGTAAATTTTAACTTATTTGTGATGTATATATTAACCTTTATTTCAATTGTAATTATTGTTATTATACTGCATCAAGTAAAACTAAATGAAAATTAATAAAAATAAATGTAAAAATCATACAAATTTCAACTATTGTGTTAAATATATTAATAATTATCATCAAACAAATTTGAGAGTATTTTTACTTTTATTAATTTTACATTTTTATTTAATTTATACATTTCAAAATATATAATTTTAGACTTTGGTTTGTCCTGTGATAAACAGGTCAAGATGAACTGTAATCAGATTAATGTGAAACAAAAGAGTTTGAAAATGTATATTAAATAGATCAAGTCACAATCACAAAACTTTAAAGCCAATTTTATCAGTTGTTTCGGTGTTGCCTTCACTTTGCCTTTTGTAGTGCAGTGTAATAAATAACCCAGTTCAAGGGTTTACATGCAAATCAATAAATCAGTAATGCAAGAAAACTAAGTTTGCATGAGAAATGATTGGGTTTTTCTCAGTGAATGATGTAATGAACAGCTGTGGTTGATATGATCAGTCTTTGGGACTATAGATAATCACATATAAAAAGTTATACTGTAGATGCCATTTCTCCAGCCAAAACACACTCTCTCTGCTCCAGTCAAAATGAGGGGGTGGAGGGCGAGAGGTCAGCTGGGGTCACAGGTGAAAGCGTGGAGGTCAAAGGTCTGACAGGTCACACTGGTCTGTATCTACTAGCATGTGTCTCCTTCCAAAAGCCACATCAATACATGGACACATTCTGCAAGTCTTTCGTTTTCTGAAATGAACTCTCTGGCCATCTCTGAATTCTCTAATCATCATCATGGTTGTCGTGTTATCCTCATCCGCATTTTGTTTCTCTGTTTTGTGTTTTTCCAGAAGCCTATTGGACGGAGGTTAACTGGATGTCCTGTTCCCATTGGATCATCAAGAACTTACTTCCTGTATGACCATTTGAGACGCATCACGACGAGAGCCCATTGATTGCTATCATTTCCCATTGTTGTTGTTGCTTCCGTACTATGATTTCACAGTTTCTGTACTAGTGTTTTGAGCCTTACATGTTAACCTCAACTATAATCTTGATATAAATGTTGTATTTTGTACATAATGCACACTTCTTTTCTCCAAGTAGGAAATACAACAGCATTTTCTTTAAATCAGGTATATAGACCAGAAATGGTACAAGCTGGATTTAAAATGGCACATGAGCGTCATACTGTAAAAAGTGTTTAAGCAGACTTTGTGGTCACATCTAAAATAAAAAGCATTATTCAGGACAAATAAATAAATAAACAACATGACTGAATAAACAGAAGTCATATTTAAGGGTCAAGTGAAGCAGAAATAGCTCCCTAACATAAAAATAAATGTACATTATTTGAAAATATAAGGGAAAGTGAATATATTTGACTGATCACCATTTATGTTACCATTTTAATCGCTCTTTTGCCTTCACTTGTAAGGAATATAAGGAACAAAATGCTGTTTGAAATATCTTACGATGGAACAACAAATGTCACACCACTTTTATGAAATCTTATCTCATGTTTAAACTAAACAAGTGACACACACACACACACACACACACACCAGTCTCCTCATGGGTTTAAGCCTCCCTTGACACTTTAATCGATGGTGAAGCTTGTCGGCGCTTTGACACAAATCAGGGAAATTAAGTTTAGAGGCTGTTGAGGAGCTAATGGCAGAACAATGTGGCATTATGGTGTGGCCTCAGACACCGAGGTAAATCACACTGGGCTGTATGTGTGTGTGTGGGCTTGTGTTGGGGGATGACTAATGTTAGCGTGGCCATTCATCCAGTGGTTTGTGCTCAGGCCAATTTCACAACAGCCTTTCCTGTCTTAATACTCCTGTCTCACAAGTTTTACATTATGCAAATGATGTGTTCTGTATAACGTTGACACATATTGATTAGCTCTGGTGGCGAGCCCCTGAGTCAGGGCCTTGTAAAACATTGCTGAAGTATTTATGATGACGCAATGTGTTCTGGCCTGCATACGTGTGTATGATAGGCAATTAATGCCAAGCACAACTGTGATTTCTGTTTATGTCACCTGGCAGACCCACAACAACTGACTGGACAATCTGATCGTTTTTACCCTGCTCTCATTTACCTACAGTTGTGTTTGAGTCATGTCTGATTTCCCTGCCAGTCGCTGTTTCTGTGAACTCATTTCTGTAGCCAAACCAGAAGCAGCAAGAGGAGAGAGGGAGTTTCTCAAAAGGGTTTTGCAGTGCACTTTAGGAACAATTTGGTAAAACTTCATAATAACTTTTATTATTATCATAAACAAACATGATTCTCACAGAATCTGCACTGATGGTGGATGAAAATCTGCTAAATGCATTTAAATATTGGTAGAGGAAACATAAAAAGAAAATAAAAAAAATTGTGGCATAACATTCCTGTGTACATTTCTTGAGAAATATTGTGTGTGTGATATTTTAATATATATATATATATATAGTAACCGACTGGTCTTGTAATGCTGGTATGTAAACCTGAAAATTGCTTTCAAACCACATATGCCTACACACACACACACACACACACACATATATATACACACACACACACACACACATATATATATATATATATATATACTGTGTGTGTGTGTGTGTGTATATATACTGTATATGTATACACATACACAGTATACACACACACACAGTATCTATATATATATATGTGTGTGTGTGTGTGTGTGTGTGTGTGTGTGTATGTATATGTGTGTATATATATATATATATATACACACACACACACACACATACTGTGTGTGTGTGTGTGTGTGTGTGTGTGTGTATACACATACACATGATATACATATTAATATAATATATACATATATATATATATATATATATATATATATATATATATATATATTATATAACACATAATACGTGTGTGTGTGTGTGTGTGTGTGTGTGTGTGTGTGTGTGTGTGTGTGTGTGTGTGTGTGTGTGAGAGAGAGAGATATGTATTAATACACACACAAATATACAAACATGCATATCAGGGTTATTATCATTAACTAAAACTATTAAAAACATATACATTAATTTAAATAAAGCTGAAATTAAATAAAATATAAATATTAGCTGAAAAACAAACTAAACCAAATTTAGAAATGATGTCTTTGGCAATAAACTGAAACAAGTTTAAGTTGAAGTACTACAATTATTAGATAGAAATAAAATAAAAAACGAACTAAAACAAATGAAAATATATATATATATATATTTTTAAATATATACACACACACATATATATAAAACTTTACACGGATAACTATTTTAATCATACTATGCTAACATGATCTACTGTCAAGCGACCATGTATTTTAATACCACAGTCTCTGCTTTCAAACAAATATATACATAATTTTAATAACAACACAGTAACATATCAGATGTGTTTAAACTCTTTTCTGTGGTAATTGAAATTAGGCCACGAATGCTGCTAATAGAGCTTAACATTACACTGAATCCACAACATTACATATGTTTGTTAATGACTCATTAAAGAAGTTATTAAAAGTGTCAGCCTGAAGTTCTGGAATGAAGTGGCTACTGTGTGCAGAAATCAGTAGCTAATGCTAAATAAAGACACGCCGTAGCTGTGACCTCAAACTATCCATCCCCCCCTCCTCATACTTTCTTGTGCTTCAGCCGGAGAAAACCGAAGTAATCTCTCCCTCTCGCTCTTATCTAAAGGGCTTCCCCATTGCTTGTGTCTTCTGAGAGGCCTTTGAGTACTGAGCTGATAAGCGTTTTTAAACATATGAACACACTCATCTATTAAACTCAAGAACAAACCTCAGATAAAGCCATGGACGTGCAGAAGCCGTATTATTACTGAACCTAGCATGTCTGGCTCTTTGGACGCTAGCTATCTGTGGGATTCAAGGCGAAAGCTGTGGCGAATTGGTATGCAAAAGCCATCTGACTCTCAACAATGACTCGAAAAGGCTCCGGAGGCATTTAAAGAAGAGTGGTCGTTCATTCTCTGTCACTCAACAATGCAGTTTCAAAGCACAGATACTTGTTACCAGTTTGCTATAACAGTAAGCGAAACATTTGACCTTGAAATATCACATTTAAACACAATAATTACACAATGAATGCACACGTACACACACTTGGTGGTGTTCTTAGCCCCCTAGTGTAAGGCATATAGAAGGACAGGTAATGTGACTACCTGAAAGAAGTTTCACAGCCTCATGAATATTTAAACAAAGAGGATGTGTTTCCAGCAGGAAATAAATAATGTATTTATAAGGAGGAGGAGAAAGAGGGGATGAACGGTGGGGGTGGGGTGAGCGTATGGACATCAAAACTGAGCCGACACTGCTATCCTGTGGTGGACTTCTAGAATGCATGGATCTGTGCGAGGCTGTTCAAAAGAAGCATCGTTCTTTACAGTGGCAGACAAACAGATTCAAGGTCATCGATCTGTTTGTCAATTACCTCTCTGAATCGCTATCTGCTCGGCACATCTGGAACAAACTCCGGTAATATTGTCTCTGCTACGTCCTCTATAAGAAC
>NC_138725.1:60956527-61079535 GCF_965113295.1 Leuciscus leuciscus
CCCAGGCCTCTTTCAAGAGTGCAGCGGTGTGTTTGGACAGTACTAATCCTGCCATAGGTTAGCCTGACACTGAGGCTCTTAGTAAGACGGGCTCTCATGATAAAGAGCAGGAAATGAGAACAGCAGCAGCATCAGAAAAGAAAGGGGATTTGTTCCCTTTATAAAAATAATCTGTTAACTAGACATGTAAGAAAATGTAAGTTGCCCATGCAAAAGTCTAGAGTGTTGTGGATGTTCAGTGACACCAAAAAAGAAATAAACAAAATAAAATAGTTGCCTTTTATAGTAAAAAAAAATATATAATAATCAATGCAAAGACTTATTTTGCAACCTTGTATATTGAAAAATATATAATGTAATGTTATAAAATATTTTCTTACCATTAGTTGCTTTTTCCTTATTTCAAGCATAAAGCTAGCTGGATATTATAAGATGCATGCATAGTACAACACTAAATAAAACAAGTATTGCTTTTTTGGCAGTTTATTGTTTTTTTTCCTTTTTTCTTGTTGTTGCATTTCATAATACTAAAAATATATCATTATCAAAAAAAGTTACTAAGATAAAGGCTTATTTTGCAAGCATCTTGAAATTAGGATAACATTATTATGAATTATAATTTAATAACAATCATTTGTTAGCATTAGTTGTTTTCTCCTTGTTTCACCTCACTGGATATTCTTAGATTTATGCTTACAATATTATTATTATTTTTGGCTGTTTACTATTTGTTTCACACATTTACTATAAAATATATAATTATTAAAATACATTTACTAAGATAAAAGACATATTTTGCACGCGTGTATCCTGAATATGGTCAGTATGATTCAGCATTATGTTATTTTAAATATAATATAATATAATATAATATAATATAATATAATATAATTAATATAATATAATATAATATAATATAATATAATATAATATAAAAATGCATTATTAGTTTTTTTCCCCTTATTTCAAGCATAAACCTGGCAGGGTATCAAATAATTAAATAAATAGAAATAGAGGTTTGTTAAAAATACGAGATAAACAAGAGGATATAAAAAATATAATACAATATACACCATAGTTGTTTTTATTATTTCAAGCCTAAACCTTACTGTATATTATTTGATGTATGCCTACAAAAAAAAAGACAGTTTCATAATTTAGGACTAGGAGCTTCAAATCCTGCAACAGTACTGATGCTTGTCAGCAGTAATCATAACAGCAATTACATCATCATAAATTCTATGATGTTGTTGTAGTTTACAGTGGAGCGTTTTCTAAACTCTAGGCTTTATTTCCTCAATGAAAGATGATTTTCTGTCAGATGTCATTTTTAGTCCAGTGCTAAATTGAATCTGGGTTTGAGAAACGACCCGTTCGAAGTTGAATCCGTACTTAAGTCGGACAGAGCTCGTCATCTTGTTTATCTCAAGGCATTGTGTGATGTGCCGACAGCAAAAGTAGCACTCCGTCGTGTCCTGACATCAAACATCAACCCCTGTTACCACTACAATGAAAGAGCCACCATCGGGAGGAATGACGCTTTGGGTCAAAGGTCACCGATAGGAACCTCAGCTCTCCTCTCGCACACAAACACAAACAAGCACGCGTACAAATACGTACATTTTCTCATTCATGTATCTGCCTGAGGCGCCGTGGAAGCGGTAATATTTATGTGGTTCCTCTGCTGTTTTACGCCCGCAGCAGACGCAGGCTGAGTCTCTCCACCGCCCTGATGACTGCCATAAAATCAGCTGCCATAAAAATTGATTTGAAGCGAAAGAAAGAAAATGGAGACATACTCCAAAATAATTATACACATGAACGCTTAAACGCCACCGCGGTGACGCTGCGTGAGTTATGGCACATATTTACCCACAACACACCACTGTGACAGAGTACACACATTTTTAAAGCCTTTGTTATTGCGTTCATCTGTCTTCATGTTCTGAGATCAGCTTGATTCTCCTGCTTTTCTGACACTAAGTTTGTGCTACTAGGGGTATATTTTAATGTTACGTATTTCTGTGTGGTTTCCGTTATGATCTGTGTTGTTTGTTTGTGAGACGGGGCCCGTGATGGCTCTATCCACAGGGGCTCACAGTGAGGACGATATTGCTCACAGTCAGTAAAGCCTTTGACCTGCTGCTGTGTTGTTCATTAGCAATGGCGATTCGTTCGGATCTGCTACTCAAGGAAAAGGGGAGAGAATGAAAGAGGAAAGCCGTGTTTGTAAACCTCCGGGAAAGACACTCAAATTTAGCTAAAACTTCCTTCACAGAACCAAACTGAATTTTGCAAAACAGCCACACAAAAAAAAGCCACATTTCCAGACAATTATAGACTTATGAAAACCTGTGACCTGTTAAAGTGGTAGTTAATGTAATATGTATGCACAATCTGGTATGATCAATCGAATGAACTAAATTACAAATCAATATTTTATCTTGGCCTTTTTAAAAGTACTGTATATATCTATATCTATATCTATATATATATACACTGTAAAAAATTTCTAACCTCTCCAAGTCAAAATTTTCTAGTGACTGATCACATCTAAATTTTTTTATTGTTTTTACAGTGTATATATATATATATATATATATATATATATATATATATATATATATATATATATATATATATATAGACCCTTTCCAAAAAATGTGAATATCATGGAAAAGTTTATTTATTTCCATAATTCCATTCAAAACATTAAACTTCCATAGATTCTAGATTCAGGGCCCACAACTTAAACGATTTCAAGTATTTAGTTGTTTATTTGTACATAATTTGGGCTTCCAGCTCATAAAACCCACGAAAACAGGATTTCAAAAAATTTGAATATTACATGAAATCACACAGTAATTACACAGTGATACCATGGTCATTCAACCAGGTTTTGGTTCTTTTGGCAGTGTGGGCAGGTGCAAATCCTGCTGGAAAATGAAGGAAGCATGAAGTGCTCTGAAAATGTCCTGGTAGACGGCTGCGTTGACTCTGGATTTAATAAAGCACAGTGGACCAAAGTCCTCTTTTCTGATGAGAGCAAATTTTGCATCTCATTTGGAAACCAAGGTCCCAGAGTCTGGAGGAAGAATGGAGAGGTACACAATCCAAGATGCTTGAAGTCCAGTGTGAAGTTTCCACAGTCTGTGTTGGTTTGGGGAGCCATGTCATCGGCTGGTGTTGGTCCACTGTGCTGTCCACTCAACGCAGCCGTCTACCAGGACATTTCCAGAGCACTTCATGCTTCCTTCAGCAGACAAGCTTTATGGAGATGCTGACTTCATTTTCCAGCAGGATTTGCACCTGCCCACACTGCCAAAATAACCAAAACCTGGTTCAATGACCATGGTATTACTGTGTAATTACTGTGTGATTCCAAATTATGTACAAATAAATAACTAAATACTTGAAATCGTTTAAAGGGATACTTCACCGTTTTTTCATATTAAACTATGTTATTCCCTTAACTAAGACGAGTTGATACATACCTCTATCGTCTCAGTGCGTGCACTAAATCCCTCTGTCTTGCGGCGAAACTTTGTTAGCCCAGTTCATTTAATATGGGCCAAGCAGAGAAGATACCAAACACCTCCACGTTTTCCCTATTTAAATACAGTTACTCGCGAAGTGTAACTCGACCTAGGACGGTGACACAAAACAAAACGTTGCGCTTTTCTAAGCGTGTAAAATGGATAACTATTTTGTATGGCGGAATACCATAGCAAGTGCTTGTAAGCACTTCGACTTGGCGCAGTAATATCTTCACTAGAGGGAGCGGGGGCCGGTGAGAGGATTTTTCACGAGTGAAGATATTACTGCGCCAAGTCGAAGTGCTTACAAGCACTTGCTATGGTATTCCGCCATACAAAATAGTTATCCATTTTACACGCTTAGAAAAGCGCAACGTTTTGTTTTGTGTCACCGTCCTAGGTCGAGTTACACTTCGCGAGTAACTGTATTTAAATAGGGAAAACGTGGAGGTGTTTGGTATCTTCTCTGCTTGGCCCATATTAAATGAACTGGGCTAACAAAGTTTCGCCGCAAGACAGAGGGATTTAGTGCACGCACTGAGACGATAGAGGTATGTATCAACTCGTCTTAGTTAAGGGAATAACATAGTTTAATATGAAAAAACGGTGAAGTATCCCTTTAAGCTGTGGGCCCTGAATCTATAATCTATGGAAGTTTAACGTTTTGAATGGAATTATGGAAATAAATAAACTTTTCCATGATATTCAAATTTTTTGGAAAGGGTCTATATATATATATATTATTTATTTATTTATTTTATTTAATTCTTTTTTTTTATGAGTTTATGGATGGATGGATGGATTAAGAAAAAAATATTTCCTGGCAGTATATATTACTTGAAGGACTAGATCACAACATGTCACATAACAACATGCAAAAACCAAGAATAGAAATATCATTTATCATATTGCATATTGCATAAGGAAATAAGCCGCTTTGCATTACACTGATTTTACCATGGTTAAGGGTCTATTACTTCACACCATGCCTAACATAACGGTTGTAAAATAAATAAACTGATGTTGAGTGTATTTCTCCTCTTCTCTTTCTCTTATACATGACATCCTGCAGAATTTGTCGTTTTCTCCCCTCCCCGTCTCTCTTTTGTCTTCCCTCACTTCCTTTCTTCAGATCATATGTAATGTGCTTCATCACTCATTTGACTGTGGCCTCTATGTGACCCTGCAGAGTTCAGGTAAACCAGAGGCAGAGCATGTCCTTGATCTGACTCCCTTCACTCATTTATCAGTCTCTACAATTCCTCATTCAGTCACACTCACATTCTTTTTTCCATTTCTATCTCTCCATAACACACTTTTTCTGTTCCTATCTGTATCCATCACACATATATACACAATGCAGGCATAAATACACAGAAACACACCTTCTCTTTCACACAGTCATCAAACATTTTCATTAAGTGTAAAACATGTGGGTTGGTCAGCCCTGGGATAGTTCACCTAAAACTCTCAACGTTGTTTTTTTGTTTTGTTTTCAAGTCAATAGGATTGATCTGAATCAATGTTGTTCTAAACTAGGGCTGCATAATATATCAAAACAAAATCAATTTTATTTAGCAACACTAGCAATAATAATAATAATAAGCAATACTCTGTATTTACTCAGTAAATGAATGAAGCCATTCTGAGTCTCTGTGAATCGAGCTGTTCTGAGACGCCGATATCATCAGTTTCACTCTGAAACCGACAGTACATATTTTTATTTGCCAGTTACCTGTCAAAATTAAAGCTTGATGTTTTCACATTAAGTACATTTTAGTATTGTAATTTTACAGTAAACGTTTTTATCACTTTTTTTTATTTTACAGTATATTACGGTATACTTTTGTGAAATATTTTATTTAATAATAACAACAATTAAATCATAATAATAAATATTATTTTATAGTCATACTGAATTGTTCAAAAACAGAATTTGGACTATGGAAACAAGTGAAAAAAATAAAAATAAAAATAATAATAATAATAAAAAATAAAAAATAAACAAACAAACAAACAAACAAACAAATAAATAAATAAATAATAATAATAATAATAAAATTTGAATACCGGAAGGTGTATTTCGGTGTTCCACAGAAGAAAGTCACACAGGAAAAAACAAAAAAAACAAGAGAGCAAGTAAACCATGACAGAATTAAAATTTTGCGTGAAATGTCCCTTTAAAAAGAGGTGGATTGTTTACTATTCCCTGCCGTCCAATCAAAGGCCAGAAACACTGTTTAAGCCCCTCCCTTCACATTTATTTTCTTGTCCACACCTTGTAGCACAACTTGAGCAGTTTCTTTTGTTTGTTTCTGATTAACCTCTTTATGTTTATCTCAATGGCTCTGGTTATCTTTTTTGGCAACATAAATGGTTCGATAAAACCAATTTAACAGGTGTTACATGCACAGTGTAAAGACTTCATCCCTCCTCACTTCCAGTGACTGTCCCATAAATATAAAGCGGACCCTGTCTGGTATGTGTATCCATCCCACCAGCACCTGACAAACGCAGTGACGAAAGACTAAGAGTCAACAGCACCTGTATCTGCTCTTATCCTGCCATCTTGGTCCTGTGTCCATCTCTCTTGTGTTATCTTGCCCTTTCCATTCATCCTGCTGGATGGATGCCTCTAAAATCGAGGGGAGACAGAGGCGCGGTTCACGGGGGATTGTCTGGTGTCATCGGGACAATAACGACCCCTTTACCATGGTGATGAATGATTGGCGGTTTACTGTGTGATTTGTAGGGGGGCGGGAGAACAAGGTGCGATGGAGGCCACGGGTGGACGAGGCGTTAACGGATAGACTTTCTGTCTCCGCCTAGGACGAGACCCGTCCCGCCATCACCTAAGGCCAAACCTCAAATTCCTAGACAGAAAGGAGGGTCGATGATAGACGAACGTTGGTGGAACAGGGGATGCTAATGAGATCTGACAGATCTGTCAAGTGAGGGTCTTTGTTCCATTCCCGCCACTTTGTTTTAGGAGTCCTGGCATGTGCAGGCACACAAACAGGCGTCGTGAGGAAAGATGGCTGACTGAAAACCTGAAAACTCAGGCTCTTTCTTTTTGCTCTGCTGTTGGTAAACAATCATTTGTTTAAAGTTCAGATAGAAGGTTTTATCATGCATCTCATCTGTGTCCGTCAAATTGATCTGTCCGTCTGTCATTTTAGTATTATTTATACTATTATAGTATTACTATTGAAGTAGTATTTATTAATATTTTAGCTTTTTTTATTATTATTGTTTTTTACTTTAAAACAAGTTTCCAATGCAACATTTTTAATTTTAGTTGAAGTCTCAACTAAAGTTTTTCTCAGTTTTTCCTCAAATATTTTTATTCAGCTTTATTTAAATAACCAAAAACTATTTTAGATCTAGACAGATCTTTTTAAACTTCAGGCTTGTTTGACTTTTAATTGTCTAAATAATGTCTTTATTTAACTACATAATTGACAAATTTCCATTTTCTAACTAAAAAATAAATAAATAAATAAATAAATAAATGAATGATCTAAATCAATTCATTTAAATTCTACATCCTTGAAGTCAAATTCAAATGGCAATCTAAAACACGTTTTTTGTTTTTATCCAGTTTTCTTCTAGTAGTAGGAGGAGCGACAGATGAAAGGAAAAGTGTAAGATCAGAGTTTTCATGTAGTGGGGTCATTCTGTGGGGTAGAATTACCCTCATCAAACCTTCCTCTTTGGTCTGAGGTCAGTCTGTTTCACCTTGACCGGATCTACTTCTCAAACGACTGAGGCTTCATATGCCACTTGCAGAAGTTAAAGTGTAATTTTGCTGCAGGCAAATTTAGTCCTCTGAGAAACTCACTCATATGGTAATGATGCACCTGTTGCATAGCTTTGAGGTAATACAACTACACAGTATGCAACCTGAAGCTATACAATCCAATCTATATATGTGTATATTATATAATATTACATTATAGTATGTAGATTTTATAGTATATTGTAGTAGTATGTGTAGTTACAATTATTATGTATTATTTCTGTGATGACAAAGCTGAATTTTTAGCATCATTATAGTCTTCAGTCACATGATCCTTCAGAAATCATTGTGGGATGGATAGACAGACGATAGATAGAACGATAGATAGATAGATAGATAGATAGATAGATAGATAGATAGATAGATAGATAGATAGATAGATAGATAGATAGATAGATAGATAGATAGATAGATAGATAGATAGATAGATAGATAGATAGATACAGACAGACAGACACTGTATATAGGGTGTTGATGTAAAATGAGTAAAAATTTAATTATATAAAATTTATGTGTAACACTATTCAATCATTACTCAACAGTGCATCAGCTCATGGTATCATCCTGCGCTACAGAAGGCACAAACAGACACACAACTGCTTTTCACTAGCAAATTAATTTAATAATTGCCACTAGGGGGCAAATTGCTGTATCTAGAATTTGCAGAGATTTAAACAGTGTTACAAAAACATACAAGGACCACACACTAAAACAGCATATCAAATAACATTTGCACTCACCCATTAGACAAACATGCACAGAGCCATATAGACCTCATATGTATGCATTGTCACTGGTTTGCTTGAGCGACTCATTGTTCAACACCAGACTCATCTGCACAGAGGCAGTCACATCAGAGACGGCCACATCTCTCTCTCGCAGTCTTTCACTAAAGTGATTCCCAGTAACACGCATACACAAACACATACAACTGATCCTCAAAAACTGGCGCATGGATATGATGAACATCACTGATCTCATCCAACACAACCAGATACTTTAAAGGACCACCAAAGAACCTTGATCTTCCTCTTTTGGGGATCTTTGACATTCTTCACTAAAACTGATATAGTTTCTAGTTGTCCTCTTAAAGAAATAGTTACAAAATTGCTAGTTACAAGATTGTAATGTTCTTGAAGGTAAAATGCATGGCACTAAGGTTTGACAGCCAGGTAAAACACACATTTAGGGATGCACAATATACAGTATGAAAACCATATAAGTTGCTCATATTGGCGATTATTTGTAATAATAAGTTTATACGTTTTTATAATAAGTTTCAAAGTAAATTTTTTTTAATATGTTTGTTTATTATTATGTTGTGTTTATTCAATTTTTAAAAAAAATTTTATTTGTTTAGTATTGGCCGATGTAGGATATTTATTCAATATAAAACAAATTATTAAATATTTCAAAAAAAAAAAAAACAGGTATTAGCTGATCAATTATTAAAAAATGTGATATTTAATTTGAAATATTTTAAGAATCAAAACAGTATTTTTAATATTAGAAATGTATTTATTTTGTATTCATATTTCTGTGTTGTTTTCAGTATTGGCCAATATTGGACATTTATTAAAGCGGGGGGGGGAAAAAAGCAGATAACCGATAAAAATAAAAAAAATTAGATGTTTAATTGGTTTGGACTATTTTAAGAATTAGATAATAATCTAGCAGTAACTTAACGGGATAGGCCTTAATTATGACAAAGATTCATCACAGAGTTACATTCACAAGACATTATTGGGAAAATGTAGCTTCACATTTCTCGTATTTTCCTTTTATCCATTTATTCTGCCCGTCTTTCTGTCAAGCATACGGCCTCTCTCTCTCTCCCTTTGCTCTGTTTGTTCAGTGGTCCCTCTGTACCTCTCTGCCTTTGTCAGAGCTAATGTTCTCAAATGGAGGGAAATTAAAGCAGGGAAGCCATGCGTGTCGCACACTAACTCTTCCCCCTGCGGGCCTATTGGTTTGCAGCATGCATACTGATGAAGGCACATGGTTCCTAGCCTTCGTTGCGCCTTCACACCTCTGAGAGGAACACCAGCTCGCTCTACACAGTCACATGCATGAAATATACATGCAGAACAGAGAGGGAGAGACGACCTGAATTTATTGAGGTACTCATTCATATGAACAAATATGCACACACAAACACACACACACACCAGTATGTTCATAAAGAATGCCTGTTGCACATAAAAACGCCACCTAAAACTTTAACATGCAATGATATTCACAAATCTGAGTCGGTTCTGAATATCCAGGATTCAAAATCCAATTTAAACCTGGAAATAAAGATCGAGGATTTAAGGTCAGATGTTTTTGCAGACATGTGGTGTTCATGCAGCTCGAGAACTGCTGACAATAAAGCAAAGGGAGGACAATCCAACTTGTGTGTGTGTGTATGTGTATACGAAATGTATGTATGTATGTAATATATATATTATATACACACATAAATACATACATACTATGCTTTCTATTTACTGACCTTTTTCTCCTCTACCTTCTCTTCTCTTACAAATACAAAAACATACACTGAATGTGGGGCTACAGCGGGAGGTATGACAGTGTTGATTTGTGAGGTTTCCTGCTGCAGTGCTGTGAAGTTTGGGGACAAATCAATCTGATCCCCGCACAGACCTGTCTGCCTCTCTTATTGAAAAATGACCTCTCAGAACAGATCAACTGACATGGAGACAAGCTGTGTGAGCGTGTGTGTGTACAGACAGAGTGTGTGTGTGTGTGTGTGTGTGTGTGTGTGTGTGTGTGTGTGTGTGTGTGTGTGTGTGTGAGAGAGAGAGAGAGACAGAGAGAGAGAGACAGAGAGAGAGAGAGAGAGAGAGAGAGAGAGAGAGAGAGAGAGTTAAGATAGTGTGTAAGATCTAAACAAGCATGTACGGGTGTTGGTGAATGTTGATAGTGTCAGAACTAGACAAAAATAACAATCCACCTTGCAGAAACTTGCAAGAATTGTAGAGTAAAGTTCTTTTTGAAAATGCTTTTTTTAATTATGTTTTTCTTTTGCCATTTTATTATTTTTATTATTATTATAATTATTTACAAAGCACCATTATATAAAACAAAATGTCTTTGATGGTTTAAAAATAAATTTTATTTAGTACAATTAATTGTAAAAAAATAAAGGATATGAACATTTTTACAAATAATCATGCCACTGACTGACCTCTAAATAAATATGGTAATAAGGGACACCTCATTGAAGCTTAAAGCACCACCTTTATGTTTTTTCAAGTTCATAGTCAGCACAGCCCCAGCTGCTAATAAAGGCAACATGTCTCACTAAAGGCCCCGATATACTCACAGCAAAGTTCTTTTTCGTTCTTTGATAAGATAAAAAAAAGTTTGAATATCTTTGCAGCAACATACTATTAGCAAAAATAGCAAACATCTGAACGCGGCCCACGCTGTTGTGAGCAGTGTTTAGATGAATATGTATGAATATAAGTGCTGCGCTTTACCAAATGACAGCAGTGAGAAAACAGCAGTTAAGAAAGCATCTCATAGTGATGTGAATATGTTTGCTTGAGCTCTACAATTCGGCATTCAAGTCAAGTCAAGTCAAGTCAAGTCAAGTTTATTTGTATAGCGCTTTTCACAATACAGATTGTATCAAAGCAGCTTCACAGTATTAAATTAAAATAATACAACAAAGTTTGTTTCAAGAGGAATTTATTGATTGATAAAATTAAATTAAATATCCCCAAAATATCCCCAACTGAGCAAGCCAAAGGCAACAGTCACGTTTATTTATATACCATTTATTTATATTTATTATATAATGTTTTTTAGTTTTTTTTTTACTGTACTAAAGCATAAAAAATAGTGCAGATATTTAGGAAACATGCTAAGTTCACATACTTGTTTCTCAAAAAAAAAACTGCTGCAACCAGTTATTTCTACTTTGAAATGTGTGTTCCGTGTCGGAATGTCACCCTGTGTCCCAATGTCCATACTATCCATCCTAAATAGTATGTGGGATTAGAATAAGTGTGTCCCAAAGCATAGTATTTTGATAAGAGTATGTCAAAAGTCCCTGGATGGTCTACTACATCCATGCACACTATAAAGCAGGGGTCTCAAACATTTACGGCCCCCCCTCCCCGCCAACAACTGATGTAAAAAATATAACAATCCGGCCCATAAAAATATAATTGAATCATTTTTTTCTAGTTGTTTCATGCCAATTTAAACTACCCCTTCATATTAAATAAAAAATAAAGATGTTTTTTTTTTTAAACGCTCATGCCGGCATATTTGATAAGAGAGCTGATTTTGGTCCAAGTAGGTTTATTTGTTGTTTGGCTGCAAACAAAAATACGTCTCTTTCCAAACCGAAAAGGAAAGTGGATAAGTGGATGAGCAGACTTCAAGAAAGATGGACATCAATGGACAGTTTAAAGGGGTGGTTCGGGATTTTTGACATCGGACCTCATTTTTAAGTCAGCCTGGTTGTTATTCATCAGTGGAGACATTTTTTTTTCAAAATTATCCAGTCCTTATATTTGGATAGTTAGCCGATGCTAGGCTAGCGCGAGTCAATGGTATATGTTAGCCAGCCATTAAAAACCGTTTTACCCACTCCACAGTGCACCAAACGCAAATCAATTATAACACTAGACTATCGATGCAAATGTCCGTTGAGAGAATAATGTTAGAAATCAAACTTACCTTTCATCTCAATGATCCCAAAGGAACTAGTTTCTCAGCAGCTGCGGAATTTTACTTTGCTCCGGTTAGTAATGCGGCAAAAAGTAAACACAGAACAGAAGCGCACTGTAATCAGTGTACCAGCGGCAGGTAAATACACTTGCGTCATGTGTGTACCGGCTCACTCGGTTGCCGAGGTAATCAATATCACTCCGCTGCTGCTGTAGACAAGGCTTATGATTACAGGGAACAAATTATAACTAATGCAATGTGATGAAAGGTAAGTTTGATTTCTAACATTATTCTCTCAACGGACATTTACATCGATAGTCTAGTGTTATAATTGATTTGCGTTTGGTGCACTGTGGAGTGGGTAAAACGGTTTTTAATGGCTGGCTAACATATACCATTGACTCGCTACCTGTCTGATGTGCAAAGAAAAAGTTGCAGTCCTAAAGGAGTATAATCTCAAGTGTCATTACTCGACTAAACATGGAGAACATTATGGAGAAGTACCAGGCAGACGAGAGGGAAAAAAGAGCCACGAAGTTGAAGAGCGAGCTAACGTCCCAGCAAAGCCTTTTCCACAAAGCCAAAAAGGATGCTGATGCTGCAGTTGAAGCAAGTTATGTGGTGAGTGAGTTGATCGCTAAAGCCGGAAAGCCATTCACTGAAGGGCAGTTTATGAAGGATTGCATGTTGACAGACGCTGATATTCTGATTCAGCATATTCTGATGCTGATATGTCCAGAAAAGAAGGGCTTGTTCAACAATCTCTCTCTATCGTCAAACCAACACGATCTCATGAAAGTGCGTATCTATAGCACAAATTTTATTTCTCGTGCAATTTATACTCCAAAAATAGTTTTTGCGTACATATGATACACACTGCAAACCCCTCGGGTAGGATTAGGGGTGTGGAGGGCGTGTGTTTTACACGCTGTAACGTTCGCATCATATGCACGCAAAAACTATTTTTTGGCGTATAGGCCTAAATGGCACGAGAAAACTCGTAAGTTCAGTGCAATGTTTTGATAAGTTATTTAAGTTAAAATAAAATAAGGGGAAAAAAGTTGCACTAACTGTTACAATTATATTAAATATATTGTTAAATATAGTATCTGTTTATTACTGATGTTTACATTTTTTTGTTAAGTATGACAAAAATATGTTACAGAATTTGAAGTAAATAAGAGCTAACATTCTAGCTAACAGTACATTTTCAGAAAAATATTGTGCTTTCTTTTTGTGCTTGAATGTTAAAATGGCCCTCCTATGAGGTGTCATTCACAGCAATGGCCCCCAGCCAATTTGAATGTGAGACCCCTGCTATAAAGGCTACAACCCATTGAGCTTTGGAGGAGGATTTGGTTCAGAACTACGAACATGAGTTAAAAGTGTTAAACTACAAAATATGGCGGATATGCGCAACCGACGGTGAGAGGTGTAGATAAAGGTTTGAGTGACTAATAATCAAAGTTTAACCTGATAAAAAATATATATTTATTTAATGTTATTCGTGTTATATTTCATCTGCAATAACAATGAGGACTTTTATAGAGATCCGTTTGGCCATTAACTTTTAAATGCATCATTATGCATTATTATGAGGAGAGTTCTTCACATGAAAGACCCACGACTGCAGATCAACGTGCTACAACATTTCTCTCACGGTAGGAAATTAAATGAAATGAGGAGGATTTTAAGTTGATTGACAGGCCAGTTTACGGTAACAGGATGCGACAGAGCAACCATTAAAGACACAATTGTATGACGTGATAGTAAGTCCCAAAGCTTGTCTCCTCTTTTGCTACACACTTAAAAGTATCTACTTTTTCTTCACACAAAGAGTACATACTTTTAGGAGATAGTATAAGTAGGAGAATTGGGACGCAGCATTTGTTTTTGTTTTGGTCTGTGTGATCCCCACCCACTGCTAATTTACCCAATAGTATTTCAACAGCCCGGGTTGCCAGTTGGCAGAAAACACAGCATATTGCAGCCAAGGAAGCCAGCAAACAGATTCCACACAACCTAAAAGGCCTCAGCATTCATCTAAAAGCTCTGACTACAGGCGTATTAAAACGTGGAAAAACAAACTCAGTTTAGAGCTTGTCGCCTTCCATTCTCAATTAAGCTCATTCCTGTTGCGTATCCTCAATCTGAAACCAGCATGAGAGTGGAGTCTGAGGGAAAAAACACTCCAATATTTAGAATTTTGACTGCAGAACCCAGTTCAACTAGCTGTCAATATTACACACTGCACCTTTAATACCTGCTACAGACTGTGCGATTTCAGCAATCCTATAAGATCATTACAAATCACACTGTACGCAACATGGATCTCTTACTTGGGTACAAGTCAACTTGTATGTAGACTGCGATGATGACATCTATTCTATCGCAGGCTATGACACAAGTTAGTATAGAAGAATAAAACGTTATCAGCATTCACTGGTGGTAAACAAATAGAGCAAGATAAATTGTACTTTGGTAATTGTGGTTATGTGTGCTGAAAAAAAGAGAAGAAAGCGAAAAAGGAGAATATGGACATGGCCATGGCTAGGGAAAAGAGGCCAACTTGGCATGCCAATTTTGCAAATGGAGCTTTAGGTAAGTAGTTTCAATTTTTAGCGCCATCAATACGCCATTTCATGTTGCATTTTTATCGGCTAGTCATTAGCCATAGGTTGTAGCAGCAAACATGCTGTGAGATGATCATGCTAAATTTCTTACACTGTCAGAAAATTATCGCAGGCTATCTTTGGTCGCAAGACCGTGACAACGGCCGTATTTGACCCTCTCACACTGTACGACGTAGGACAACCGTTTAGGAGCCACGACCACAGAAATAGCCACGACTGGTCATCTTTCGGCCGGGACAGACCAAAATCATACAATGTGTACCTGGCATAAAGTAAGCAGCTTTACATTATTAAACATTAAAAAACAGTCAGTGACTCTCTCAATTACAATTACAACAGTTTCTACTATAAAGCAGCTCTCCAGTGAGTTCATGTTTTTACTCGCGAACATCTGACCTTGATGGACTGAACAGAAGAAATCAACCAAGTCAAATCTAATCCAAGTCAAAGGATTGTACTTATTACATAATCGCCACAAACACAAAGTGTTTACCAGCCGGAGCGAACTTTTCTGGAAAACTCACTTTGGCAAGCTGTTTCGAATTCCCAAAATGAACTTAGTTTTGGCCTGATTTTGTTCAAAACGACATTACACCAGTTCATTCTTTGATTCTGCTTTAAGTATATCAGGACTTTAAACCGCACACTGATAACAGACAGTCCAGAATGAACACAAATAAATCAAACAGAATGCTGGTGTATCAAGACGTGTTTTTCAAAGTTGAACCATTTTAACTTGACACACCATACGGTAAAAACAGCACTCATGGAGCGGGACACTATGAAATAATGTGAAGCGGCCCTTCTGTATGTGTACACACACCTGTATGTGTACACAAACAACTATCTGTCTATATTAATCTGATTGATTGCAAGGTGTCATTGAGCTTGGGAAAGCCCATATATAAAAATTATTATTAACAAACAAACAAAAAATAAATTGCAAACAGAATACAAGGTCACATCTAGTCCGAATGGCCCCTTCATTTATAGACATATTGACACTTGATTGCAAAAAAATATTGCTGTGGACGATATGCATATAAAACAATATATGATTAACATTTATCTTCTATGCATTGCTTTCAACTGGTACAATCATTTATTGCCTTTAAATGATTTTCATTTGGAAGTTTTCTCAGCAAATACTGATTTCATTAATAAGCAGTTCACTTAATTTTAATGGATTGATTGCTCTAAGTGTTCCTGTTTTTATAAAAGCAAAATGGCTTCTTCTGAATTTCTTCTTTACATAACTGCCCACCCAAACACTTCAAAAACCAGGTGACCTATAACTTCACAAACATCTCTGTATTAATAATTCATTTCTGATGCTGTTCAACTCAAAACCAACAGACCTTCGACCCCTTAGGCTCTGCGCAAGGCTTAGTACTAATCGCAAACTTCGCCATAAAACTTTTTTGACTAGTCACCCGCTCTGTTCCCCTCCAGCGGTCCATGGCCGACCCTGCGGCTACACTTGTCCTCTCGGGCCGCCGGGGTCAGCCATGTTGCTCCGAAGTGGGTCCAGTCGCCCGCCTCCCTGGTGCTCGGG
Organism: Leuciscus leuciscus; assembly: GCF_965113295.1. Classification (NCBI taxonomy): domain Eukaryota; kingdom Metazoa; phylum Chordata; class Actinopteri; order Cypriniformes; family Leuciscidae; genus Leuciscus; species Leuciscus leuciscus. The sequence goes on from NC_138725.1 coordinate 60,972,737, forward strand.
TAATGGGCTGGCAGGAAACCGGCTTCCTCCGAGCGCTAGAGACACTGTAAAACGTTAATGGCTCACCGTGGGGATCCGCGATTGAGCCGGGGCCCCCGAACCAACCCCATTATTCATTAGACGAGAACGTTATTTATTGCCTCCCGGCACAAACACAACAAGCCAATTAATAATTAAGCATTTCTATCCGCCTCTGTACCAGCTCGCGCAGATGAGGAGGACAGGAGATATGAACGCGAGCATGAGATATTGGCGGTCGTGAGCTGCATAACTTCAGCACTATTGAGGAAAACGCCAGTTAAGACCCAACCATTGTCTGGAGAGACTCGGAGCCAAATCCAAACGAAGCGGAGCGGAACCGTCGCTGTGGCTTTTGTCCAAAATCTAGCGCTCAAAATCCAGCCTCCTGTACATTTAGTAATGAACATCAATAAATAATGTCAATATAAATCTGATGAACAGGTTGGGATCTGAGGCTTTTTTTATGAACTACAAGTCTTTCTGATTAAAAGGAAGAATAGATGGAGAGTGTCATTTATCTCAGTTCAACCATCTGGAGATCTGGACGCCCAGAATAAAACTACAAACATCTCTGCACAGGTTTTACAAGAAAACTCACATGAAGGACTACATACATGCATGCATATGAAACTTAGCAACAGGGAAATACAGATACACACTATGAGTTAAAGGTCACAATTGAAGGTCACACAACTAAAACGCATTAGTACCCACAAAAAGGAGCCTAAACCTCAAATTGCAGGCTTTAAACTGTCATCGCATGGCTTCAGTCAGATTTACTGAAATTGTTTTATGTGCCTGTCACTGTATGTTTAACTGGAAACTTGACCAACGTCTTTTTCCTGTGTGAGTAATTCACTTCTTTTTTTATGAAGCGTCATAAAAGCCTATATTGAAAAAGATTGTGTATAAATGGTTTATAGTGCATTTTCAGCTCAGTTTACATGTGCTTTGCAGTGAAACAGACTTGCGTTAAAACTTCTCAAAGACCTATATTTGTTTTAAACAGCAATTCACACAGCTAGTGCGAATGCTCTAACCGCTTTCTTTACTGTACAAAACTACAACAGTTAAAGATCCTATATCACAACCAGTAAAGAAAAAATATGCAAAGAAAAGTTCTGTAAAGAAAGATCCTGCTAAGAAAAATCCCTGCAAACACAATAAATGTTCATGTTCATGACCGATCTGTACACATTCAATGAACGTTCTTAAATCGCAACCTAAACTTATTCAGTAGCTATAATATTCTTAGCATGCTCTATTTACACATTCACTAATAAAGCTATGCATATGTGTCTATCTGGTGAATGGGCCGTTTTGCTAGCAGATTCCTGAGACGCGAGTTAAGACCTTCCACCCAAATCTTTTTTTCAGTCTATTCTTCCTGTAAGTGCATCAGCTGACCTGTATCTTCAACTCCAGTATTGATCGGCTGGCTGCGGAGGAGCGGCGGGGGTTTAGCCGGGATGTCGTCCTGAGATCGAGCCGAGGTCTGTATCCGCTTCGGGTCAACAGAATTCTGGATCAACTCCTTATCTGAAATAAAGTTACAGAACAATACAACTCAAGATTCTGAAGAGAAGAATTCAGCAGTGAATGTCTCATTACCGGAAAGTCCTTCCCTATTAACACGAGTTTCAAAATAGTAAATACTTTTATTCAGCAAGGATGCATTAAATTGATCAAAAGTAACTTTTGAACTTTCTATTACCCAAAGAAACCTTAAAAGTACACGTGTATCATATTGTTTCCACTAAAATATTAATCAGCACAACTGTTTTCAACTTTGATAATAATCAGGAATGTTTCTGGAGCATCAATATTATCATATTAGAATAATTTCTGAAGGATCATGTGACACTGAAGACTGGAGTAATGATGCTGAAAATTCAGCTTTGACATCACAGGAATAAATTACATTTTAAAATATATTCAAATAGAAAAAAAAGTTATATTTCACAAAATTACTGTTTTACTGTGTTTTTGATCTAATAAATGTATGCTTTAGTGAGCATAAAATAAAGTGTATACAGGAAAAAATTGAAATTAAATTAAATATATAATTATGTACATATAAAACAATCAATATATGAATAACCATAATTATTATTAAATGTATATTTTATTGTTATCTCTCTCTCTCTCTTCAGTATTGTAGGTATTGAACTTGAAGCCAAAAAAGTCATGAGAGTTTTAGTCACAATAATCATGCAACTTAATTATCAAAGATGCAAACAATAAAAAATTAAAATTAAAATTGTATCTTTAAAAACCACCTTAGCTCAAACATCTTCAGGGACTCGTGCCCCCCTTAGTTTTAAAGGCCATGACGCTTCTGAAAGTAGACATTCAATTTCATGGCATATGAAGTTTACACTGATTTCAATGTATTATCGTGGCTCATCATTGTAAAGGTTTTTGTGTGGAGTTAGGGCAGTACTCGTTTTTTTGCCTATGTGTGCATGTGTGTGTGTGTTGCTCATTTGACTTTCTGCTCGATTGGTCAGCCTAATGTGGCCAGGCTCTGTCGCCCCTGGTAATTGTGCTCATTTCATTTTGGCAGCCTGCGAGGAGCCTGTCCATCACTACAAAGTATAATATATAACACTTATTCAGAAGAGTGTGTGTGCTCGTCTGTGAGAAAAGAGAGAGAAAAAAAAATAGGACACCAAACGCGTGCATGAAGACGTAAGCACGTGGATGGATGTTTAATCAATTACACAAATGACATTAAATGAATATATTTAAGAAGCTTGTGTGAGAATAACAAAACTGCCATTAGTGAGAATAACTAAAAGTAATGATGCTACATTCTAGCTTTTATACAGCTTACTGTAACTACAGACTAGCTTTTACAGAGCTACGGTCTCTAATGATTAGGAGTGTAGAACATCAAAAAGCTACGTTGCTATTTTTTTATTTTGCACATGCAGCTTTACAAGCAAGAAAACTACTGAGGCAACGAGTCAAACAAAAAGCACTGGGAATTCTGATTCAATTTAGTGAATCAGTTCATTGGGATGAATCATTTAAATGAATTAGTACGAAAACAAATAATTGTTTTTCTTTTTCTTTCTTTTTACAAATAGCTAATATACTGCTCTGATTGAAATAAACATCTGACAGTAATATACTGGGAAAGATAGTAGCTTATAACTTCACTTGCGACATGGCTTCAACTGCAGAAAGGCTACAGTGATGTCATCAACCTCATCATTATCGTGAAACCTTTTCATTTGCTAAAAAAAACAAAAACCATTGCTTCCCTGACTTGGAGCAAAAAGGCTGGATAATTAAGTTTTAAGACATGCCATAAATGTGTGTGAGAGCATGTGCATCTGTGCATACGAGTGTGTGTTTGTGTGTGTTGTAGCTCATCTCTCCTGGCCATATGGGGCACAGGAGAGGAACCCTGCACACAGATGGCAGATCGTACAGCATTTTATCTTCCATCTATCTCACGATCATCTCTTTTATCTCTCTCTCTCACACACACACTCTCCTACAGAGTCAACTTTCATACACACACACTCTGTTTTGCTATCTTTGTGGGGACTCTCATTAGGTATAATGATTTTTATACTGTACCCATGTATATATGTATATATGTCCATTTTTATATGTATATTATACCCCCTAACCCTAAACCTACCCATTTATTAATCCATTCCCTCATGGGGATCACTGGCTGGTCCCCACAATGTAGGTGATCTCAGGTTTTACTATCCTTGTGGGGGCATTGGTCCTTACAATGTAATATAAACCTGTACACTCACGCACTTTCTCACAAACAGTCAACTTTCATGCACACACAATTTTCAATATTCTTACAATTACATACATACTCACTACTAAAGCCTACATCCACATATAAGGATAGTTGACATGAAATTTCAAGCAATGACTGCTGCACTTTATCTAAAACCATTAAATACTCCATTTGATTATTATGTGTTATGCAATTGCTCCTTAAATCTACCAGTTTTGGGGGTAACGCATTACAAGTAACTTAAGTTACGTAATCAGATTACTTTTTTAAAGTAACGAGTAAAGTTACTTAAAACGCATTACTTTTAAATTTGAAACAAAATATCAGAGTTACTTTTTATTCATTTCACTTTTGGTGTCAAAGGGCCTTTAGAATAGAACTTTAGTTTTTTCTGTTATTAAAAAAACAAGCAAGCAAGCCCAGCCTAACCTAACGCATTACTTTCCATAAAAAGTAACCAAGAAAATGCAATTACTAACTTTTTAGGGAGTAATGCAATATTGTAACTAATTACTTTTAAAAGTAGCTAACTTTCCCCAACACTGTTATCTTCTATTACAATTTTCTAATATGTCCAATTAAAAATGATTATAAAATCATTTATAATATAAAATGTATTTATAAAAATAAAATAAATAAAACAAAATGCAGAATGTCTTAGTATTTAGTTGGAGCACCTTTTGCAGCACTCAAGCTGCATGAAGTCAACAAGTTTGTGTAAAACCTGATGATCATGTTCTCCAGCATGATTTGAGATTATCCAAACAGCATCTTGAGCTTCAGTGGAAGCAAAATCATCTGACCTTCTGTAAAATGTAGTTCACGTGTTACAAAATTGCTTTTCATGATTGATGAATATTGCAAAATCTTACATATGAAATACATTTTAATATACAACTTTAATTTTCAAAAACTTGATTCACAGGTTTAAATGAGAATGTTGAGAATATTGACTTTATGGATTCAGTCGGGGGAAAAAAGCATTCATTTAATGCAAGTTACTACCCTTCACCAACCTCTCTGTCACATCTTTAGGCATTTATCACGTAGCCCATGTACGTAAATTACATATACAAATAATTTACAATCTTTACACCAAGAGTTATGAAGACCTATTGAATGTGACTAGTTAAATTACTTACTTAATCAGTCTTAACTTGCAAATGTCATTCGAAATCTTTAGCCTACCTATCAGCATCATGAAATTAAGACACAGATTCTGTAAGGTAAGAATAAGAATAAATTCCACCCCCAAAACTGAACACACACACACACACACACACGCATGCAAATGTCACTGTATTAATTTCATAGTGGCTCATCATTTTGATGAAGTAAAAGAGAGGGGGGAGAGGGAGGACAAAACAAGCTGTGCACAGCCGGGAGGGAGAAAAATATCACATTTTCCAGGTGATGAATTTTTCCAATTTCTCGCAGACAAGTACATAAACTCGTTCAATTAGGAGCAGAATCTGGAAATGAGGGACTGTGGACGGTTGGAGAGCCCGAGCCCTGATGGCTAATTTTATTGAGTGGAAAATTGAATCAAATTGTTTCATTGAAACAATCAGCCTGTACTCCTTATATTCCACTCAACACAGACACAAACACATGCAAAAAATAAATAAAAAAATTTAAAAAAACACCACTATACGGTTCACACTCTTTTCTTAAATGGATCAATAGAGAGTTGAGAGCTCAAGAGCCCAAACTTGCACAGCCTGTCACTTCCCTTTGACAAAACAAGGTGCATATTAATTATATTAAATGAAAACCAACAGATTTCTGACAGTAGAGGAGACATAACTCTGGTCATTTCCATGCATGCCGAGCCGACTCAGTCTCTGTCCTCAGCGGGACATTTGAGCGGGTCTTTGGTGCCCTTTAACTGTAAACTGTCCATCTGTTCTGCAGCGTTAAGCTTGCCAGCGCTTCCCTCCGAGGGTCACATATTGAAGCAGACATCAGAAGAGAACTCCTTGTGGTTTCACATGAATACATTTCACCAATGAGATCCCCTCTAATAATGAGACTTCATTCTGTATTAGCAATAAGTCCAAAAGGAGTTGGTCTGTGTAACAGACCCTGCAGAAATAACTTATTTATATGGTCATTATATATCTAATATAATATAAAAGAAGTGGAGAGAGCTAATGTATCCACTGAGCTCATAGGCCTGCATCCAAATAAATATGCTGTGAAATTAAATATTAACCACATGAATACATTACATTTATTTAGTGCACTAACTTCTGTAAAAAATAAATAAATGAATAAATAAAAAACAGGGAATCTTTATTGAGCCCTTTATCATGGTCTTCTACTTTCATGGTCTTGCCTTTAGAAATACTCTAGAAACAGTTTCCCATTACGCATTATTTCATAGTCATTAACATAATCATCAATGCATATATTATTATTCATATTTTGGTAATTTATCACAATTTCCACTGGCCAAAGCTTAACCACACTCTTAAAAATAAAGGTTCCAGAAGGGGGTTTTCACAGTAAAGGCATAGAAACACCATTTTTGATTCCCCAAAGAACCTTTCAGTGAACAGATCTTAAAAGAAAGATTTTTTTTTCTTTCTTTCTCAGTGTGAAGAACAATTTAATAATGTAAAGAAACTTTCTCCTCTATAAAGAACATTTTGTGCAAGAAAAATGTTCCATGGATGTTCTTGATGGAATTATTGATGCTAGTAAAGAACCTTTATTTTTAAGTGCATGTGCATGTCAGTTTAAAAAGGTAAAAGTAAATTCATCTGCTTTCAAGATCTAGACTTAAATCACACCATCCATCGCCATATAAAAAATATAAAATGGTCAGACATCATCCTGGACAAGAGTTCTAAAAACTAGTCTCAGCAATGAAGTGATTTACCCATGTCATTTTCTTGCCCAACAAGACACTACAAATCAATGCGGGACAATGAAAAAGAGCTGTTCATATGCATGTTTACATGTCAGAAATACATCAGTAAATCTCTAAATCCATGGCTAATTAGTGACAAATCAATAACACAAATTGGTGCATCACTCCTAAGCTCATAAACAAACAAAGCGACCCACATAAACTGCTCAGTCGGCTACAGAATCAACATAAACTACTGAAAGAAATGTGGAGATTTTAACTGGCACAGAATCTGTAGTGAAACTAAAACGACTGGGCCTACTACCGTTCCCTCTCAGTGGTCCCATCTGTAGAAACCTCACAAATTATAAAGACGTAGATTATATTGGTTTGCTTTAGACGACTCTGATCGTTGAACAGTTAGACAAAGCTGTACTGTTCAAATCTGAAAATGCCTGATTTTTAAGCGGCGAATGGAGGAGTTTGTGGCCTCTTCTGGATTCGCTCCAGATAGTGCTCAGAAAAGTGGCACCTAGAAAAATATAGCAGTGGTTCAGATGTGTAACATTAGAACAAAGTCAACATTGATGCAGGAGCTGGAATTATTTGTCGAAAGTACTTTCAGCATTGTATTGCCGCCCAGGGAGAAGCACCATTAGCCCTGGCCTGTTACTAGGCTATATAGCCTACACTATTAATACTTTAGCGTGCTCTTCTTGTATTTTACATTTTTTTAACTCAAAGAATCCCCCAAAAAGTGGCAAGTTTACCATAAAAATATTAAGCAGCACAACGGTTTTCAAAATTGCTAATAATAAGAAATGTTTCTTGAGCAGCAAATCATCATATTGGAATGATTTCTGAATTATCATGTGACACTGAAGACAGGAGTAATGATGCTGAAAATACAGATTTGATCAGATTTTAAAATATATTCAAACAGGAAACGGTTAAAAATTGTTAGAAACTTTCAATTTATGATCAAATGCAGCCTTGGTGAACATTAGATACTTAATCTTAACAACCATAAACTTTTAAAAAGTACACATTTATATGAAACATGCATGTATTTTTATTATTATTATTATTATTATTATTAAACAAAAATGTTCCGTAAACTTGTTTCAGATATCAAATTCAGCAGCTTTTTCTTTTATCCCTCAAGGATTTCAACTCATCTACGATTTATTCAAGTCCCATCATCATTAAACAATCCTGACATGCTAACGTTTATTCCTAAACCACACTATGACATATAGGAGATGTAGCATCACAACTAGGATAAATGCTATATGTAGTACCCATTTAAACAGAGAGGAAAGTTTATGAGACGTAATGAGAACGATTTAGTGGTGAAGCTGTCATTAAAGACAAGCGTCTCATCATGTTTTATTGACAACACGCATCTTCAGTTAGCCAGCAGGGAGGCAGCAACCCAGAGGCTGCAGATTGAACAGACGCAGGAAGCTAATGTGCTAATGCTGCCGCTTAATGACTCAGTGAGAGCTTAGCAAACTGTCCACTATAATAAGAAAAAACATCCTGTTCAAGAAGCAACATAGCTGCAAGTGATGCCGTTATCTGTTTATTGCCAATTACAGACATTATAACTTTCGTTTTTTGGGGGGTTATTTTCCATTTATTGGTTTGTTTATTTGTTTTAACTAACGTTAGCATGTTTGGGTTGATTTAATGCTTGATAAATTGATGAAATAATGATAAGTCTCTTGCTGTATGTGAGCATCTAACACTAAATGTGTGAATCTAACATGTCAGCAAGAGTGTGTGGTTCCGCTAGGTAAAATGTGTGTGGGGGGGGCTGTCCATGTCTGTTAGCTTTCAAGAGGCCTGAACACACCAACACAAATATTCAGCAAATAAATTGTAAATTTGACAGGCTGAGAGAAAATTCACTCGCTACTATATTCTCAGAAGGCGAAGCACTGCTACTTCTGCGGAGTGATTTACTCCAACTCTGAGCGAACTCTCTGCTCATCAGCACGGGGCTTCTCAGGTACTGCGAGCAAATCACAGCAAAAGAAGAGAATATAGTTCCCAGTATGTATACGGTTAGAAGATGGCTGTGTCTCATGTGACTATACAAATCACAACATGTAAATAGGAAAATGTTGGTGTTATTTTGTCACTTATTGGGAGAAGTATGCTAGCTGGAGCCATTTACCTCCAGTCTTTGTGCTAAGCTAGGCTAGCGTTGGGTGCGTCAGACAGAGTTACGGCACGCACGGAGATGAAAAGGGTATGTATGGACTTATCTAACTCTGGGGGATCCGGTGAATAAGCTAAAGTCCCCAAAAGTCGGCGTGTTCCTTTAACATTTATTTTGTTTCAGTTTTTAGGCTTAGTTAACTATAAAAACACAACTCTTATTGGTTGTGTCGCTTTGAAAGGAAGCATTAACTTTTGTTCATTCAATTTAAAAATCTTATTGCACCAAACATTCATATTGGTGTAAACAGGCCTTTAGCCTGCAATTCTCATTAGCTTTACATAAAAAAAACTACAGGTTAATCAGTGGTTTGGTTTATCCCCATTTAGACCGTAAACGTGGATGTGTGTGTTTGAATTGGAAGGTCTGTTGGAAAACATATGTTTGAGGAAACCGGCTTTCCTAACCAAGAGGAAACAGCACAATCCCAGAAGACAGACAGGAAGTCCATGCAGCAGGACACCAGCTGACTGACATCACAAGTCATGACACACACACACACACACACAACCAATGCCCCATAAAGATTCTCAAGGGGTGTTCGACTCCATAATTTAGTCCAAGGTGTACACATTCATTTTGTCAAGATGGCAGAGTGAGAGCTCAAGATTTTCCACCCCTCCCTCAAGGCCTGACTGGTTTCCTGGAGGACGTCCCACCCCCTGTGGTGCTGCACGCAGGCAGATCGCTTACAGTCAGGTGTTGGGCCACAAGCTCGCAGGAATTCCCTGACAGAGACATAATGGCCTCCGGAGCACGCGGCTCCTTTGGATTTGTTCCCTTGACTTCACACGTCTTCCCATCTCCTCCTGCGCACATGCAACGCCCTGTCAAAGAGGTCAGCGCTCAGGGTCATCAGTCACGTCACAGGGTCGCTTCCCGTCGATATTCGGCTTGATGTGTGCATCCCCGACATGTGGATCGGAGCTCGCATTCGTACGGCTCTGGAACCCTGCCACTCTTCCTCTCTCCTCACCTGCGGCTCCACAGCAGGATTCCTCTGACATTCCCAGATCGTAAAACTCACAAGGATGTTGTTTCTGGTCCCACCCCCCCCCCCCTTTCTACTGTAGCGTGTGAACTGGCCGTTCAGTCGGCGGACCCCATGCATCCTCTGAGGGTGCGTCCATTTTTTTCATGGTTGAGGGCCAGAGAGGGGAAACTGCTCCAATTACAATAATGCGGTTCTTCTGCTGTGTTGTCAGAATTTCTTCCCACAAATCTCCAAATATCTATACAACACAATATAAAAATGTAGATTTTCTTAAGCTTAGAAACAATTCCAAGAACCAAAAAATATCTATTACAATGTACAAAACAGTTGGCCAAGAAACTCTGCAACAATATTACAGTAGTATTATTACTTAAGTCCTCTAAGGACATTGTCACTACATAACTGAGATGCAAGATGGTACAAGTCCATGGAGTGATACGGCAAGACACGAAAGTAGCTCCGGCTTCAGAATAAACAGTCTAATATACAGCATTCCCATGGACGAGGATAAATATTAGGAAATATCTGACCAACTGTCTAATCAGAATCAGGTAGTCCATAGAGTCATGCTATCAGACAGAATACCAAGTACATTTAAAGGAGTCAAAAGACTAAAAAATTATAATAATAATTGAAGACTGCAGTCACCTCACTGGCTGTAACAAAGTAGTGCCGCATGCCCCATCAAACGACACATGCAATATGTAAAGCTCTTCAGCAAACAGCTCTAATTTGAGTCTTAATTACCTTTGACTGGCTCCAAGTACACTTAGGAGAGGCTCCCTACTGCCCAGAGTCCTCATTCTCCTTATTCAATAATAAACAAACATATGCACTCAAACCCAACCACATGCACACACACTCTTTTAATACACTCCTCTGCAAGTAGATTTAAGACAATCTCTCCATAGTTTCCTGTTTACTACTGTTTACCACTCATTAGCTTTGGCGCTGGATGTTTGGATGCTCTCACAGGAAAGACTGGCTCTCTGTCGGACTGACTGTCTCGTTCATTTTACCCCCCTCACTTTCTCTCTCCACTGTCTGGCCCGCACAAGTCTGTCACAAATGGATACACAGACAGGATGGTCTACACAAGTGGCTGCCAGAAACACACAAAAGGAGTGAGAGAGAATAAGTGCTGATGTTAAGAGAAATTAACTTTTTTTTCCCATAGTGCCGCAAGAGCTGAGAGGTCAACAACTGCTGACTACTAATATCATTACAGACCGAAAGAGCATTGATTTATTCATCCATTTCATCCCAAAGTAACATACAGTGGCCACAAAAAAAGTACTTGGTCACTTAAATGACGCTTACAAATGTGCGAATGTCATTGCATCTGCAAAATATCGAAGCAAGTGGCATTTATTTTATATAAAGATAGTACTAGAACACTTTTGAAGCAAAACATTTAAAAAAGGTTTGTTTAAAATAATAAAACAATACCTGTACTGTACTAAATTAAGACTTTCTGGTTTTAAACTTAAAGTGAACTAAAGTACACCTGTGAACTAAGTTTTGTCAGTCACAATACCATAAACATATCTTATGATGCTATACCGGCTGAAGTTTCATGATCCCCGGTAGTATCACAATGCCGTATTGTTTATTCATAATTCAAATCTACAAAACGGACCAAATTTTCATAAATGCGTAGATGTAAAAGAAAACTACTAGACTAGATTTTCCTCTGAATACTTAATGATAATGAATAACTTGCTATTGTTACCAATCAAATGAAATCAGTGTAAAAAAAATAAATAACTATGTTAACTGCAGATGTGACAGAAGCTGCATCTGAAGTGGCATTTAGATATTTTTACAATGACATTTTAATGTTGCTCAGAGGTGGTATTAATGCATATACATACATTGCAACTACAATTGTATAAATCATGTTATGAGATTAATATTTTAAATCTAATATTATGAACATAGAAATATTAAATGTTGAAAAAAATCTGAAATAATATACATACTTTTAAATGGGAAACTAAAACCGCCAGTAGGTGGCAAGTCTCCCCTACACCCTAATTCACAATGCCCTACATTACTCACTAATGAACTTGAGGGAATGAATGAAAACGAGTGAGTGAATTCGGACCCTGAGTGCACCGGAAGGGCTCCTGCTTTTGCATAGCTTGTGCTTGCTGTTTAATAATTATTTGAAACTTGGCAAACTGGCAGCTCCAGTAGTAAAATGAAAAGATTTATCTTGAACGGCTTTGACAGTTCCAATATAGCGGACGGATTATGTATAGTGGCCGATAGAAACAGTAGTTAATGAGGCATCTATGTATATGTATATATATGTATATGTATATATATGATTTCTTTCAGACACCACTGCAAATGGCACCCTACTTAAGGGTATAGGGGACGATTTCAGAGTCACTGTTTTTGTGAATGGCTCATTGGATCATTGATCAAAAACACAGATTCATTCAGAAACAAAACTCCTGCTGTGTGTTCGGGGAAGCGCAACTTTACTTTGTTTAGAACTATTTTCATTGGTGAAATAGAGAGAAAATATCAACATTGACAATGTTGTGCAAGTAACTGTGTTGTGTGTCAGTTAATAGTAACTTTTTTGTTTATTGAACTGTTATTAAAATCAGTCACATTTGCAAACAGAAACTATGCTTGCTGATATTCAGAGAAACAGCTCCCTTGCTCATGTCATATTTCTAAACTATATTGTGTTATAAATATAATTTTTAAAAAAGAGAACTTATACAGGAGCATTTTTTGCCACCAAATCTTGAAATTTCCAACTCTGACGGGAGGACAGTATGTATATTGTGGAATATAAATTCATTTATAATGTTAAAATCACATTATAAGGATTTAAATGATTGATAAGAACCGAGTGCAAATGCGACAGGAACTGTGACATCTACCATGGATTTGTGCTAATGCTAACCAGCCAAACCTTGAGCCCTTACTTGAGTTTGAAGCCTGAATGCTAATCTGGAATTAGATGTTCCAGCAAAAGAATCATTTAGATGCTTCTGATCTTCACCTACAATGTCTTACCAAGTTCATCATCCATCCCTTCACTTTCACACATGCAAGTCTAAATCTGTCTTGTCTTTTTCAGTGTTTTTCAATCTGTCTTTTTCCTGCACTCATTTGTTCTCACAATCCTTCTCTCTCTGTCTCTCTCTCTATGCTGACAGTAATGATGAGCTATGTTCAGTCAGGCTGGAGATGAGAGACACATCAATCTGTCTCTTCCGACACATTTTACATTTGATTTGTTTTCGTTGGGCCAGAGTTCCACAGCTGAAGAAGACGAGCTGAAGAAGAAGAGCATGAAAGATAAAGATTTGAAGGTATAAAAGACTCGTACAGCAACTGCAACGCTTTCATATACTCACTGTCCCCCAAAAAGAGCAGTAGACCTTCGTGTTACCTAGAGATTAGAGGAAAGACAGAGATTCATTTCGAAGAGCACATGGAGTTCAGATGCATAATTTTCTCCTTTCACATTTCAGAAGCGTTTGTTTGTGCCTGTGAGGTTGTGTTGTACCACAGCTGTTGGTGTGTGTGTGTGTGTGTGTGTGGCCGCAGGCGGTGTGTTCTGCAGTAATGGGAACGGTGTTTGAGACTGAGACTGTATTAACAGGATAATTGAGTTGCTCGATCAGGCAGAGCCGAATTCTGTAAAGATTCGTAGAGTTGGGCCGACTAAACCGCCTCCGCCTTTCTTTCTTTTTTATGTTTTCCTTTCTTTCTCTCAGTCCACCCATTCTCTCTCATGCAAACCTTTCATGCTATATTAGTAAAGTCCTCTCACAAACACAGTGGTTTTCACAATGAAGAAACAACGTTTACCACACTATACTCAACTATACTATATCTCTAAACCTAACCCTTTTGGAAACCTGTTGAAACTAAGATCAAGCACACAAGACAGGTTTCATTATATTAGTGACAACATTTCAGACAACTGAGGGAATTTCATATAGCCAAACCTGTAAACCCAAACACATTTACTCACTGAAAAACTAGATTCCAACAGACAGACAGACAATCCAGAACGGTAGAAAGAACAATAGGCAGATTTTTTGTTTTCTGTTAAAACTTGTATACGAGATGTAAAGCCGTTTAAATGATTTTAGTCAATTTAGTTTTTTAGTATTTATGACACATTGGCATTGCATTGTCAATGTAATAACACAATTATAAAATTAGATACAAAAGTTATTCAAAGTAAAGGTTAGTAAATAAAATTACATTAACACACATATTATAAATGTATTTAACATTTACAGATTGACCTCATTCACTTTTATTGTAATTTCCTCACTGTACGCACAGTTTTTTGTTTTGTTTTTAAATGAAAAGGAGGGACAAGTCGAAATAACTGTTGTGATAATCAACAACATGCCACTGATGCAGAACTTATACTGAACCCGGATAATTCCTTAAAAAAAAAAACTGATTTCCCCCTGCGATGTGAACAGAACAGGAATACACACACTCATCAGAGCATCGGCTCGTGTGTGAACGTGGCCTGTGAGACTTTACTGACGGTTGATATAAACTATACTGTCTCTCCTCTTCTCTCTCTCTCTTTCTCCAGATGGTAATGTTCTCTTTCTCGTCCCTGTGCAGACTCAGCTTCTGTATGGAAGGAGATTTATGGGAGCCCTTCGTCTCAAAATCACCACTCTGAGTCCCTGCACACACCAGGGTGTGTGTGGGTGTGTTTGACGGCGTATCTCAGCGTTGCAGCTTGTGTGTGTGTGTGTGTGTGTGTGTGTGTGTGTGTGTGTGTGTGTGTGTGTTTACATTCTACCCTGCTGTGCATGTTCGCACACACACTCTAAAACACACTCGTAACCACACAAATATACTGCAAACAAACAGGGGAGTATGGCAAATAAGAGTGTGTGCGTCACAGGCAGGAGGGTTGCGTGTGTGTGTGTGCTCATCTGCAACCTGCTTGCTCTCTCATTTTCAATCTCAGCCCAATTAATTTAGCAGAATTAATCTCTCGCTGTGCACAGCCGTTCCTACCACACACACACACACCCCGCGACACAAGGCACAGTCAAACATGAAATAGTGTCTCATGCCACCATCCATCTGGCATCTTAACACACACATGCATGCCCACACCCCGGTGACATTTGCAGATTGGGGGTGTGTGAGAAATGGGGGAATGATTTCCTCTCCTAATGAAGAACTTGCTGTGTTCTTGCGGGTGGAAAGCAAAGGGCGGAGGAGATGAGGACGTTTTTTAGTTGAACAATCAAAGGAAAATATGTTTCCTATATGACTATAAGTCGAATTCACTGGTTAGGAGGTGAAGTGATTTTGTCCCAAACCAATTCTACAATGGCATGCTGTAGAAACAGGGATGTACAGTACCAAAATTGAAATTCTGGCCAAAACAATAAGCCAATAATTCATTTATTTTTAATACTGAAAAATCAATAAAATGGCTGATATTATAAAACTACACTATTTATTTTAAAACTCTTAATTTTTTTTAAATGTAAATAGTTTCATTTTATATCTGCTATTAAGATTGTAAACAGTATAAAAGATGGATAAACATTGCTATTAAAAAAATCCTCCTTTTAATTTAATGCTAACGATGATCTAAATCTTAAAAGATTTCAGGGAAAAAAAAATGATATCCAATACTTTAAGTAAATTGAACATACACCACTGTTTGAAAGTTTGAGGTCAGTATTATTGTTTTTTATTATTAATACTTTTATTCAGAAAGGGTTCATTAATTTGATCAAAAGTGACAGTAAAACCTTTTTACATGGCTACAAAAAAAAAGCATATTTCAAATGCCATTCTTTTGAACTTTCTATTCAAAGTATCTTGAAAAAAATTGTATGCCAGTTTCCACAAAAATATTAGGCAGCACAAGAGTTTTTGACATTGATAATAATAATAAATGTTTCTTGAGCATCAAATCATCATATTAGAATGATTTAAGTAGAATTAATTACATTTTATTATTTTATTTATGTATTATGTTTTTTATTAAATAATTTCAGCCTTGGACCGTTAGATACTTTTCAAAAACCTTTAAAAAAAATCTTACTTTTGAATGGACTTTTTTTTTGTATAATTTTTTTTTTGTATAAAATATGGAAAAAAATAAAATAAAATAAATAATAATAATAACCCTTATGGTACTGACTATATACATCCCTACAAAAACCAAGAATTAACTAATCAAGTTATGTTCAAATCAGACTAATCTCCTGCCACATGGAACATGTGGTTCTGGCTCAACTGTTACGATCCCTCCGCCAAATTAAATGCCCGTCTGAGGGGGTCTGCATGGCACCCAGCTGTCCTGCCCAATGTATGCCAGGGACAGTCTTGCCCGCTCGCCATGCCAGCAGTTGCCCTGGCAACCCCAAAGACCTGCAAACGCTCCCTCACAGAGAATAAAGGGATGGAAAATAGTGGGGGGGTGTGTGGGGGGGGGGGGTCATCTGAAGCGCAATCACTAACCACTAGGCCACTTTTCAAAAAATTTACATTTACCTTAAATTCTAAATAATTCTGATCATCAGCCGTGGAAAGCAATGATGGACAGTTCAAAAACATCCAAGAAATAAAAACAAAAAGCAATGATCAGTACCAAGGGCCAAGAGAACAGCCAAATCTAATGCTTACATTAATTAAATCATAAAACCACCTCTAAAAAGTACAGAATCCTATGAGGATCCTGTATAAAAATATGGCTCAGGAAATATAATAACTTAATGCCTCGCAATATTACAAAACATTTGTATGTGATAGTCTTGTATATGAACGTTATGCAACAGATATTTGTCTAGAGGATGAACAACAGCTTGCTTGTCTTTTTCTCTGTGTCTGACATTATAAATAAAGACTGTACAATCTATTTTATTGTATTTAAACTAACACAATAGATTTTTACAATAAATTGCCGCTATTGCTTTTTAATTTATGGTTACAATTATACATCCTGGGGTTTTATGAATATTACAATGACATTTGTGTACTTCAATTTAAAAAATGTCAAAGCTTTAAGCTAAACAGAAACCAAAACGCTGGCTCAATTTCCTGAATAAACCAAAGAGTGTCACAATTATCCCTGCTCTCCTTTTACTTCAGCACTTGGCGGACCTGAAGAACTATAATCATCTCCGGTTGGGTAAGTGTAAGTCAAAGCAGAATGACTTTATTAAGCATAATAGATCAAAGCAATCATTGACAACTGTCGTCACATCACAGAAGAACTAAAGAATAAGAAAGGAAAGCTGAGTTTCAAATCACAGCTGTTACATTTAGCCATTTCAACACACTAAACTAAAACTGAATGCAAAGTAGAGAGTCACTAGTGTTCATTTCATCAACGGTCCACCAGACACTGCTGACATCTAGAGTCCAAACGCTGCTATTAACAAGCTGCCTTCATTTCTGATTAACAATCACTGGGGGCCAAAATTCTCCTGAGCTTTCATAGTCATTGAGCTGTTAAAATAAAGCACTGTGATTTTAATGCGGGCCGAATCTGGGTTTTTACTGAGATTCATTCGATTTAGTTTGTAATTTGATTCTTTGAAGCAACTTAATTGGATTGTTTTTTAACTCAGTGCTCACACCGAAACAAATGCAAAGCGCGAATCAGAACGGATTAGCATTGAGCGGCGCTCCAATCAGAACAAAGCGTTTCCGTTACACCGTCCTGAAACATCCCTGCGGCAGTCCAGTGGACTAGAAATTATGGACCGGGCATTGCGGCCTCAGGACAACTTCCTCTTGCTTTCAAACTCTCCACGTTTGAAGTCACGGCACGCCCTGTTCGCAAACACGTCTCGGGGGTGAATAAAAGCTGGATCACAGAGTTTCGGTTAATGAATAGAAGGAATACAAGGTTCAGCGGGTTTGCGGACGAAATAGTTAACCTGTGTGCCGTCAGGCTTTCAAGAAGGGTCCTGAGGGTTGATCCCACCAGAGATCACAGCGCTGCCTGGTATGCACCATTCATCTTATCGTTTGGGCCACAAGAAAAAAAAGCCAGCAAGGACGTGTTTATATGTGAAAAATGAGTCTAGATTATGAGCTTCCGTCCCACAATTTTCCAAACGCCATGTTTTAATGGGTATAACAGTATGGAGGGGATGTTCGGTTCTTCAGGGATGAACGGTTTCACCACGCGTTGAACCATAAATGCCTGTGTGCGGTAAGGACGGACCCATTTAGCATCAAATATGATGCTCAAAAGCATCATGATTCACTCCAAATCAGCATCGCGTCCCACACTTTCCCTTAAAACACCTCCAGGCCTCTGTTTAGAAACAAAAGGGATGATGGAAGATAGATGCGCAGGTGCATGCAGAGATGAGATAAGCCAGGGAAGACGGGCGGGAAACTAGCATGAAAGAGAGGAATTAAAGGAAAGCATTAGAGGAGGAACAAGAAAGAGCATTCCATCAGTAGGCACGGAAGGGCATTACACAGCGCTTCATTTTTCCTCCCGACCTCGCAACGACCCCGCCGCTGATGGGGTGAAGAGCAGGTGGAAAGAGAGAGAGAGAAAGAGAGAGGGAGGTATGAGGAATAGGGCTTTTAGGAAAAGCCGGCAGCATGCTGGTTAAAAATATCTCTCTGACGATGCCACATGGTGCGTCTGTGATGTCAGATGTTTACCAGCGGCCTCGCCAACATGCTCATTAATACGGCGAAATACAAAAAGGATAATGAGATGGGAGGAGAATGCATCAGTTTCTTGGTCACATTCTCTTTCTCTTATATAAGAATTGTGCTTTTCGTTCGCATTTACTCACTTTTACTAGAACTAGCAGCCTCGCACGCATACAGCGTGCTGCATCGCATGCCCTCAGGGACCAAGTGTGATTGAGAATGGGGGGTCTGCCATTGCCCTGCCGTTGAACCCGCTTCGTTCCTCCTCTCGAAAAGGCACGCTATGAAACCTCATCAGCAATGGCTGCACCTTGCTGCAAGATCTCTTGATTTCGACCTCTCCTGCTGCGTCCCATGCGTACCGACGCGTCACAACAGACACGCCGAGAGATCGTTCCACTGCTAATTCGTTCTGTACCTTTGTCTTTCACTGCTTCTAAAAGGCACAAACACTCTGATGTGGCGCCACATGGGGCTGCACGATTAATCCAAAACCGAAATTGCCATATGGCTAAAAGCGATTATCAAATCGCAAAGGTTATGATTTAATTGGATAAATATATGCGCTGCGTGCTTCAGAGTGAAGCGCAGCACTGTGTTCTTACACGAGAGCAGCTCGATACCTGCCGGAGTTTGAAACGACTGGGTTTGCAGTAAATGCTGCGCCACACAAACTCAATCTCTGCATCTGCTCTGAGTTTGGGTTGATTTAACGTGCATTTGGGAACGCAACATGCGCCGACCAGCTTCACATACTTCTAATGAGAAGCACTTATCAACAAAAGAGAAGTTTAAGGGCTCCCTGTGGTTTTCTGTCAAAATAAAATTGATGGTTTAATGTTTGAAAATGAAGAAATTAAGTAATATTAGAACTGTAATTTTACAGTTGTTTTGGCCAAATTGTTAAGCTCTACAAACAAGCGCAGCAAACCTTGAATTTCTCATTTTAAATCGCAGGTTTTTTTGTAAAAATTGTTCCTCGAGTCAGTTGGCCGCCCATCACAGTGGTGTGGATGACAGAATTAGCTCTGTCCTGTCAACTCTGCACACTTAACTGATAGAAGACCATCTCAAAAGTACTTCATCCTTCGACGTCGCTCCCCTGGGGAGCGAGATACGGATGCTTCTGTGAAGTCGTAACGGCGGTTTAAAGTGGACGCGAGTGGCTGTGGCCTAATGATGCCTGTTTACGCCGCTGTCCTCCATCTGTAACGATTAGAGGCAGGATAGATGAGCCCTTGGGCACTGCCACCGAGCCAATCAGACCCCACGGATGCAACCAACATCCTACGGTGGCTCGGATGGGACAAGAGAACTGACCGCCAGATGACCCTTGAATCTGACCGCCGACTGACCCCGGTTACACGCAGGTCAGACGCAGGCCAAATACATGCAGCCTACTAATTTGAACGATCAGACTAACTGATCACCGCTTGTATGTCTTTTTAGGGACATTGTAGTGCTTTTAGGGGAAGAAGCACCCCATGCCACTGACCGCCAGACGACCCGCATCGCGTTCCGGGTGAATTCGAGGTCACATGAATATTAATCGAAGTGTGTGAAAATTCTGAAGTATGCGGTGGGAGCTACGGGGTAAAAGCGACATACTGCTACTCTGATGTAATAATTTAGTATTCAAACAATGAATCAAATCCAAAACCAAACATAACTTTCATTTGGAAATATCTGGCTTGCATTCAAACACACCAACACAACTAGGGATGCTCAATATTAAAATTATGACCGATACCACAGACCAATAATTAATAATGCTGCCCAAAAAATATATATATCATAATTATAAACCAATAAATATCATATTAAAATTCTATAATATTTTGCAAAGTTTCAAATTGTTTCAAATGCCACATATTCATGTCAAGATTTGAAAAAATAAGAGCTATCATTGTACAATTAATAATAAAAGTTTTTTAATAATACGTTTTTGGCCAATTTTGGGCATTTTTAAGGCCATTTTAATGTTGTTAATGCGGTTAAAGCTGAATTTCAGACATATTCTTTTCTGATTAACCGAACTCTACATCATATGGCGATCTGTGTTTACTTTGTCGTTCTATTTGTACCAGGAGCTGCATGAAAAGTGCCTGCATTAAGACACATATTCTTAAGGACATTCACACAAGCGCTTCTGTGCATCACATGGAGGTCAACAGTAATAATTTGGGTCAAGCCATTACACCTTATGAATGTTACCAAACGTTTGGGTTTTGCAGCATGATGCTGACTGCGGAGTGACCTATGATGACAGACCGAAGCCATAGAGTTTGAAACCTTGCTGAATCATCTGGAGCTTTTTTTGAACACACTCCGATAACTGCCGAATG
Source organism: Leuciscus leuciscus (assembly GCF_965113295.1). Lineage (NCBI taxonomy): Eukaryota > Metazoa > Chordata > Actinopteri > Cypriniformes > Leuciscidae > Leuciscus > Leuciscus leuciscus. Next base: position 60,993,608 of record NC_138725.1, read on the forward strand.
ACCCCAGGCTCCAGGTCATGGCGGGGGCAGATATGTATTAGAATAGTGGAAGCTAGGCAACATCGTCGATTTGCTACCGCTGCTTTAGGGAAATGCCTTGTAATTGACCGGTTGACGACCTCTGTGTTGATGTGGAAAAAGAGGATAATTTTAGGTTAGCTACAAGCTAGCGATCTGAATACTTTGTTTCTATAGAAAAAAACAATATGGAAATAATCTTTCTTTTCAGGCTAGTTTCCAACTGTACATTGGGAATTAAATATGAGAAAACTAGTATCATCTCACACGCTGAAACAAAAGACCTGCCCTTTGATGAGACTGACCAACAGAACCATCTCCGTGGCTTCAGGGTCTTGAACACACCACTGATGTTGACCAAAATGTGACCTGATGTTGACCGAGAGATGAACCGAGGCCGCAGACTGACCCCTCTGTCGCCATGGCCGCCAGATGACCTCTGGAAAGGTCACAGAGATCAGAGCCTGTGGTCAGATCAATGCTGGACACAAAGAGTCAGTGAGAAGAATGAGAAAAGAAACATAGGGAGCGAATAAGAGAGTGAAAGAGAAAAGGAAGACATGGGGTCAAAGGTCACTATCTAAGCTCTTCCTTTCTCCATTTCATCATCCTCGGTCCCTCCTTTCTCTCTTCTGCGCCCTCATTTTGAGCGACCTCTGACTTCGACGTGTGTTTCGGGCAACGCTTGGGCTGACCTGACCATGAACGCGTCCCAAACACTGCAAACAACACTAGTCTTAAAGGGATAGCTCAGCCAAAAATGAAAATTCTGTCATCATTTACTCGCCCTCAAGTTGTTCCAAACCTGTATGAATTTCTTTGTTCTGTTGAACACAAAGGAAGATATTTTGAAGAATGTGGGAAACTGAACAGTTCAGAGGCACCATTGACTTCAATAGTATATTTTTTTCCTATGGAAGTCAATGGTGCCCCAGTGTCCTGGTTACAAACTTTATATAAATGAAATATATTCCTTTGTGTTTAAGAGAACAAAGAAATTCATACAGGTTTGGAACAACTTGAGGGTGAATAAATGATGACAGAATTTTTTGAAGATTTAATTGATCATCCCATTAAGCAGTGTTTTTGCATTCATTGTAAATTCTAACAAGTTTAGTTTACTGAACAAAATGCTTGGAAAGAGATGGTCTTATTTATTTTTGAAGCAAACTTTAAGGAAAAATTTTAATAAAAAAATCAGCTGAAAGTAAAGAAAGCAAAGTCTTCACGAGTAAATTAAGTAATAAGTATCAAGCTAGCTTAATATGTGAATTTCAGTAGAGGTACTTATATTTAATAGCAAGATTACTGTATTGATTTCATCGGATTAAAATTGTTATATTTTGTACTCCAAACAAATACCAAAATACTATTCTCATCATGGATTTAATCTTACATTTTAAGTTATGGAGACTTTATTTTTAAAATGTGCAATCGGTTTCCAGCATTACATCAAGAAAACAAGTTCAGTTTCCCGACTGTATATTTTGTAATAAACAACTGTTTGAGAAAATCACATTAAACTATGTTTCTAAAACATCTGTCCACGTTCTTATATAAGACTTGTACATTTGCAGACCTCCTGAATAAACTGCAATCTGCTGTTATACAGTTACAACTCATCATGGCAACATCAATTTTCCATTACAAATATTCCTAAAAACAATTTTAAAAAAAATCCTAACTATTGTTTTTTAGACTATCAAAAAAAAATGTCAATGGATGAGAGAAATTAACTTTAATTCCAGATAAATTCTATAAAAGCAACTGCTTCGAGAAAATTTGTACTTTTGCATTATAAAATGTGTTGTATTATTATAAATACATTATAAATAAATATAAATAAATACATTAAATAACAAGATACATTTACTTGTGACTCACTTCATTTTATAAAATTTCTGGTTAAAGCAAAAAACTTTTTTTTAAAGTTTTATATATATATAGTGAGAAAATTTGCTTAAATTAAAATTGTGCATAACAAATAATATGATAATTCAGGCAAATTTCTTATTTTGTATTTTATTTTTACAGTGCAAATATCTAAATATCCTAAAAACAAGATACATCAATTAATGACTCACAAAATATTTTTATTTTATTTTTAAACTGCTTACAACAGTGCCAAAGAAATAAAAAGTTACACTAATTCAAAATATATTTTCTTTAAGCAAGTTTTAAATATTTCAAAATTTAGCTTGAAGTAAATGTATTGTTTTTTAAAGATACGTAAATGTTTTCCACTAAAATTCGGGAGGGAACATGCTTAAATTATATATTTCAGTGAACGGCTGTTTCAAATGAATAAAGATTGTTTTATTTTATTTATTAATTTCCTCTTTGTGTATTTTCTCCATCGTCATCATCAAAACTGAGCAGGTTGCAAACACTGATAATTGTATAATCCAACTAAATCAACAAGAACTTGTTGTATAAAACCAAAAAAAAAACTTAAAAAGGCATTTTGACATGTCAGACATCAGCCTCTATCTGTAACAAGTCTCTTCACCGTCAATATATTCCTCTGAACTCAAGCAACAAATCATGACAAGATCTGAAAGAATACAGAGGGATCTAATCTCAGGTTGTCCGAATGATTCAATTCAGATGCAAAACAGCACAGGGACCAAGTCGATCGATTCTGCCGCTGCATCGAAAATAAACATGCTGTTTAAAACATACATCACATTCAGATTATGGATGAAAAATATGAAAGCGAGCAAATATTCAAGAAAGAAGAAGGGCCCGAGGAAGTAGAACGCTGACCTCTGACCTCGAAAGCACAGCAAGAAAGCGGTAGATAAAGAAGTGGTGTTTGATGTGTACGTGCAGTACAGTGCAGCTTCGGCTTTCTGCAGAAGAAAGAATGTTAAAGACTTCAGCACACATGGGCTACGGATAGATTACACCTCGCCTCACAGCGGGACAACGGGAGGAAGAGCGAGTTGGACAGAGAGAGAGAGGTGAGGGGGCAGAAATAAAGCAAAAGAGAAGAAGATATTGTCAAGAGGACGAGATAGAGATGAGAAAAGAGTTGAAGAACCTTATGAAGAGGATGGTTTAAATTGAGATGAAAGGCCCGGTGGAACAGAAGAACGCCGCTTCCCTCTGTGCCGCACTTATCATCGCCATTCCACATGCGGGTCTCTCAGGTCACGGATCTGTTACCCTGTCTGGGAACGGCCTATCCTTCTGCTATCTTCATAGGAGGTGACATTTAGGAATCCCAGTTAGGGCTCCCTCTGCTGTGCACACAGACAATGGCACATATTTCAGATCACACACAGACTTTTGAGTATGCACAATTATGAAAATAAAGTATGACTGCTTTAATGGGGTATGGTATGATTTAATTCTTTTTTTTTAATAAAGTAAATACCCAAAAACGTCTAAATGCAAAGTGCCATGCTTGTTCTATTTGCACATAATTGTATCTTTGTGTCATAACTACAATGTGAGAAACAGTTGGAGAAAATTTCACTTTACTAGGTATTCTGCATATGTCCATGACCTTTAATGTAATATCAAGATTATCTACAGGGTCGATGACAAATAAGGATTTCTGAGATGATAAAGGAAATAGTTAAAACACACGCAACATGTTCTTAAAAATGTAATCGGTGTGTGTGTGTGTGTGTGTGTGTGTGTGTGTGTGTTGGTTCTAAACATCTTTGGAAAATGTTAAGTAATTTCTTGGAATATTTAATTGAACAACTCTAAAAATATCAAGCGGTATAACCATTAAGTACGGAAATATTTTCTTTGCACCTTGGAAAAGCACATAAATATATGAATTTGTTAAATATCTTGGATGTTTTAGCCATGAATATTTAAGACATTTTTATATGGATGCCTTTTCATAAAATGAAATTTCATGAATTTCAATATGAATCACAAAATGTGTATTTAAGGTTATATTAAGACATATTATATTAACAATATATTTGGCAATATTAAGAATATTTGAAAGCTATACATGAATGCTTTAATGATGCTTTTTCTTTGTAAAAATCTCCATATAGTTACCTAGACATCACCTATTTATTTTTTGTCTTTAAGGAAAAAATTATAGTTTATATCAAAATTACATTTAATTCAGAAATTGAAAACATGTTTATACTAAATAATGTCTATCATCACTTTGCATAAATTGCATTTTTGAATAACAAATAACATTAGCATTACACACAGCAATACCCATAAATATGTGTTTTTTTATACTTTACAATTTAATAGTAAATTGTTTAAAAAATATCAAATGAATAGGCTGTATAAGATGAACTGTATATTGAATCATCTTTTTTGATTTCACTAAAAATCAAACGATCATGCAGCGTGACAAATGTTTCTTTACAATTTCCCAAATATTATGAGTTCATAAAAAAACAGAATATGTAGTAACTACAAATGTTTTAGGAGATGTGGTGTAAAATATCACATTGCAGCCTAGTAGCCTACACTACAGCACATCCCGCCACCGAAGATACTGCTAAAAGCCACGTTAAAATGTCATGCACTTCAACTACCGTAAGCTACTCCACACATAAATAATGATCTTTCATACCTCGTTCACTCCTCTTCAACAAAAGGCATCTTTAATCCCAACGTAATAACCATCTTAAGTTTTCATTTTAAACATTCGCAAATAAAAGAAAAGGCTAAATATCACCAATAGTCCACAACGGGTATGATCTCGTGTTACTCCCAAGCGCCACCTGGCAGTGAGAGGCGGTACTGCAGCCGCGCGCTGCTCTCTGTCACTGTCTCTCAGAGGTAAATAAAACAGGCCTCAACGGACAGGAGGGATTCTCTATTTCACGGTATGACCGGCTCTATGGACGCACCCGACAAGCAGATGCTCTAGGCGGGATTACATTCCTCTGCCTCGATGATAGTGTATCGATTTTTATTCCCCCAATAGGCAGTGTAGATAACTCAACGCTAGCCCGGCCTAGGCTTCATCTAGCCTACATCAGAAAATAATTCAAACAACGAGTTTCGACTAAACTACCTGGAAATCTGAAGCATGTACCACTGAGATATTTCCCCCCTCTATCCCTGTCCAATATTTGAAATCATCTCAATACAATAACGGTTCGTGTTGCTAAATTAACGGCACGCACGGCGTCTGATTTCGTATGAAATTTGAAGCGAAGTGTATGAATGCCATCAAATTCACCGTTTAATGTTCTTCACTTAGCATTATTTAAATTGTATGTTAGATGTCAAATAATTTTTTGTGTTTGTTTTGCATTACCTTGTTATTCTTAGCAGCAGGCCAGGCAGTGTACATGCCTTCACACTCATGTTCAGGAAACGGGCTGTTATGCTTCTCACCGATAGGTGGCAGTATAACACAACTTTTCACCAGTTTGCTGACATCACTCCCGGCACAAGGGGGCAGCAGCCCCTTAACATCTGTTCACATCAAGCGCAAAAGGAAGTACATAAAGTTAAAAAAACCCACACATTTATTTAAATAAATAAAACACTACAGAGCTTTGATCATAAAATTAAGCATTTAAATCTTACTAGATAAATTATTGGGAGATATAGAGTGATGATAGTTATATTCCTATTATGTGAGTTGTCTGCTATATTGTTATGTAAAAACTCATTTCCATGGTTTCACAGACAAGGCTTAAGCATGGTCCCAGACTAAATTACATGTTTGAGCTGTTTTAACTGAAACTAAGTAACTTGCTCTGTCAGTGCCATTGTTTTGTCTCAAGATGCACACCAGTAAAAAAAAAAATAAGACATGTTTATAAAAGCTACTTAAATGTCCTGATTGAACTAAAGCCAAATCCTGGCTTAATCTAAACCCTGTCTGTGAAACCAGGCCATTGATTATTAGTATAATAAGCTATCAGAATTTCATATTTTTTTACCATATAAATGACAACATCTGCACCAAATTACATTTCTCAGTTTGGGTCCCTAAATGGGTTATTGTCCAATTTTAAAGATTGTGTGATGATTGTATAATAGGATACTTTCATGTTCAACTTTTTTTCTATTGATGAAGTTTACAAGCTGTTCAATTAATAAAATGTTATAAAATATAAAACAATCCAAATCCATGAAACGATCCCATGACGGAAGCCCTAAAAGGTTCAATATGAAGCATGCAGACAGAAGCCTTAAATAATACATAAAGAACCTTTTCATTACACTGGATTTTTTTCTGACTATCAATTTAAAATGTCAGGCTTTCATGTCTACCTGATACAAAAATGTATAGCTGGCATATGTATATTTATTATAAAAATGCCCATAGCATTTTCAGATACATTTATATGACTTTTCCAGGTCTAGAAATCACACTTTTTTGAAGAAAAAGCATTGATGTGGTGAATTAAAAAAAGAAGATCTTGATATTTAGTGGTTTCAGTCTATTTTAATGCTTGTTTTGTCTTATTTTAAATGATTATGAAGTCACGGGAGCTGAAAAATGTAAAATGTTCAGCCAGTTATTTGTAATGTGCAAAGCATCCCATGTGAGCTAGACTGTGGTTTGCAGTGCCTGCAGTTCCCTCTTGCTTTCCTCCTCTTTTCATTTCTCACTCTCAGATCAGTAAGTGTGATGGATTCAATTCAGTTGTAGGTTTTGTGTCCATGGTTACGAATGTCAGCAGCAGTGATGCAAAGAACTGGACATTATAGACAAGTCAGTCCATGTACATTTCAGTGGACTTACAGGGTTCCTGTGTTCCAGTTTGGAAAAGTATGGGATTTGATTTGAGTAATTCCCAAGTCTGGATAAGTATGGAAATCTGTTTCCAGACTATTGATCCTATTCAGTTCTTAAACGTAAAATTAAGAATGTCTAAAAATGTATAATACAAGTAGAGTGCGAACACGATTGAATCAATTTTCATTACGCAAAACTGTTTGTCTTTACTATAAGTGAGTCTCTTTTGAACTTCACTAAAAGAATGTTTACTCAAATGCCACTCAAACCAGCAACAGATAAAGGATCAACAAACAGTCATCTCAATCAGACTGTACTTTGCTGTTTGGTGCGGTTCTCCCATGTCAAAACAGTATCAAACTTGTGTAAGAAATAATATATGAAGGTTATAAAGCATATCAAGTTTCTTATCATGCAGGCGCAGGTTATCACTTTATGAAAACCAATGAAAAAAAAATAAAGGAAAAGAATTACAGATGACTAATTTTATATATAAAATATATATTCATGTCAAATTTCCAAACCTATCTGTAGATTTTTCAGACCATAGTTTTAAACTGTCCACACAGCATTATATTTGTTATATATTTATACCAAGTATATAACAAATATAATTCTGAAAATAAAACTGTCTGAATTTGTTAAATATGGTCTGAAATATTTACAGAGAGGTTTGGAAATTTCACATTTTGACATGAAAAATGTGTTGGAACCTTGAACTTAACATTACTGCCGTTCAAAAAGTTTGGAGTCAGTAAGTTTGTTTTTTTCACCAAGGCAAGGATGCATCAAAAGTGACAAGATGTTAATAATGTTACAAAAAGATAGTACAAATAAATGCTGTTCTTTTGAACTTTATTCATTAAAGACAATCCCAAAAAAAAAAAAAGGTTTCCATAAAACAAAAAGGCAGCACAAATGTTTTCAACATTGATAACCAGAAATGTTTCTTGAGCAGCAAATCATATTAGTATGAAGGATCACGTGACACTGAAGAAATGCTGAAAATTAAGTCGCCACAGGAATAAGTTACATTTTTAAATACAATCAAATAGAAAACAGTAATTTGAAGTAATATTTAACATTGTCATGTCATCTATTACTGTTTTTTTACTGCATAAAAAAAAAAAAAGCAGCGTTGGTGAGCATAAGAGATCTTTCAATAACATAAAACATTTTTTTACTGGACTTTTGAACGGAAGTGCATAAGCAGTGGCCTCAAAGTATTTGTCCACTTACTAAATCACTCTTACCCCCGTTTCACAGACAAGTCTAGTCCCAGACTAAAATGCATGTTTGAGCCGTTTTAACTGAAAGCAACTGATATTAAAATATGTCAGTTGAACTAAGGCCAAATCCTGGCTTAATCTAAGTCTTCATCCGGAGGGTGAGCAGGGTATGTAGACTCCAGGGCGATGCCAGCAGCTCGAGAGACCAGGGCGGAGCAGGCGGCCATGGCAGCCAGGGCAGAGACGACCCTTCAGGCGGCCATGGCGGATCAGACTTCGTGGCCTTTCCGTGGGAGCCCGGCCTGGCCACTTTGGCTGAGGAAAAGAGGACCGCTCAGGCGGTGTGGCGTCAGTGGCTATCCTGGCTGAGGGCTCAGGTGGTGAGGCGGCCATCTTGGCCGGAGACGAGGGCTCAGGCGTGACAGCCAACTTGGGCAAGAGCTCACGGGTTGGAGCCGATATGTGTGCTGCCGAAATACACAAAAGAGCTGAGTGCTGTATCATCGAGTGCTGTATCATCCGGAACGGTTTCAGGTGCAGCAGCCACCTTGTCTGAAGACACAGGCACGGTTGACATGGCGGGTCAGGCATGTCGTGAACAGTCTCTGGCTCAGCAGGACTGACGTGAAGCTCGGGCTCGGCAGACTAACGTGAAGCTCGGGTTCAGGAGGCATGACGTGAAGGGTGGTCTCGACAGGACAAGACTCTGGAAGGGAGGTCTTGACGGGACGCGACTCTGGAAGGGGGGCGGCCATGAAGGGACAAGGCTCTGGAATGGGCGGCGGCCATCTTGAAAGGAGGCTCTTGGCTGAACCCTGTCGGGGAGCATGGTTTCCGTACTGGTGTGAGGTGAGACTGGACGATGACGTCTTCCTCCAAATCTGCCAACAATGAACGAGGACCCATCTTGCCAGAGCGAAAAGTTGATAAAACTTTCAAGCATCCATACGGGGTCTGCTCGCGGCATCACTAAGCGGATCTCATCATCCAGCCCGCACCAAAATCCCTCCATAAGGGTGAGGTCACTGCAAGTGGCTCAGTGACTGAAGGTGACAAACTCCATGACATATTCCTCCAGGCTTCTGCCATTTTGGAAAATAAAACTGTTGTACCTTCCATCATCCTTCTGCTAGTCAAAGGGCCAACATATATAGAAGCAATTTCCAAGCTTCTCATCTTTATGGTCTGGTCTTCTGTCACAATCAGAAGAGGACAGACAAGGTTAATGAACAATATAAGTTTATTAAGTAGTGCAGAGGGAAGAGCAATGCAGGGAAGGTATGCAGATACGATTAATGATGATCATTGAACTGATGATGACTTAGCTTGACAGTTATGATGTCTCTTGTCACAAGTAGAAGACAGGAAGAACCAGGGTAACATAGATCAGTGATGATGGGAAGACCAGGACTTCAAGCAAGTATGCTTCAGATGATAGACACTCAGGTGAGTAGTGGCACAAGTCATAAATGAGACCAGACAAGGTAGTGTAGGAGAAGTGTCTCTTTATAGGGAGTGCTGATGATGAGGTGCAGGTGCCGATGTAATTAGGTGATGGCTGATGGTGCAGGTGGGAAACATGAGAGATGCTGGGAAGTGAAGTGCGGTTGAGGTGACAGAGCTGGTGACCGTGACAGTTATCTATTCAGACATTTTAAGTATGGTTTAAGCATATACATATTTTTAAGGCCATTGTAAGTGAACTATATTTCGATGCAGTATGTCTCTCACCAGCAAATATGACAACAACAAAAAAGGTCACCAGATGATCACTGAGATATTTTGTCAATGAACAAAAAGTGATCTAGCTAGCAAAAAGTTTTCAATAAAATTAACAACATAAAAGCTTGGTCCTGTATGTTCCATGATGGCCATCAGCTATATATTAAGAGTAAGTTACATTGATAATTATTAATGTATTCTGATTTATTATTAGCAGAATCTTGACTGCCATGTGCCACAACACCAGGGTATGTTGAATTGAGTTTTGAATAGTTTGTAAAATTTTCTGTGCAAAAGTTTATCAAATGTTTTTTGGAGAGAAAGGGCAGAAGCAGAGTTATAATTTTGTCTCCACACGCTTGCAGACGCTGCATGAAACAATATAAATCTCACCCTCTGTTTGCGTATGGTGTGGCTGGTTTGTTTGAGTAATGAGGTAATTAACTCAATCACGACACTCAGACAGATGATGAATTTTGTTAATGCTTCTCCTTTGTTCTCCACTCATTTCTGAGCAGGTCTTTTTCCTCTACATTAACCCGACAAGTGCACACAAACACACACACACTGCATCTTCTTTGTGGAGTACGAGGTTGCAGCCATGCAAATGGACCAGAGAGAGGAACCTGCTACTAAGTGGAACTGCAACGGGAAAACAAGGTATAACAGAGGCGGTTTCTTATTCTCTGTGCTTACAAGGTCAACATGCTATTGTTCATTGGGGCAAAGTGCAGCATTGTGCAACAGTCTGGGAGTCAATTGCAGATCACTGACCCTATATTTACCTCAAACACTGAGATAATGACAGGCTGTCGAGCTGTTTTCACACTTGGCTCGATTGCTTGGTCTGAACCAGATTTCAGATTGCACTTTTGAGTGTCTGAACCACATGACGCTAGTGTCATTGACCTGAGCACCATGGCAGCTGTTTATCACTGTAGGAGGAAAATAGCAGATTCACTCAAGTTATTATTATTATTTTTATGGGGTTTTTTTGTATGTATGCACACACACAGAATGGCACATATATCTGTTAAGAAATGCAATACCAATGCTGCAAAGACAGCAATACTGTATGCTCTCTGGAGGCAATTTACTCAGACACAAGCAGCTATGAGAAATTCATTATATAAAATAAGTGTGAGGTGTGATGCTATTTATATGCCATCAATAACAGCTTGAACTGATTGCAAGCTGTACCAAAGTTAACATGAGCCATAATCCAGACTTCTAATGTTCTGATGTCAATGACCCTTTCAATACTTCTTACATACTGTTTATAATCTATATAAATCAGAATAAAAGTACCGCCTTTATACAACTGAATGCTCAAGTATTTCTTACATTTCCAAAGGTCAACAGCTAATGAAAACGGGTCAGATTTCACATGGGATCTGAACCAACAGATGAGGGGGAAAATAAACTCCTCACATGTCCTATTGTCTTTGAACACCAGCCACAAGAATTTTCCCTTTTTTCTATGAAAACGGCAAACAAAAATTATTCAGATTTTAGTTTAAACAGCCACATACTATATAAAATAAAATTTATAATTATATCACTGTTCATAAAAGCACTAAATCTAACATTATATCCAGATTGTTCAGTCCTGAGAAAAGCAAGTGCTGTCAAACTTCCTCAAATACTTGAGGCATTGTTTGAGGTTCATCTGGTGAAACCCGTTGGAAAATCTTCAGGCAATTTCAAAAGGTCAGGGGCCGTATTTACAAAACATCTTGAGGATAAAAGTAGCTCCTAACTTGACGATTTAAGAGAAACTATTAGAGGTAAAGTTCTGGCTGCAACCGTAATCGCCTACTCTCTAGAGTAGGTATTTATTTTGAATAAGTAATTACTTCACAACTTCTAAAAAAAAGTAGTTATATACAGTAGCCTATATAAGTGTGTGTATGAATGTAATCTGGACATACATCTACCATGCTTTCGTTATCATGCGACCCAGCATCAGTTGCGTCCATTCACTGTCATACACAAATCCTCCCCCGTGGCCTCATGGGATAGTAAAGTGTCCCTCATATGCACACTTCATAATCTCACTGGAAGTAGGTACTTTTTGCCTATACTCTTTTATGAGTAGCCTCCTGTGAATTCAGACATATTCTTTTGTTACATACTGTTTTTTACCTACTATGGAAGTATGCGATTTCAGATGCAGCCGAAATGTCTTGTGAATATGGCCCCAATTGACCCTTTTCACATTTCCGGGTTTCTCAGAAACGGAAGTGGTCATAGTTTGGTAAACTTCTATAGTGGTGAATCAGAGACTATACATTTAATACCTATAATTTTTTTTTCGTGTTCCCATTTGCTCAAATAACAAAAGAAAATTTCCACAATAGTTTTTTTTTCGCAACTTTCAAAAGAGGAAAAAATAGAGTGAGATTGATAACGGCAGTCGGAAGAGAGAAAGATGTAAATTGTACCGTCACTCCCACAACCGTAGAAACACCCTCACAGCATTGTTTATTTTATTTTTTTGATGTAAAGGTAATATTATACAAAGTAGCCTATAGTGTTAAAATATAAGTTAAAAAACAATTTGTAAAAAAAAAAAATGTATTCAAAAAAAAAACTTTACCGGATTTACGATGTTGATGTCTGTCCTCTGAAGAACCTCCGCTAGACATTCTTGCAAAATCTCTAAAGAATGTCAGTTTTTTTATTTATTTTTTAGTTACATAATTATTAGGAAAAGGTTTTTAGACAGTTAAATATTGAAATTTTAAAATAAACATTAGGATATTTGAGGCATCTTCGAAGTGTACCGAGGAACAACAAACATATTTTCCTCTTTCAAGTGCGCACGTAAAACTACAACTCCCAGGATGCACCACTCGTGTACGGAGAGGCACGTACTTTCCGTCGGAATTGGCGGGTTGCTGGAGGCAGATTTCGTGTACTGTAGCATTCCCTTTTGTCTGAGCAGTCAAAGAACCTCGATAAAATAGCAAACTCTTTCCCCAGTCGACAGATTTCAAACGTTTGTCGACATTTAAAGCCGCTCTATCCGCAGACAACCACCTTATTTGGTGTTATTTCGCCCTTAATTCCGTAATTCACAGGTAAGTGGCGCTGCATGCAGATTGTGAAACATATTAACGTTATATGACTGGCTATGTTTGTACTAAGGACTGTGATTTTTGTAAACACATTTTTTATAATTAACAGGCAGATGTTTTGAGTACTTTAAGCAACTAATTGCTCTTGAATAATATCTAGTCATATTTTGGTTAGTTTTCTACTCGGATCCAGGTCAACATGGAGAAGTGAGCGACCATGCTTCTGCAGCATTAGCCACAAGGCTAGTCCGTGTCTTGGGGTTTAGGGCCATTTTTTGGGTTTATACAATTTAAAAAAAATGTGCATTGGAACGTTTTGTGCATGTATTTATCGGACAGCTTAAACGTTGTTGGTGTCATGGTAGCTTTTGGACCTAAAATTGTACGGCAAAGGGGTCTGTCCAGCAACTCATCTCCGCGCGAGACAGAAACGCCTTTCTCGCACACTCCTTGCGTTAAAGGAACTCGGGAACACTCTCTCCCCATTTTTTTTCTTCATTTCTTTTTTTAAGAGATCAACATGGAGTTTGCTCAGTTGCATTGCTACCTTAAAATGTAACACTTGGCCTCACTGGTTCGTTTTTTGTGTGCTATTGCAGCTTGAAGGAAATGGGCCGAACATTCTGGCGAGGCGTCTGCGCGTGCACGTCGGAAGTTGAATCGAGTATTTTTCTGCGCGCGAGGTGCGCTGGTCCTCACAAAGTTTATTATAAAAATATAAATAAAATGATGCATATGATCTGCTTTTATTTAGAAGTACGATCAATTGTTAAGAAGATAAATATGATTAACGTTACATTAATGCGATTACATTTTTTCAAAAAGTGTCCCATGCTCTTGGTTTGGACCGTAATTTGTTAGGTTTTTCTGTTTTTACGCCATTTTAATTTGAAATATCAGTGCTTCAGCCTGGTGAGTGTTTGCTGATAGCCCCATAAAAGCAAAACACGTGTGTATTGTTTTTCTGTAAAGCATCTGTAAAACAGGGGATAGGGACATTTAATAACAACAACAAAAAAAACATACTTTGAGTTGTTGGTGCAGATCGTTTGCCACAAGATATTGTATGCACATTTACGAACTTCAAGCCAGGAATTTGTTGCGTTTATTTCGGTTTAAATTTGTAACATTGCAACCTGTTGCTGTGTTGATTTTTTTTTTCTTTTTTCTTCATGACATTGAGTCACATTTGAGTTCATTTTACCCCAAATTGACAAACACCAAAGGTATTAAAGGGGTCCTATTATGCTTTTCCACTTTTTCAACTTTAGTTAGTGTGTTAGAGGTAATTAGTAACAACTTAGAGCTCGACAAATACTGCACTAAGCCATCCGCCTGATATCTCTAAATAAGCTTTAACTTTAATAATGTTCAACCAAGGGAAAAAAGACTTCTAGGGGGGGTGTTTGGCTCGAGGTCATGGTGCAAAGGACCCTAAGTTGATTTTACTCCAAACCATCCCTTTAAGTCTTACTAGTTTAAACATTCAAGTAATTTTTAAACCATACAGTACTCGGGCACTCTCTGAGAGAGAGTTTTCTCTGTGGGCATTAGAGTAGATTAAGCCGCCTCACAAACGTTATTGTTATTGCAAGTAACTATTTATTTTTTGCGGATTATCACTTTTGCTTTTAACAGTCGAAAACATGCAAAATTATGTCAAAATTCTGGTCTTGGTGAGTATACTCTAAACATAGTTGGTTATGTCTTAAAGGTGCAGTGTGTAATTTTTGTCTAGTGGTGAGGTTTGCGGATTGCAAACAGCCAGGAACTCACGGCATATCCCTCAAATTGCAAACTCGAAGGAGAAGCTACGGTGGCCTACGTAGGATCGGAAGACGTCGTCGTCTGAGTCAGCAGAGAGTAGCAAGTCAAGCAATGAGGTTTCTATATATTATATTTTATATTAAATTATATTTACTTAATTATTCAGTAAAACCACATGTTATTGCGATTTGTTATTTATAATTGTTAATCATTGTGTTAGTCTTTTATTCACTGACTTTACTAGGGATGGGAATTGATAAGATTTCACAATTTTAGCAGAACTGACGATTCTGCTTATCGATCTGATTCTTTAACGATTCTCTTATCGATTATTGATAGCACTGTGTGGAAAAATGTAGTCATGCTTTTCAAAAAAACAAGTGTTTTTATTTATTTTAAAGCTTGAGTAAGCAAACTGTACTACAGCATGTTTTTCTCCACGTTTGCAGAGTCAGGGACAACCTAAGTATTCTGCTGCTTCTTATTCAAGTTGGTGACGAAACGTGCTCTGTAGCGCTGTTTGTTCGCTGTCGGCTACGGTAGAAACATGACGTCACAATATGTCGACCTTCATAGAAGGGGGGTGCCCGCGGTTATGTAGATATAAATGACTCATTCTAAGGTAATAAAAACATAACGGTTCATTAAAGCCTGGTTCACACGGCAGGATAATTAGGCCGATTTTAGCCCCGATTCACCCCTTCCGACAATCTTAAGGATGCTCCGATTATCGTAAAATAATCTGATCAGATATTCCTGCCGTGTGTGGTGTGTTAAGGCTGCTCTCGTCTGCTCGGAAGGACGTCGGGACCGCTCCGATCTCAAATCGGGGATATCCAACATGTTGGATTTATTTGGCCCGATTTCTTCTCGTTTGTGGTGTCCCCCGAGCACGCAGCCTGTGGACTGTGGAGTGTAGCCAATCAGAAAGCGAGGCGGCGAGGAAACACCGGGAAATATAATCAAAACAGCCGGCGGCATGGCGCACCAGAAAGTCTGGTGGACGTCAGAGATCATCGCCTTTTCTTTTGATAACGTTTTTTTTCGGTTAAAAACAAACTACAAACTATTGCCACTGCATCCTCTTCGTCCGCCATGATTGTTTACTCTGAAGTCACGTTTGATCTCGAGGTATTTTGCGCGATTTCCCGTCTGATCTGGGATTGCTCGGGAGTCAAATCGGTTCGTATGTGATGTTGATTTTGCCGTGTGGCTGCGCACCACACACTGTACGACCAAAACTGTTAGACCCGTGATTTTTTTTTTATCCCCGTGTGTGGGGTCTCTCAGGTTTGGAAAATCGGCCGACAATTTTAAAATCGTCCCGTGTGAACCAGGCTTAAGTAAGGTCTTTATACACCACTGAAAACATAGTTATGGATCTTATATTGCATTTCTATCAATAGATCCTCAGAAATATTACACATTGCACCTTTAATTAAACATAAAACGTATGTGACAATATAATGAACACAGGATCCGTGCACTTGCTCTTAAAGGGATAGTTCACCCACAAATGAAAATTACCCCATGATTTGCTCAACCTCAAGCCATCCTTGGTGTATGACATTCTTCTTTCAGACGAATACAATTGGAGTTATATTAAAAAATGTCCTGGCTCTTCCAAGCTTTATAAATGCAGTGAATGGTTGTTTCTGTTTTGAAGTCCATCAAAGTGCATCCGTTCATGATAAAAGTCCTCCACACGGCTCAGGGGGGGGTAATTAAGATTAATTCTGAAAGAAGAATGTCATATACACCTAGGATGGCTTGAGGGTGAGTAAATCATGGGGTAATTTTCATTTTTGGGTGAACTAACCCTTTAAAGTGACAGCAGCCGTGGCTGTCATTAATTTTGTTTTCAAAACAACAAAAGATAGCTTTAATTTTAAGGAATCAGGATTAATATCCTATTTTTTTATTTAGTCAGGACTAAAATACTACCCAGTGTTATTTTACATTTGATTACTTTCTGAATACTAGTGTTAGACCTATCCACAAACTTTTCTCTTTATTGGTATCTTTATTCTATTGTATTTATTTGAGCTACTTTTTTCAATTTTAATTCAAAGATTGAAATCAAGCTTCCTTGCGTTGTGTAAATTCTTAACAACAAAATTACCCCATTGTAAAAATGCAATGAGTGAGCAAACATTTAGGTGAGATAAAAAATCCTCCATATAAGGATTTCCCTCCCATTTTCCAAAATGAAATTCAGGTCCTGCATGTTAATTGCCATCAACTTGCACATCAACTTACTCAAATGTTGAACACATTTATCCGCATATATCTCATCCAAGTTCTGAGAAACAGAAATGATTAATTCATTGCTTAGCTGGGTCTTCAGGCTATGCAGTATGTTAGTTCACCTTACCTCCCTATCAGAGTCGATCGCTCTTTTGTCGCGTCACATCCCCATAGGCTGAAGCTAAGCTGTACCGGAAACAGAAATGATTAGTACACCGTACGAGTCATCCGTTCATCACGAGTTATGGAAAATAACCATCGTGACTAATTTATAAATGATTGGCAATTTGAGTCCAAAAATGCATCAATGCACGTAACTGTAAAATATTTAGCTATGGGCTTTTATAAGGAAGGCTGGGAATTTACCTTTTTTTTTTTTATCCAATATAGCAGTTACGTGACAAAAGAACATACGACTCAACTTAAGAGGTGAAATAATCATTTCTGTTTCCTGTACAGAATCTATGGCATGTGATCAATGCACGGTCAACACAAAAGGAACGAATCACTCTGAGGCAACTCATTGTTCCTGAGTCATATTAAAGATTTGTTCAAAATGAACGAAATTTTGGCCTAAAAGATCGATTATTTGGATTTAAGAATCGATATTGGCTAATCAAAATGAGAATGAAGGAAAATTGTGAAATCAATATTTTTAACCCAGCCCTAATAAAAATATCACAAAAAATAGGGCTGGACGATTTTGGAAAATAATCTAATTGCGATTTTTTTTTTTACCAATATTGCGATTGCGATTTAATATGCGATTATTTTTTAAGCTCTTTATCTTTTCTATTTTTCAACAAAAACAAGCAATAAATCATTGTAAAATAGGGAAGGGAATCTTTAGGCACCTCATGAGCCGATACATTTTTTTTCTTTAATTGATCTTATTAATAAAACTTAAAATATTTAATTACATAATTATAATTAGGCCTACTTATAATAATTACACATAAAAAAACTAAATTAATGCAATTACATGTTAATAATTTTAACAAATATAGCTTCAAAACAAATAACAAAGAGGGAAAAAAATATTACAAGCAATAAACAAAGAGTGCTTTCAGTATTTAAGAGTAGGCTGTCTGAACGTGTTCATCTCTTTTGAAATTATAAGATGTGGTTTGTCCTGTTTGTTTAATAACTGACTGTGTCACATTACCGGTAAATTCGCGTCATAAAAGCATTTTGAGATGTAAACGTACATTTAACCACGTAGACTCGCTCACTGCCGCATGCTCAAATGCTCTTCGCAAAACGCACGTGAGTATTTGAAATTGAAAGCAGCTTCTGTCGGTGATTTTCATATTTTTAATATATAAGCCAACTGCATTCCAAGACATATGATGCCTTCGTAGAACATTTGTTAGTAAAATACCGGCGGGCGAGACCGCGCACTAACTTACTGAAGTAACATCACGCAGACCGCGCGTATCTCATATCTTGCGCAATGAAGCCTGAATGTCCTTGTAACTCGCTTCAACTTTTCCGAACTTTATTAAAGATTATTTCTCGTAAGGTTCGAGTGGTGTCGTGTGTGTGTGTGTGTGTGTGAGAGACAGAGGAATTAGAAGCAAGCAGAATACGGTTGTTTATAAAGCACGCGCGTCGTACACGTCTGTGTTTAAAACTAAGCTCAGACATATACAATACAGAATCGTTGGAGAGAATCTATAACACAATATAACATAAATTAAACATAAACTGTTATTTCCTGTAGCCAGGTCTATATGTGTCCATAGACTGTAAAAAATAGTATATGTCGCGTGCCAAGTTGATGCTTCATCTGTAAATCAGACTGGTTTACTCTCGCGTGTCACGTGACCAGACTATAATCGCAGCTTTGCGGTTTAAAAAATCGCATTTCATCATATCGCGATATTATCGCAAATGCAATTAATCGTTCAGCCCTAACAAAAAACCTAAGCGTCCTAAAAATAGGTTTCATTACGCAAGACATTTTCAGTCTGACCTGGATGCGTTTTTGTAAGATTAACCCAAAATGCATACCTGTAATAAATGTTTGTTTTTTTAAATTGCAAAGCAGTTCAGAGGAAGCTGTGCACTACCAAATGCTGTATTTGTTAGAGCCAGCAAACTGTTATCCACAGTGCTGTATAATTTAATTTCCTGCCTTGTTGTTCTTTCCCTGATATCACCTGACCCCCCCTCATCCCGTCTAATTCACACTTTCACTCTGTTCAGCACTGTTGACGTTGACAAGGAACCGGAAGGTTCCGCAGAGCCTCCCCCCTTCATGACGAGCATGAGCCAACCAACAGAGACAGCCAGTGATGCGCCCAGCGTCACCGAAGGTGTCTCACAACTTTCTCCTTCACTGCTATTTTTCTTTCAAATGTGTGGGAAGGAGGGTTTATTTCCAGACGTTGTTTCTGTCTTATAAACAAGCCTTGAAATTATTTTTTTATTATTATTGAATCACGGGTTGTTGGTAACTGTCTGTTTTCATGACCACTGTTTCATCTGCCATGTCATCCATTATTTGTCACTGACTAATAGAGGTGCTTCTGCTGGTGATTTATAAGGTCAGAGGTGTGATTCTGGTCTGGTGCACAAAAGACAGAATGAGCATTTCAAAGTGAAGACATTTTGGAAGCATTTTACATTAAGGTCTCATTTGTTCGTAACCTTTTTTAAAAACAAGTTTATTTCTAATTTAATTGTAGTATTCTAACTGGCAAGTTGTATCTGTTAACATTAGTTAATGCACTGTGAACTAACTAACTAGTTCAATTTTTTTAACAAGGATAAGGATTTATAAGTGCTGTTCATGGCTAATGCATTGACTAATACATAACAAATGAGACCAAATTGTAAAATGTTACTGAAGTTTTAGGCTGCATTACCCTTATTTGTGGTTGATTAGTTGGGCATTTGTTCTCCACATTAGCTGTTAACTACTGTGGTGTATTCAACCGTGTAATGGATGTTGATATTTATGGAGTTGAATTGCCTCCGATACTGATATAATCAAGATATTAGTGGTTTAATGATGACGAATTACATTTTCATTATAATTTTCACAAAATATGCATTACTGTTCAAGAGTTTGAGGTCAGTAAGTTTTTATTTTATTTGTTTAAAGAAATCCATGCTTTCAGCAATGATTGATTAAATTGATCAAAATAGTCAGTAAAGAAATTTGTAATGTTGCAAAAGATTTCTATTACAAATAAATGCTGTTTTGTAAGCTTCCTATTCATCAAATAATCCTGAAGACATTATCAATGTTCTCAAAAAAATATGAAAGCAGCACAACTGTTTTCAACATTGATAATAACAATACATTTTTTCTTAAGCATCAAATCATCATATTAAAATAATTTCTGAAGAATCATGTGACTTGAAGACTTGAGAAATGATGCTGTAAATTCAGCTTTGCCATCACAGGAAGAAATTACATTTTAAAATATATTACGATAGAAAAAATGTAATATTTCACAACATTTTTATGTATTTTAATTAAATAAATGCAGCCTTGATGCGCTTAAGAGACTTCTTTCAAAAACAATAATGAAAAAAAAAAGCTTACTGACCCCCAAATATTTGATTCCAATGTCTTTTGATTAATTGGTCGTTTATTAACCCTGAGAAGTTGTGAAAGGAGTGTCAAGTGGTTATGGTTCTAGTTCAAACTGGTTTCTGCCCTGCTTGGATTGTGATGCTAACATTGTGATTATGCTGATTCTTAACAAGTGAAAGTTTGAACAGCTTAAAGGAATAGTTCACCCAAAAATGAGACTTATGTCATGTACTCACTCACCCTCATGTTGTTCTAAACCTGTATGAATTTCTTTCTTCTGCTGAACACCAAAGAGGATATTTTGAAGAATATAGGTAACCAAACAGTTAATGGACCCCATTGACTTCCATAGTACTGTTAAGTTACAGACATTCTTCAAAATATCCTCTTTTGTGTCCAGCAGAAGAAATTCATACAGAATTTTCATTTTTGGGAGAACTATCCCTTTAAGGTGTGTCTGTTACACTGTTATATAAATCAGATGACATGAGGGTTAGTATCTGACTATTTTACTAATTTAGATTATCTAATTGCTGGACAATGAATCTGAAACCCTAAAACATCTTTTGATAACTATTCTGAATGATTTTAGTCACTGATCTAGGTCTCAATAGCAATAATTTTATCAGTAAGAGCTGCGGTTTTATACTGCAGTCAAAATGTCTCTAATTTTGACACTGCTCTATACAGCAAGATTTGTCTAATGTTGGTAGACAGACTTTTTTGACCTTGGCCTACCTTTCAAATAATTTCTCTTCCTCTCTGCGCACGACCCACTGCCATTGAAGTATCACTGTTTGTATTTGTTCTGCTCAGCCCCATAGTGTCTGTTTCAAGTTCAACTTGCATCATATTTTAACTGTTTGAACTCTTAAGATTTTTTTCCCACAGAAAAGACTGACCCTCTTTTCTGCCCTCTTCTTTCTCCACAGACGAGAAGCTGGCGGCCACCGCTGGAAAGAAGCTGAACAAGAAGAAGGTGGAGGAGGTTGTAGAGGAAGAGGAAGAATATGTGGTGGAGAAAGTCCTGGACAGACGGGTGGTGAAGGGCAGAGTGGAGTTCCTGCTTAAATGGAAGGGCTTCTCAGAGTAAGTTACTAATATCAGCTAGATTTACACTAAAATGCATTCATGTAAGGCATGGAACTGGATTCCTAGCAAACGTGTTGGGCAATTTTATCATTATATAAAAAACTCGGGAAGAAAAAAAGGTTTTCTAATAAATATGTACTTTTGGTTTCGGTTAGTGGAGCAGCCCTTCCTCCAAAGAAAAAGATGGCATTCAAATCTGTCAATTGATTGAGAAATTATTTCCTTTTCTTTAGAGAAGACAACACATGGGAACCAGAGGACAACCTGGACTGTCCTGATCTCATTGCAGAGTACATGCTAAAACATAAACCTGTGAGCGATGAGAAGAAAGAGTCTAGCGGAAAGAGGAAAGGAGAATCTGACACAGATGGTGGAGAAGACAGCCGGCCTAAAAAGAGGAAAGATGAGGTTAGACTTAATCATTCCATTTAATGAACAATCTTTTATAGACTTTTTGGTTTACAAATGTTGTTTCTAAACTAATTTTGTATACAAATTGGCATATGCAGTGTTTGCTACAGGATTTTATGAGACTATAGGGGGTGGACCTCGGCCCTTGTTAGGGCACTTACAATCTAGTGCACTTTGAGAGTTCAGAATTAAGAGCTCCAACCCATGTTCAGTGTGCAAATTAAACAAAGACAAAGTCTGTGAACTGACTTGTACCTGAACTTTAAAGGGGACTCAAACCTTTTTTTTCTTTCTTTTTTTTGATAGTGTCTCAGTCTACTTAACATTCACACGGGTGTTTTTAGGAAGCCAAACAATTAGAATATAGCAATAGTAATAATTTTTTATTATTATTATTATTATTTATTCCTTTGACAGTAATAGCCATATATTGTAACATAGGCACTGTAAAATAAATGATTTCACATGTATATTATTTTACTTTAAGCAACAGTAGGGAAATTACAATACTTTTGTCCTAATTTCTATACCTACAAGAGATAAACCCTCAAGCTTTTATTTGGATGGAAACTGCAGTTGAGCTTTTATTTCGGTTGAAAATGCAGTTTCTGTGAAAACAGGTTTACATTACAAATCTAGTGAAATGCTGTAATCTTCCCATAAAAATGTTGGAAATTATGCAATTGTGAAAATAAATAACTGGTGCCCGTGTAAACTCTCAGCACATGCAGCAATGGAGTTCACTGCATTCATTCACTGTGAACTAAGCCGTTCTGAGACACGTAAAACACCAGATGACACACTGACGCATGAGCAAAGTGCACACTTTGCTTTAAAAACACGCACCACAAACAGACTATATACTTGTTTAATTCAGTCTTTTGCGATTTGATGAGGGCACAAAGCCATATCACACATTCGATTTAAGTTTGTTTGACAGATACTTGCCAAAGCAATGGAGCAAAACAATGTTATAGACATTTTTTTGTTATTATGAGTTTGATTAATATTTTTGGTTCATTATGAAAGTGAGGTAGAACAGAATAGACTATGCAGGGCTCCAGACTAACTTTTCTTTTTTTTTTACTGTTGCCCCTTACTTCATTTTTAAGAGCTCAAGCAGAAAATTTAGGGGCACACCTTAAATCAACCTGCAGTGTAGTTATTTACATTTTTACTTTATTTATTACCAAGGCATTTGTCAGTAATAGACTTAACGTACAGAAATTATAATGTGCAGTTTTATTTTAGGTTCACAGGGCTCCAGTCCAGACTAATATTTGAGGGCTGCAGCATCACTTTTGGCGCTTTTCCACTGCATGGTTCGGCTCGGTACGGTTCGACTCGGCGCGGAACGGTTCGGCTCGCTTCGCTTTTCCACTGCGTGGTACGAATCGGCTCGGTACGGCACGGTTTGGTTCGCTTTAGCTCGGTTGCAGTTAGTACCGCTTCAAAGTGGGTGGGACTGATCGTTATAGTTGCCGTCTCTACTGCCATGACATCATCATATTAAATGCGAATTTTTCATTCCGTGTTTCCCCATCCGCTCCTCGGCAACCAACGAGAGGAACGTCTCCACCTCGTCCACTGACCACGATTCAGCCATTTCTTTTTTGAAGTTTATACTTTTTTTTTTTTTTTTTTAAGCAAATACTTTTAAAACAGGCGCTACAGTGTTGGCTGTTATCTATTGGCTATTTTCCGCACTATAAGGCGCACCGGATTATAAGGCGCACCTTCAATGAATGGCCTATTTTAGAACTGTTTTCATATATAGGGCGCACCGGATTATAAGGCGCATAGAATAGAAGATACTGCAGTCAAACGTTTGACTGGGTTTGCGTTATGCAGTGGTCACCAACCTTTTCAAGCCTAAGATCACATCCAAAGTCCAAATGTAAACCAAGATCTACCACTTGCAAAAAAATATGAAAAAAACAAGTGGCTGAGCTGTAAAACCTTGTTTATACTCGACGCGTCCGCATGAGCGCGAAGGTAATAAAAAACTAATATCCGTCTGCTCGGGCAGATTCGGCTCAAAGTCGTGCATCTTCGGATGCGGAGGCGCGCGCGCGGCAAAATGACGTCATTGTGACAGCGCGCGCGCCTCCGTCCGAGCAGACGGATATTAGTACATCTCATCACACCGGCACCCAGTTTGCGCGTCTAAATCAGTTGTATGGTCTGGTGTTCAGTCTAAAACAAAACAGTTGCGTCAAGTATAAATGCCTCGTCTGTTTGGGGAGGGGCGCGCGCAGTCAGCGGAGGCTCGCGCTCCGGTGCCAGGCGAAAGTATAAACAAAAGGTTTAAGTCAGCGGTTGTTTTACAGACATTAATATAAGGCGCCAGATCCATATATAAGGCGCTCCGGATTATAAGGCGCACTGTCGTTTTTTGAAAAAATTAAAGGCTTTTAAGTGCGCCTTATAGTGCGGAAAATACGGTAAATCTAGCGGGTTTAGTGTCTCGTGTCGTAAATACAATGACGCTGGTAGTGATGATTCTGTCTGACCAATCAGTGATCTGCAGTGTTTTCACGTCACATTTTAGTATCGGTACGGTACGCTTGGAACCTCAACAGAGGTGGTACCATTTAAAGTGAGCCGTGCCGTACCGTACCATGCAGTGGAAAAGCGCCAAAGCGTGCCGTACCGAACCAAGCCGTACCGTACCATGCAGTGGAAAAGCGCCATAAGTTCTACAGAAAGTATTTGGTAGCACTGCAGGGCTGACAATAAAGCCCTGGGCTTGAGTTTAGGTGTTGATTAAATTAATTATCATTCATAATGTCTTATATATTTTTTTTAACTTGTTTTGCTTTTGAATTAATAGAATGGAGTTATAATTAATAGCTAATAAGCCAATAATCTGCAGCCAACTACTGGTTACAATGGTAATTTAATGTTGTATTTATTTTAAAATAAGTGTGAGGTTTCCTACATCTTGAAATTTTGACTTTTATAAATAAGGACAATCTTTAAAGGATGAACAAATAATGTTTTGGTCATCACATTAAAAATAACATTTAAATATGACAATATTAGAGTTTTGAAGTGCTGGAAAAAGATGTGTAGTACTTGTAAACATTTGAATATTTCTGCCGTAATACCATGGTTACAGTTAGTGTTACTACATTAAATCCATGGTGAATGTTGCCGATTTGTGGACTTAAAGCCTTCTTTAACTTGTTCATTCGTGACACAATGTTTCTCCTGGTTTGCACGTCAGCACTGTATGATCTGATATCCATGGTTTATACCAGAGAACTCTTTACCAAATCTAAATGCTTCCGACCAGACCTCGCTGCAATGTTAATTCTGTAGCAAATTCAATGGCTTTCTTCACTGTATCTGCTAGCGCTGCGTAGTAATGGTGTTGCGTGATTGAGATCGCCGCACGAGTAGCTGACCTATTTTTGGTCCGAACTGGTAAACGGTCTGTGAAGCACAAATGAGTAGCACAGTTTAATTCTGCTTTTATTTCGTTTTCCATTTGATGTTGGGAAACATTGTGGTCACGCCACTGCAACCTCTTAACACAATTTTGGTCGCACCCCCATTGCTTGTTTGATGCACATTATTACTTTTTATACATAAAACTGTGCTCATACTTACATTTATGCATCTGTCGTGTGCTTTTAGCTGTTTATTCAACTTTGGGAAATTTATGTCCAAGAGTTGATTTTTATTATGCATTTATTTAGTTTGCTGCTTATCAAATACCTTTTGAGACGTGATTAATGAAAAAAATGTATCTTATTTATAAACAGAATATTTTTGAGAATCAATTCCAATCTGAAATTGTCTTATTAGAAAGTATGAAACCATTATTTAATTTTGTGCATTTAGGATACATAAAACTTTAGCTGTGAATTTAGTTTTAGCAAGACAATCTTAGCAAAACCTTTTTGCTAAAAAGTTTGATCCAAACCACGCATAAAGACATGCTGATTAGAAAGAAGAAAAAATCCTGTATGGAAGACTACTTGGAAGAAACTTTTACTGCATATGAATAATAAATGATTTCCTAATGTTTTGCAGCAAGACAAGCCGAGAGGCTTTTCACGGGGGTTAGACCCAGAGCGCATCATTGGAGCCACAGATTCCAGCGGCGAGCTCATGTTTCTAATGAAATGGTATGTAAATATTACGATTTAAAAAATGTGAAGTGTGTAATTTCTAGAGATGCACCGATGTATCGGCCGATTTGTGATCAATTTACAACCATCGGCATATCGGCAATAGCATGAAGAAGGCTGATATAACAAACCGATGGTTTAATCTAATATTCCTGCTGTGCTGCTGTCTGTCTTTTAGTGTTAATCAAACAAACGACAAAAAACGCTCACTACTCTTCACTAAATAACTTTTATAACTTTCGTAAGTATTAATATGAATAGGGCCCTATGATTTCTGCGATGCGGAAAACGTGGTCGGAATCGCGAATTCCAGTCATAAAACTGAATTTACTGTACAAGGAATGTCAGCAACCCGTCAAAATAAAAGTTGTTTTATTTCAAGTAATTGTGACAGAAATATATTACTGTTGTACAGTAGAATTTAGCTACGTCTCAATATAATAATAT
The DNA here is from genome assembly GCF_965113295.1 of Leuciscus leuciscus. Classification (NCBI taxonomy): domain Eukaryota; kingdom Metazoa; phylum Chordata; class Actinopteri; order Cypriniformes; family Leuciscidae; genus Leuciscus; species Leuciscus leuciscus. The sequence continues at coordinate 61,020,001 of NC_138725.1, forward strand.
ATGTATTTAAAGGTGCACTGTGTATTTTTTAGCAGCATCTAGTGGTGAGGTTGCGAATTGCAACCAATAGAAGTTACGGTGGCCGACAGGAAAAAATGTCGTCGTCTGAGACAGCAGAGAGTAGCCAGTTAAGCAATGAGGTTTCTTTACAAAGATAAAGAAATTAGGTTTCTTAACTATTCAGTTCAAAATAAACTGTTATTGTGAATATTATTGTTACTTGTTCATCATTGTCAGTGTTTTATTCGCTGACTTTAGCTAGCTTCTTTGCACGAAGAACAACATTGTGACGAAACGTGTTTGTCCGTTTAGGGCTACTGTAGAAACATGTCGGCGCATTTCAATGTAAGGGGACTCGTGGTGTATGTAGATAGAAATGGCTCATTCTAAGGTAAAAAAACAACAACGGTTCCTTAAGCAAGGTCTTTATTCACCACTGAAAACATAGTTATGTATATGATATTGCATTTGTCAACAAATCCTCCTAAATATTACACAATGCACCTTTAATTTAGAATATGCAGTGAAGAATATGCACATATTTTACAATTGTTTACTTTATTTCTGAACCTGAAAACTGTTAAACCTACATAAAAACAGTTTATTTAATATATATCTTTGTTCTGTTGTATTTATGTTGGCCTGCTGAATGTTAAATGGATCCAATCCTTGTTCATTAGAAATTATTTGATGCAGCAATAGACTAGCTAGTATAACTTAATGCATATTGTTTTGAATCAGCAAAGTAAAAAAAAACAAAAAAAAACACATCTATTATCAAATTAGATACAGGGTTCGTACGGTCATGAAAAACCTGGAAAAGTCATGGATTTTTAAAATGGCAATTTCCAGGCCTGGAAAAGTTTTGGAAAATGAATAAACTCAAAGTTTTGGAAAAGTCATGGAAATTTGTTTTTCAAAATATCTGTGTACTTGAATTTGTTTAATTAATAAAATTGGGGAAACAAATTGCAATACTTTTTTCGTTTTACTGTGCGTTCACACCGGACGCGAATAGCGCGTCAAATTCGCGCCTGACGTGTCTAGAAATTTACGCGCGTCAGAGGCGAAATGACGCGTTTCCATTAACTAAAAGCGCTGAAACGGACATGAAAGGGGACCCATTTCTTTTGGCCCATCTAGTTTTAGTCGCTGTCCTCAGTGCCGCAGAAAAGCGCTGAAACGGACATGAAGGGGAACTCATTCAGCGCTTTTCTACGGCACTGAGGACAGCGACTAAGCAGCCACACCTGTGTGGCTCTTGTGTTGCTGTCATCAGCTCAGTGCTTCAAATTAAAATAAGCTGCTTTGCATTTTCATATAGCTTCGTATGTGCCTTTCCATTACAGATTTGAGCAAAACTTTTTTTTTCTTCTAAATATCGATAAATAACTATTGCAAAAGGATGGTGTTTCCATTAACCGACTAAAACTTTTTTTTTTTTTTTCGATCAGTCATTCCAAAAATCATGGCAACGGAGGACGTTAGTAGGTTTATATCTCACCCACCGCCCTACAAATTATTATTATTAATGTCTTATCCAAGTATTAATGTCAGGGAAAGACCCTTATGCGAACGGCACATAGGCTATAAGTTTCTTCATGTTTCTCCCTTGATTGTGGCATTTCTTTGAGAGTAGGCTATCCCTGTATTGTTTCTTTTATGAATTTAATAAGGAACCCTGGCTTTCATGTATTCTTTCTGTCCAAAAGGTCCGTGTTCTTTTGTGTCCACTCGTTTTTCCTTTAACCCCCAAATGAAAAACGAAAAATGAAGGGTTGTTGTAAGTAGGCTATTTTTAAAACGCAAAGTTGAACGCCAACATTTAAATTTGAACTGTAGGCTACACCAAATGCTGTGTGAAAAAGAAAAAAATATCGACAAATTTTCTGATTTTTGTTTATGACTTTTTGCCTCTTTGTTAAACATGTAAAATATATATGATTTTTTTCTTTTAAAAAATTTATTTGGTCTTTTATTTTCCGTGTTCACATTTATGAGGAAAAAAACAATGTTACGTGACCGTTCTCCATTACGGTAATGAGTCCTCTGAGAGCGGCACTAAAAGTCTTTAAAACTTACACAGAGACCTCAAACAGAAAGCACAAAGCCTTCCTAAACGAATTTCGTTTTGTATTAATTGTATCTTGATTTTAAAATGTTTCATTAACCAATTGCTTAATAGCCTAAATAAAAAGTAAATAGCAGAAAATAGATAATCACGACACAGAGGCGCTGGAGTGAACTGGATCATCCATGAACCGAAACTCAGCGTAAAAGGTAGCCTACTCGCCTCACAGACCTAAACAAAACTGAAATAGGCCTATATCTATTATCTACAGAAATATCTACTTTTAAACAGAACAATTCAAAACAAAATAAAACGATGTAGCCTAATCCGTATGAAATGTGCATTTCTCTCCGGCGTGTTCAGTGTTCACTACTAAGAAGATCGCGAGTCAGTCAACTTCGTCTTTGCAGTCGAAACAGAAAATACTTGTTTATTAATAAACAATTAAAATTGAGAGAGAGAGAGAGAATATAAGATTAGTTTGACTAATTTTGAGGACTTCTAATGATCTGTTAACAATCTCGTTTTTTTTATTTATTTTTTTTATGGCGTTTATCGCATTTTGGAAAAGAGCTCTTCAAGCACATTTCGATTTTTCATCCGCTACTAACGTTACCCGCCCCCAAGGAGTTAATTAACATGTATACACAGATGTTTTATGGAAAACTATGTCATGAATATTTACCTTTAAGTCATGGAAAAGTCTTGGAAAAGTCATGGAAATTTAATGGTAAAAATGTGTACGAACCCTGTAGATAATATAAATATAAAAGTGACCAATATCGGTGTCGGAATCGGCAAATAAGTGTTTGTTAATTTGTATCAGCACCCCAAAAAAATCCCAAAATCCTATTGGTGCATCCCTAGTAATTTCAGCTCCATTAAAGTCTCAAATTAGTTTTGAAAATAATGAAAACTTCCCACCTTTGGTCAAACAAACAGATGCCTGATCACACAGCGCTTGCATTCTCCATCTTCAATAGTTTACGGTCTCTGTTTAGCAGTCATATCTAATATGATATTATATAGAACTGTTAAACAAAAAAAGTAAACGCTGAAAAAGTATAGCGTTTGCTTTTTGTACTGTGGCTGCCGTCGCATCATCCAAGTGGATGCTGCACACTGGTGGTGTTTGAGGAGAGATCCCCTGATGTGATTGTAAAGCGCTTTGGGTGTACAGTAGTACATATGAAAGCGCTATATAAATGCCTTAATTAATTCATATGTCCACACTAGTGCGTTTTTAGTTTTAACACACCGGTTTTAAAATGAAAACAATCCTCCATACTGGTGTTTCCACTGCGTTTCAGAAAAGATCTCCATCCACAATACACGACCGAAAACGGATGTCACATGACCTTTCATGCACACTGGCCATGTGCGTACGAGTGTAAACAGTTGCCGAATGCTCTAATAATCTTGCTCATGGGATATGGGGCTTGACGAATCAGGGAAGGATATGCAGTGATCCAGAAGACCCGATCAAGGAGCTTTTTCGTTTTCAAAAGTCTGTTTTGGTCTGCTGTAAAAAACGCAACCACAGAGTTTTCAAACTAAAAGCAGCATTTCCAAAAGTCTCCATTTCTCCATCTCCATTTTCGTGGGTGGAAAACCCCCGTGTAGTGTGGACGCCAGGCGTAACCATAGCGAAAGTTTAAAACGAAAACGCACTTGTGTAAACATAGCCTTAAGCAGGCTGAGCCAAAGACTAGATGCCTGTCTTTTTAACCCATTCTGTATGATGGGCTAAATTACATTATCTCAAGTGCTTATTTAATTGTATTCCCCTCTGCCTGTTCTCTACAGGAAAAACTCTGACGAGGCAGATCTCGTTCCAGCCAAAGAGGCCAATGTGAAGTGCCCACAGGTGGTCATCTCATTCTACGAAGAGCGACTGACATGGCACTCTTACCCCTCTGAGGAAGAAGAGAAGAAAGACGATAAGAACTAGGCTTGCAGGGGGGAAAAAGAAAGGTGGCAAGTCAATACTAGTTAGGGTGGGCTTGGTGGGGCGGGGGGACATGGGAAGTTTAGAAGTGGGGGAACAGAGACAAAAACTCTTACACTCAATGCCATAAAATCGGATTCAAGAGTATATTCAGAGCATGATATGCAGACGTGGAGTCATCAAAAGTGATTTTAGTCAGAATACTGACCCCCCGTAAGAAACACAGGATTACTGTATTTCCTCTTTGCTTCTCTTTCTCTTTCTTTTTTGTTTGATTATGGGAAATGGGGTGTATATGCTGCTGTAGTTGCTCAGTTGTCGTTCCCGGTGGTGAACGTCTGATTATGTATATGCTTAATGCGATGGATCCTATATGTGCACATCCTCATGCTCTGTATTTTTCTGACAAGCGATTTGAAGGACATTTAATGTCTAAATCAGAACGTGTCACTGTGTAAAATGCTGCCCAAAGTTAAAACATAGTAAGTATGCAACACTATAACTGAAAAAAACAATGGATATAAAGTTTGAGTAAATTGTGATTTGATATCAGTGTGTAGCTTTCTCTTAATCTAGGCCTAGTTTTTTGCTCAACTCAGTTATGATTGTGTGCAGTTACTGTGTTTTGTCTTCGCAGGGCAGTATGACCTAATTTCTTTGGCCTTCTCTTTTTCCTTTCCATCTCATTTTTTTGAGACTTGCTCTTCAAGTCATTTGTTGTGTAAATACATTTACCAAAACTGTTGTCACCTTATTAGTGAGCACATTGCTGTGTAGTGCGGTCTTGCTGTTTTAGCAGTATTTTTGAATTTGTATTCATCATGTATACAGTATTCTGGTCTTTTATTCGTTCGCCACTTGAGGATATAAGCTGCATATGGAAGGATGGATATATATATATATACCTATGTATGTGTATATTCACAAATAGGTTTTTTGATCAATTCTAGTCAGCTTAGTAAACTCCATTTCCCATAATCTTATATATAAACATCTTTATTTTTAACTATTAGCTGTCAGTGTATTTTATCAGTTGCATTACTGTGTGAAGAGGAAATATGCTCTTTAGATTCCAGCTTCTCAGATTGATCTTTCAAGTTTTATAGGCTGATAACAAGGAGTGCCAGACCTGGCTCAGAATACTTAAGAAAACATTGATGAAAGGTTGGACACTTTGCTGTTTTACTCTCTTCTTTGGCGGTGCTCAAGAATTAGAATGTACTACACAGCTTTAATGCATCTTTTTCTTTTTCTTTTTTTTCATGAACGTAAATGTGTAGTGAAGGTAAAAAAAGCTCACCAACATTACCATGCTACAGATCAGGTCTCTTAGTACCACTTTTGCACCAGCATAAACATGTTAGTATTGGTAATGTTCATTTTAAAATGTAATGAAGCTCTTCAAAATGTTTTGGCGTTGGTTAAAATAGTGCTTGGATCACTGGATACATTTTTCGCTAAATATGGTATTAATAGTGGCATACTCTTTTGCTGCGTACCAGAGAAGCCTGAAGTGCTTTTAGTTGTACACAATCAGTAATGTGACTGCATTATATTACTCTCTGATTGTCTGTTTTCTCTTTTAAAGTGTACTGTTTAAAGCATGTTACTTTCTTTCATTTTCACTTTTTCAAGGGGGAGATGATTATTTGTTCATTAAACTAAACTTTTGTATTAATTCTGTTTTTTGATCTATGATTATTTTAAGAAATGGTGTTTAAAAATGTACTTTTGTTATATTAAGGTCCTATTTTACAGAAAAGAAATTGAAAATTCAGGACCATGAATGGCTTTTAATTAAAACAAAAGAGCTTGTCACCAAGAACATAAATTCACTGCAAAATATGAATCACAAGCTACATAAACAATTTTATATAAAAAGGTTTAAATTATTTACAAGGCATTTCAAAATATTAATGAAATCAAATACCAGTTCTGTATTTTGACATTTCATCACAGTTAAAGCAATACAATTTAAAATAAACCACACAAACTCAAGGACAGAATTCCAGTTCACTCAAAACATGGTGGGTCAAAAATCCTTAAACTTTACAGCCTTGTTATCTAGTTAGTGTTAACCGAGCTCAAAACTAAATGTACATTCATTGTATGGCGTTCCCTATAATGAGATGGCAAACCAACACTTATCAAACCAGTAAGCAATATTTAAAACGCATTATCAATACTTGGATTCCAAGCATAATTCCAAACACAATTTGCCATTCTAACACAGGATTATTGTACTGTTTTTTTTGGGAACAATTTACGATATTCCTAGTTTGGTTCTTAATGTCCGCATGAATGTTGCGATACTCTTTTCTTCCCTATTGTGACATCCAAGTGAAATCGAGCGAGGAAAAACTAGATTTTCTCCATTGGGAATTGATTGTTGTTTGCTGTAATCTCATGCGAGTCAGTGATGGGTTGCTGGAAAGGAGGAACCCTCTCTGTGGCCCTTATAAACAGTCTGTTATTTGCTGTTGTGCCTTTCAGAAACGCCCGCTTTACATGTGACATAGGCTACAGCGTTGAGTGCTTTCTCTGGCTAGACTCAGACACAAACTGCACGTTTGCTGCCCTTTACAGTCTGTTTTTAGAGTATATTTAAACGCACATTGGAAACACACATTGCCCTTTAAATTAACATCAAAACCTTGTGTAACTTGAAGTTCAGTCAAGTTGTATTAGGTGGTTACACAGTATATGACATCTTCAAGGATGATCTCTTGGGTAAAAATACCCTACTTGGTGTAAAATCCCTTTGAACTGTGGAAAACCAGCATGTAGAACTAATCAACATCAGCTCATTGAAGAGTCCTCCTCACTTCTTGCGTTTTTGTCTCTTGCTAAGTTTGCGTCTGGAGTGTGAATCTGATCTGCGTTGGGATGTTACAGGGCTGGTGCAGTCTTGCTGCAACGTAAAGTTGTTGTCTGTGTAGAGCAGTCCCTGTTCCTCCCTTAGTCTCTCATACACCTCTTGATACAGGCTATTAAGAAGCTGCTTAATCTCCCTGATGGAGCTCAAGATCTCTGATTTTTCCCTAAGCAGTCTGACCCGGAGGCGTCGCAGGCTATCCACATTACGCTCCAATCCCACTAGGACATTTAGCTTCCTTCGACGACAGTTCTGAGCAGCCAATTTGTTTTTACCCCTGCGGCGAATGTCTCTGATGAGCGAGAGCTGAGCCTCATTGAGATGATATTTTGCTAGCAAACGATTGAATTCCTCAACAGGCAAGTTTACGATGCGTTCGTTGGAGAACGGGATATTCAACGACTTTGCGTGTTTCTCATCCCGGCTGGACAGATGCTCCAGCACTTTCTCTTTCGACTCATCGAAGGGATCTTTTGGAGGTTTCTTCTGGCTTTGAGGTTGGTTGTAGGTATGATCGTGTCCGATGTGCTCGAGCCAAGGAAGACGGTGGAACTGCCTGGCTTCCAAAAAACTTGACTGACACATTTTGGTTTGTTCTGGCATGAAGCCACCCACAGCTCCATCCTCTTCCTCTTCCTTGATATGGGTGTAGCCCACAGCACCTTCCTCGGGTATCATAGGGGTTGGGCTGGAGGGTGATGAAGAGCATGAAGATGATGAGGAACTGGAAGATTCAGATCCAGTAGTGGAGGTAGGGCTTTGGCTATAGTCCAGGGATAAACCAGAGTCAGAATCTGCTTGGTTTTGCTCTTCAAGTTCTTCCAGGGCCAAATCCATTAGTCCAATCTCATCAAGCATGGCTTCCTCTAGCAGAGGATCTAAAGGGCTTGCCAGGCTAGTCCCAGTAAGGAGGGCTATGATATCAGAGTCTTCAAAAGCTTCTACATTAGCAGAGGTGTCCAAGTTGAGGTTTGGCAAGGAGTGGTTGTTAATCCGACAGGTTTCTTCGCTGTTTTGTGCATCAGTGGATCTTGGCAGAGTGGCTCGGTGAAGGCTAACATCCTGATGAATAAAGTTGTCCATGGATCCAGTATTTCTGTCTGAATCACTTACATTGAGGGGGGAATCGCCTGTTGTTTCGGCTATATCCATGTCCTATAAAGATAAGATAATTAAAAAAGGTTCAATAGGTCAACACAGGTCAATAAAACATGTGAACTGGTCCATCATTTAGAATTTTTGACCCAGAAACGCAATTTGAGTTTTTGGAAACATTCAATTTGAAAAAAAATTAGGCCTTAATGAAAAAGTGATTGTTTTATGATAAAATCCTCCAAATCCTTGTCAAAATATAATTTTAATGGTTGCTGCCTATCATAAAAAACTTGTTAATGAGAAAATGGCCTGAAAAAAACGAGCGCGTCACAATGCCTTTGCTCTCTATTGTGATAGCACTTGTTGCATGTCTATGTTTAAAATGACGAAGTTGAGCACGCAACAGATGCGACGTGAACGGGCCCTAAAAAGCAATTATACTGCGAAGGTGTCCATCCGTGCGGTTGAGTATACTTTTGAAAGCTGTGCGGACATGACGGTGCAGAACACGGAAAATGATCTGTCACACCACATTAAATAGCGTCAAAATGGCATTTAATGTTTTAATCCTGTAAAAAAAAACAATTGCCATAAATCTGAAAACTGACACTTTATAACATTAAAACAGTTTTTTGCTTATCGTGTTTCTCAAACTATTCATTGCTACGACTCAAAATGATAGAGCACGTCACATATGTTAATTGAAGCACTGATGAACTTATAATTTGAGACTTGACAGTAAGATGCAAGCATTTGCATACCTGTGATTCCATGATGGCCAAAACATCTTGCCACTGTTGCTCTAAGTTAAATGTGGATTCCTGTTCAGGCAACAAGGGTGAGATGAGTGGCCTCTGAAACTGTAGTGCATGTTCTCCTACGTTCTGTAAACCAGGACCTGTCAACTGAGAAAATTAAGACATTAAGATTTTCAAACGAGTTTGGAAAGCCTGCATTTCCTTTCAAAAGATTTTATCTCTCTTAAACAATTCCTACAGCATTAATTGTTGTAAAAAAAAAGAGATGAAACATTGTGTTCTAGATCAGGTTCTCACCTCTGGATCCTCTTCTGAGGCGAAGTTTTCATCGATGAGATGCAAGCACTCTTCAATGGCAAGAGAAGCGTCGTCCCTTACACCTGACAACTGAAAGAGCAGCAAGTGAGCTGGAGGAAATTGTTAAATAAAAACTATATCACTCTGTTATCTGTCAAGGTCAAGCTATGACGCTCATGCTGCACTTGTTTGGAATGTGGAAAGTCTTCATCAAGGCCAGAAGCAGCACTGAATAGCAAAACATTCGGTGCCGAAATTAATTCAGTTTTATATGTTGTGTCCTATTCACAGAATTTTAGTACTTTAGCTCATGGTACATATTTCTCTGCAAATTGAAAAGAATTTGACAAATGACAAAATTAAGTGTCTTGTTTCATAGAATATAATGTAAAATTTAAGAAATACAGTAGTGGCCAAAAGTGATGTCTGGCCTATATAATGTTATTCAAATATTATTAAAAAATTCTTAAAGATTTCATATTGAAATGCGCATATTGCGTAGTTGTGCTTGGAGTCAATTGTTTTATTTGTGATAAAGCAATGAAACAAGACAAATTGTGCAGACAATTTTTTGTCCAGGCAATTTTTTGTCCAGGCTGTCATACAAAGAAATTATGAACACATGCAAAAACAGGAGAGAACCAACAAAATATTAATAACTAATTATATTGTAGTCTATATATGCCTTTTTTTTTTTTGATAGTAAAATAAAACCTGTATCTGTAGTTTGCCTTTTTTGGATAAATACCTTCAGATAAACACCTTAAGTTTAGTGTTTTGTTCTTCCTTAATATTTAAAATATATAAAATATTTTTTTCATAGTTTGGTTTAATCTAAATATTAAAAATTTGGAGCCTTATTCACGGTCACCTGTAGATCCTCTCCAAACATCTGGTTGTGAAATGGATTTGTATTCCTCCAGCTATCCACCATAAATTCATCTTCCTCTTCTTCCCCATTAAACATAAGTGGTTGTGTTCTTGCATTTTCCAACTGCTCCTGGTGGACATTTTGCTGAGGTTCTTGATCCCAGAAGAAAGACATACCATCTCCCTCCTGCAAATGCAAAATGAAGGTCTAGTAAGGATAGGAAATTGTCCATCTTCCCCATATAAATATATATATATATTGTGTTTTAAATTTGCGGTGAAGTTAAAAAACGCATGCATTAAGGAATACTAGTTTATTGCTGCATCATCAAATCATCATTGAACATGGATTGGATCCATTTAACATTCAACAGGCTAACATAAATACAACAGAACAAAAATACATACGAAATAAACAGTGCTTTTCAGGTAGGTTTAACATTAGTTTTCAGGTAGAGAAATTAAATAAAGTAATCAAATGTAAGATAACACTGCTGTATAAATCAAATTTATATTAATCCTTATTAAAATTACAAAAGGTATTTAATCAAGAGTAGTAAGCGATTTTTGTCTTTTTTTGTTTGTTCGATTTAACATTAAAATCACAGACAGCAGCAATATTAAGCTGCTGTCTCTTTAAGAGCTGCACTGATCCAATATACTGATACACACATGCGTTTTATTTTTCAACTGTTCATGTTCATTCAAGCCTTAACTTGTGTTTACTAGGATACGCACCAAGATGGGCGTTTTGATATAATTTTGTGTGAATTTGTCCATTCAAGTACCCTGGTAAAGCAGAGTTCTAGCGAGAGCACAAGTTGAATTTGCTCAGCGAGTTACTCTGGTGTCGAGCCATGGAGCTCATTAAATATTCCCCTCGATCTGAGCTGCACCAATCACATCGGGTTATCTGATATAGGCGGGCCAGAGGCGAGCTAAACAGATGACGACAGTGCTGTGACGTCAAAGTCATCAGTAAACATTGCAAGATGCCTATGGATGAATAGCAGTGGTTTGAAACGACTTTGGCCGCTACAATGAACGAGTTAGACTTGGCTTTTTCCCAAAAGAGGAACAGAAGACGGCGCTCGAATCGTTCCTTTGCAAGAAGGGTGTTTTTGCTGTTTTGCCAATCGGAAGAGTCTAATCTACCAGTTAGCTCCGCTGGTAGCTAAGCGTATGGGGTTTATTGTTGTGATTGGTCGTAGTGTTATCCAATTGCGTGCTGTGAGATTTTCAAATGCATGCTTGGTGCAGCCCCTCGAGCTGGCTGATTTTCATTGATCGACACCAGACCATTAATCGTTTAGATTTAGGTCTGGATTTCCAGGCTACCATTAAAGCGCAAGAAGACTCGAAAAAGAACTTGATTCGGTATTCACAATGTCTGGGATGCGGCTTTCCGCAGGCTCAAAGTTAGATGTATGCGCACAGAACTTCTTACTCATGGAGTACCAAATTGAGTTCTCTTTCGCATTTTCTTGTGCTTGAATATTTAAATTGGCAAGGCTTAAGAACACGTGCAAAGGATAAACTTCCGTGAAGATACAGCACTGGCCCGATCGGGACAATTCCGTCAATTGTCGTGAGCATCGTTCACCCTGGCCCCGGGCAGTCTGTATTGTCAAACTCTGCTATAGGCTACTGTACAGTTTTCATTTTGTTGAAAAATATTGGATTATGCAACAGACATTACAAAACTCAGTGCCTTCACGCAGTTAATTAATCAAAATTATCACTATCTGCATTTTTCATGATAGCCGATATGTTGTTGATTTTAAATTGATCAAAAATATATGGCCCATTCATCAATGCATCTCTAATATATATATATAAATTATTTATGTAATTTATGTAAAAAAAAAAAAATTTAAGCCAGTTATTTATATCTTTTGCTGTAGTGTGTCAATCGGGAAATATCAGTTTATATTTCCAAACATTTCTTTTGCCATTAATTGTAATAATCCTGTGAGATTTTTGTATCCACAAGGAGTCTGACAACAGCCGGTATGATCTGATCTCACCATCATCGAGTCTGTCTGTGAGGATTACATGAAGCAACAGAAAAAAACTGAGACAAAATAAATTTCACCAGAAAACCATTCGTTTCTGGTGAAATACTAACAGGCCTAAGACTTTTGCACAGTATATATATATCATCCAGATGGGTGATGTTTTGGCATCTATGGAACCCATACATTTACAGACAACGGCTATAAATAGACTTAACCTTTCCCTGTTCGGCAGCGTGATTAATGAAAGCGATTGGTCTCTTGGGTGTCTGTGCTGTTGTTATTGGAAGTCCCCTTAGCCGCCACAGACCCCTGTGGTCCTTGTGACTATCATGGGTTGACTAATATGTTTTTGGTATTAGGGGAATAACAACTCAAGTCCCTCCTGCCTTGTAGTTAAGATTAGGGTGTCATTTAATCATGTAACCTATTTAGTACAAATCAACTTCCACACCTATATATGCTCAGTCAGAGAGGGTTTGACAAGGTCACAGCTGCCTGTTTACGTATGAGCTTAAGGTATGTGGAGCAGTAAGATGTCTTTAATGCACTCTCCGTTAAGTCCATTTTGAGGGGATAGGCCCAGACACTTGATCAGTAGCCGGTAAACAGGCATTGCGAAAGCAAATGTGCATGTCTTCTCGGATTACAAAACAAGCCAGGATGGTGCTGTGGACGCCAAGCCAGCACATGCTCAGGCATATCTAACAGGGGTCAGTTTATATTTTTGGGTTACAACAAGCTTGCACAGTCAAGTACATGTGCCCTTGTTTGAACTACAGTGATTCGAGAGGGGGATTTTTCGATATGGTAATGATTCCTGGCCGTCTCATTGACATCTCTTGTGTGGATCTAACATTATAGAAGTCTGCAAATAGAACAGATAGCCTATTAGGGATGCACAATATATCGGCATCAGCGATATTAAATGTTTTATTTATTTATTTTTATTTATCAGTATTGATTAATAGTTGATGTTTAATTGTGTATGCTATGCTCATTTGCCTTTTTTTAATTTTAGGTTACCTTTGCTGGAAGAGCTTCACAATTCTGGATAAATTGAAAAACGGTTTAGTGACGTTTCAGTGATTTACAAAACCTTATCATTAGTTTACTTAATAAATAACTTGTTTCTGACAAGATTTCCTTTGCTTTAAGAAATTGCATTAAAAAAAGTTTTTACATAAAAATATGTATTAATGGAACAGAAGTTTCTCTGCTGGATCCATCGGGATTTAGGATTTGGGTCTAGCAGAGAAACGTATGTTCCTCCGGCAAGGTACGGAGTCTATAGGAATATAAAATTCAGTTTTGTGCCCTGGAACAATCAAGAGAACTAATCAACAAGAAAACTACACTCTGACTACAAAATGGCACAGGAAATATAACCAGGTAGAATAACAAAACCATAAGATACACAAAACAATATTTCCTGTGGATCACAAGTGCTCAAACATTTTGTTCCCATATTTTTGTTTTTCTTTTTTTGAGATGGAAAATTGACAGGCCTGTGCTGCGGTTGCCCTTCAGGTCTTCGCGCTAGTCACATGACTGAAAACTATGAATAAATCAGCATCAGTACTTGCCATCTCTGACACAAAACCCAAAGATGAACTTATCAACATACTGCATGCTTCTATTAATCTCTAGGGGTACAGGAGGAACACCATGGCCGCCAGTCAGTACAGGTCAAATGTGCCATAGGGCCAAATATGCAGCCTTTTGAACATTCTAGACTGGTTCTTGGTTCAGAAATAGCCCTGCGGATCATGTGCATGGAAACCTGTCAAATTTGATCTGGTCATGTAAGGGACTTGGCACATGGCAGCTGTTTCTAAGTTCAGGGTCCTTACTCAAGGGGGAATTCGAGTTCAGAAAGTCTCGTACTGTGTGTAACTTCTTACTCTGTTTCAAAGCCCATTGAAGGAACAGAAAGTAAAAAGCAACCAGTCGAAATTTCCCTAGCTGTCCCGCTGAGTTTATGCATGTGAACAGAAAGCAAAAGAAAGCGACTCGATGCATCTCACAATGTCAATAATGTGGGCGCACAGCCAGGCAGCCGCACAGTCACACTAATAGTCTGGGCACTGGCTGGCAGCCTGCTGTGGGTCATGTGATAAACCAGTTTAAAGTGTCCCTATTATGCTTTTTATGATGTAATATAGCTGTTCTAGTTGTAATATAGCTGTTTGTAAATTTTAAAGGTCTGCAAAGTATCAAAAATCAAAATGCTCGACAAATAAAGTTATTGGCTCCGAAAAGAGAGAGAGAAAAAAAGGTTCTGAACTGCCTGAAAAAGAGTCGTCAGTAATTTCAGTCTTCACTTTCTGTTGCAAACCTACGCATGTTTGTAACATACATAATTCCAGTCTGGTCTTCATCGGCTGCCCGAGAACAACTTTGACCTACTTTAACCTACTTTAACCTGACACTGTAACACTGTAGTTGTAGCTGAGGCCTGGAAGAGATTGGCTTGTCAACATGTTGCCAAGATGCTTTTTTTCTTTTTTCTTATTGCGAAGTTGTTACAGTGTGAAAGCAGTGTGAAAGCAAAGATGAGGACTCGCGCTCGAATTGATACAGTAAAGCCTCGGATATGGTTATGGGCATTTCGTTTGCAATGTGCACTGTAAGCAGTAGACCAATCACAACAGACTGGGCCATCTGACCAATCAGAGCAGAGTAGGCACTCAGAAAGGCGGGGTTTAGAGATACTGAATCGTTTAATGAACCGTTTCAGACACTGTGAGAACGGAGATGCTACAGTGTATACAATGAGAAAATTAACGTTTCATGTTGAACTTTTAATGTTTTTTTTTGTTTTTTTACCTTGAATGTATGTAAACCTGTTGTAGAAAGACCTCCAAAACAAAATTAGCAACCTTTAAAATAGCATAATAGGGGAACTTTAACTCTACAAAATATTACAAACAGTGAGACGTTGAAAAAACAATGTTTTTTTGTGTGTTTGGAAAAGACTAAAACAACGACCTTGATATACTTTTAAATGACTGTTTAGACATTCATTTGCTCAATAAATGGTTAAACAAATAATATGGACCTAGATCTAAGATTGATAATTTTCTACTTATTCTTGAGTCTGAAAAATATTAGTTGAAATTGTTTACAATACAGACACTTACGTAATGTGCTAGTATACACTTTAGCCCCATTACCAAGAATACTCTGGGTCTCGGTCAGTAGGACAACAAACAACATGCAACACTTAAGTAAGACGTGGAGGGGAAACCCAGCCAAGATGTTTGAAGTTGTTTAACGCTCAGCTGTGCCTCAGGGCAAAGACGAGGACACATGCATCTGTCCAACTCAATAACAAATCCATGTGCACATCCAGACCAGACGTTTCTGGTATTGAGCCAGTGTTGTTTGGGTGTGTGTTTTCAGAATTGATACTAGCAAATAGAGTTTGTTTAGTGTGGTTATGCTACTTGTGTATTATCAATATCTGAATAAATGAAATGCATACCATGATCAGTTTGTTAATCTTTTTTTTTTTTTCTTGTTTCACATAATTTTGCAACTCACTGTCAAGTAATGCATCAGCTGATAACCTAATAAGATTCACAGGTAACACTTCCTTATTTAGTAAGGGCACAATTTAACTGGAAATCATGCCATGAGGAAACAAAACCCTAGTTGGCAGGTCAATAAAGTCAGATGTAATAATTGTTTTTCTTTTTGTTAAACCAGATTTCTGCACTATGTAGAAGGCAAATAAAATACATAGCTAATTAGAAGACATGTAAATGGTGTAGTTGACTTTTACAAATATTTTTTACAGTTTTTAACTTTGGGGTCAGCAAAATGTTTCTCGCCATCTTATCCTCGCCAAGGCTGCATTTATTTCATTTAAAAAACTGTAAAACAATAATATTTTGAAATACTATTACAATTTAAAATAGCTGTTTTCTATTTGAATATATAATTCAAATGTCATTTATTACTGTGATCAAAGCTGAATTTTCAGCATCATTACTCCAGTCTTCAGTGTCACATGATCCTTCAGAAATCATTCTAATATGATTTGCAGCTCAAAAATGTATTTCTATTATCTTTAAAATGTCTTATTGTTATCGATGTTGAAATCAGTTGTGCTGCTTAATGTTTTTGAGGAATACATTTTTCAGAATTCTTTGATTAATTGAAAATTCAAAAGAACAGCATTTCATTCAAATAGAAATTGTTGGTAACATTATATTTAGTCACTTTTTATATGTTTAATGCAGCCTAGATCAGAAGTATTAGTTTATTTATTTATTACAAAAATAAAAACATCTAATTGACCCCAACTTTTGAGAGATAAATCAAAATGTGTCTCCAAATAATTATAGTAGCATTTTTTTTTAAATTGACAAAAACATTTTTTAGTTATTTATTCTTGTAATAACATTTTAAAATTTTAAAAAGAACCACTAATGAGAGTGAAACATCCTTGCATGAAGGGTGTTGCTAGCACCAACTTCCATTCTTCAAATATTAACTCATTTATCTATTATGAAACAAACCACAAAGCAGGCGATTGGCGGAAATAGGAAATTCTTTTTCGAAGCTTTCACTGGCTTCACTGCTTACCTCTTTAATGAGTTCATCTTCGTCTGGATGGTTGAGGTTTCTTGACATGTGCCCCAAAGGTCCAAGGGTTTGATCCTCAACTACGTCATAGCCCAGTTCTCCTCCATTTCCCAACCTCATGCTTAGCTCTGAGGGTTCCTCCACATCTTCAAGTCCTCCAGCTTCCTCAAGGAGACCTACTTGACCTGGAATGGAGACTCCATTGTCAGGCTCCCTGTGGACCAACCAGGCTTCCAAATCTGCCGCTGGCACCTGCAGGCGGTCTAGGGAACGAACCCAGCTCAGAAGCCTGCGGGCTGTGAAGAACCCATCTAGGTCTACGCTTTTTGGGTGCAGGTTATATCCGTCCAGGATGTTTCGGAGATTGTGGAATTGAGTCTGAGTTAGAGCTAAACTTGGGCCCTGAATGATTTCTCTAAAGGGGGGCAGGTAGGGATCCACGTCCACACGCATCCCGGACAGACTGAGAAGAATAGCCACTTGAAGCAGGCCCTCAGTTAGGTACTTCTTAAGGTCCGGCATGGCCAAAACCGGTGCCAGGAGCTTTCAAAACTCTCCAGAAATAAATTGTTTTGTTTTTTTTAGTTCATAGGGAAAAAAAATATTTCACAAATTCCTGAAACAGAGAAGGAGAATGATATGAAAACGAGTTGTTGCTTAGATTCACTCTTCTTTTGTGTTTGGTCTTTATATATATGTATATATAGGCTACTCAATAAAAAATATAGGCTATTTCAAAAATCACTATCTTTATTGTTTTTATCAATATAGCTTAAAAAAGTGGGAGAGGCATTCATTACATCTGAGAGATGTAAAAGACTTAGAATGGACATTGAAAATCATATTTAAGTTATAAATATTTATGAGAAAAATCAAGGTCACTCTAAAAGGCTGAGACCTCATTAAGTAGGCTATTGTTAAAGGGATAGTTCACCCAAAAATGAAAATTCTGTCATCATTTACTCACCCTCAGGTTCTTCCAACCCTGTATACAATTCTTTGTTCTGTTGAACACAAAGGAAGATATTTTGAAGAATGTTTGTAACCAAACAGTTGTGGGGCACCATTGACTTCCATAGTATTATTATTTTATTTTTTTCATACTATGGAAGTCAATGGGGCCCCACAACTGTTTGGTTACAAACATTCTTCAAAATATCTTCCTTTGTGTTCAACAGAAGAAAGAAACTCATACAGGTTTGGAACAACTTGAGGGTGAGTAAATTACAGAATTTTCATTTTCGGGTGAACTGTCCCTTTAAGTTCCTGGCCTCTGATTGGTCAATACAGCGTTCAATGTATTCACTTAGCATATCGTTCTGTTATGTCAGGAACTTTCTCTAGCGGAAGGATGTTTTTTTTGTTTTTTTATTCATAAACTTGTTGAACAATATCAGAAAGGCATGCCATAACTGAAAGATTTACAAACAAAGACTGAGATTACTTTAAATTGTCACATCACATAGGCTACATATCATACCAAACAATAAGTAATTTAAGACAAAAGAAAGAAAATAAAAATAAATGAATAAACAGAAAAGTAGGAGAGTAGGAGGTTTTTTGTATTATAAAACCAAAATTGTCCAATAAAGAACACAAATTTACATTTATTTGGGACTTTTCATCCCTCGGAAGGATGCATATAAATTTAATGAATAGCCTACAATTTCAATGAAAAATTGTACTTTAAAAAGCAATGAGGCACGGTGGACGCGCGAAACTTCGAGAATCTTCTGCTATCTTGACTGGAGTCAACAAGACTGAAGATCGCTGCAATCATCAACGCATGACACACTCCCGTTGACACACTCCTTTTTTTTTTTTCTTTTTTTTTTTTTTTCATAACTAGGCAACAGGCGACATGAGTCAGCTATATAATGTAATCAAAACTTTTCTCGTGAAATAAACATTAGTGGTCCAAGTGTTCAAATAAATAAGTAGCTAATTGAAAAAAATATTAAATTTCACAATATTAACATTACAATACAATAACTCAAAATACAATAGGTTTTTTTTTTTTTTTTTTTTTTTTTTTTTTACTAACATGTGACAGGATTAAGAGCAATGCAAACTTGCACATTTACAGTTAGTTAAGTCACAATATTAAAATAGGAATAGGCCTACCTTTACACTGATAAACTGCATATATGTCAATCATTATTAAGTGATTCATATTTTCAAATGAACGATGTAACGTAGAGATCTATTAGATCCATTACATTTCGCACTATATGAACGCAATATCTGCTGTTTAGATTTAGGCTATCAATAAGTTAGTCAAAACATTACCTTGTCTACGGACACAGAGTTCTGGTAGTCGCTATATAAAGGCGTGAGAACAGGATGCTCCTCTTGGATGAACTGAATCACACAACTTCACATGCTCTATAACAGTGTGCGAGTGTATTTATGGGGCTGTGGCGGAAAGTATTGGTCTCCTCCCTACATGACGTGATGAGCCTTTCAGTTTTCTTTCTGCAAGACCGCGCGTGCTCGCCCAGTTTGTCAGTGTTTAGAACAGATTAGGCTACTGATTTTTTCCAATAACACATCAGATGTGTTTTTCAGAGCCTTCCTTGTTTATCATAGGACCATGAAACAAGTGTCACAGGATAACTGAGAGGACAAAATGATAACAATAGCAGCTCAGAACTATTTTATGAGCTACTGTATGATGGCAAACTATGCAGTAGCCTATACATTATGCAATAGTATGCTATAGTATTTAGAGGAATACAAAAATGGTTTAACAAACACTATTAACATAACATACAACAATATATAATATCTAACATTTAAAGGGGGGTATGTTGGGGTATGCAGATTAGCCTATTATTATTTTTGTTATTATTTAGACATTTTAAGTAGGCTAATGTATTTACAGTAAGCTGAGTGTAAGCATGATCCTTTTTCCCTGAACCTTTTCAGCTTTGCTGCCCCCTGTCGTGCTAGTAAGTGGTGACGTTACATAATTCATTGGTTTACAGCAGTCGTTCATTATCTATTCATTGCATGTCCTGTTTGATGTGGAAGTCACGTGAAACTTTCTATGCAAAACGGGTTACTCAATAGTAGAGCAAATGACATGACGCCAAAAATATTAATTTCGTTCCCAAGACTTCCCAACAAACGAGCTTACTATGAAAGCCGCCATTGTGGCTCCTGTACGGCAGCGCTGCCCAACCAGAACGCTATTGTAAGTTTGAGCCAACATGGCGGCTTGAGGGCTGTAGTTGCAGACACGCCCACTGTGAGTCAGAGGGTTTAGGAGCGCTACTGTAATGACAGCTCAAAGCTGTCCACGTCAACACTGTGCTACCACCATGGACTCCACGGCTCTGGTAAGATCTGTGTGCCATTTAATCGCTGTTTTTGTTTCTTTAATTCATTGTAAACGTTGAAATAGTCGATTGGCGACTGGCTTTAGCAGCTTGTGAGCAGTTTTTCATTTGGAATCTATGGAGAAATATGTTTTCGACAGCAACTATTTTCTCTTTATATTATTCTTAGGCTTAGCGTGCTAAGTTGGAACAATATTTAAGAAACTCTACATTTGACAACTTCTAAAAATGTGTGTCGTCTTGCAATACAAATGCTCGTGCATGTATTTTTTTTCCCTCGCGAAGAAACTCTACATTTGTCAACTACTGGAAATGTGTGTCGTCTTGTAATATAAATGCTCGTGTATGTATTCTTTTCCTCGCGAAAGCGAAATCATTGGTAGAAACCGATACGGTTTCTGTTTACGAGCGCACGGAAATTAATGTGATCAAACCATAACATTATTTTTCAGATTATGAATGGATCATTGTAGTGCACAATGCGAATGTATAGCCTAGTGTTTTCATTTCTTCCACGTCATTCTCCACTTGTGTTCAGTTTGTTCTGAAAGTTTTTTTTTTTTTTTTTTTTTTTTTTTTTGGTCTACGGGTCTAGTCGTGGAAGATGTGGCTTTTCAAAAGTGGACGTGGATGCCACGTCCTCGATGCGTCTCTGCCGGAGCGGAGCGCGCGCGCTGCCTGTTTGGTGCGCGTGATTGATTCCACAGGTGGATACTTGGAAGAGATCAGGGTTATTGCTTGCCATGGACTTTTTAATACTCTTATGAGTTGACCTGGCTATATAGACAACATAAATTCCAAATGCAAATTATTAATACTGTAGCTGTGGAAAAAATATTCTACAAAATACATACATTTAATGTGGGAAAAGGTGACATTTAAAGTACATTTCCTTATGATTTATTGAAAAGGAGTATTAGGCTATAAAAGGGTTCCTTTAAAAGGGTGATGTAACAAGGTTTTTACAGTTAATTTATTCATTACTAGTATTGTAAAACAAACAAACAAGTCTTTGCCTTAAGTCATTGTTTACACACAATAGAGCCCTTACTTGGATGGAATGCTTCATATTTTATTGTTATAATGAGCAAAATATATTAGTTAAATGGTCATGGGTAAGACTTTGCTTTACTGTGAAACAGATATTATAATTTACAAAGGGCAAAGTTTCATCGTTGGGCCCTGAAGGTGTGAGTCTCGAGACAGGATACTCTTGTATGCCAACCAGATGATCTGAAAAGGTGACCAAAGAATAGTTTTCTCCTTCTGTTCGCCTGGCTCAAGTTCTGTGATACACTCAGACTTTGAATCAGTGGTAGTCAGTGCATGACAGAACTTTGGCCCGGCCGGACCCAGTCGAGTGAAAGCCAACAAACAGCCTCTTCTAGGCATAATATAAGAGCATTTTAAGGTGTATTTATGACATCATAGAAACAAAAAATCCCCGTAATGTGAATTCTTGAAAATAATGTCGATTTATTTTCAACCAGGAACCCTCGCTGTACACCGTGAAGGCTGTCTTCATCTTAGACAACGATGGAAACAGACTGCTTTCAAAGGTGCTTAGACCCCTTCCTCCTTCTGATAATCTTTTCTTTTTACAGAAGATGGAAAAAGATCATCATGAATAACTATTTATGTACTGTGCAATTATATATGTTCTCATGTGCAATTACAGTACTACGATCTAGAGCTCTACCCTTCCATGAAAGAGCAGAAGAATTTTGAAATGAACGTCTTCAACAAAACACATAAAGCTGACAGTAAGTTCATTATTTAACAGTGTTTTGCTAACCTTCCCATTAAGTTACGAACATTTTCAGAACATTATCAAAGACCAGATAATTTTGAACGAACATTCTATTAACGTTATTGGAAGAGCGCTTTTTCTTCATAACTTTTGAGAGAACCTTGGCAGAACATTAGCTAAAGTTCTGAGAACATTCCCTGTTAGCTGGGATACTGCCAACTGTTTTGCTTGTAGTGATTAGACCTGATGGGCTGCTTTATGTTCCAACTCAAGCTCTTCTCTTCAGATCAGTGTTTCCTACCAAACTCAGGGGAGTTTAGAGACTCTATTGTGTCGATTAGGACCAGATCCACTCTAAGAAGTGTCCCAGATTAATCCCAGATCAAGTTTCAAACTAGTTTACAGTGGTTCATGGTCGTTAGATCTTGCAGTTGCAAGGTTCCTCTGGGGCTTGTAGGTCAGATTACTGGAAAACTGGGTGGAGAACCTGTTCTAGAATTCATAAATGTTTCTGTTACTTGCCCTGTGGGGTGAAGGAGTTTGACACCAGGATAACAAAACCACCCTGATCCTTTCACCTGTTTAGGTGTTAAATGTTTTAGCTTGGTCAAAATACACACCTGTATTTGTCTCTTTAAAGGTGAATCCGAGGTGAAACTGTCCGATTTGTTTAAATTTCTTGGAGTCGTTCTTGACGGAAAAGGGGCAAAAATAGCTTCTGACCTCCAAATGATTTGCTTCACATGAAACTTTTAGTAATCAGACACCCCGGCCTTTTAGGACAGCATCTCAAAGTAAAACACTGATCTGGGCTCAGATTTCCTAGTACATATTAATAGACAAAACTGAAACTGATCTTGAATTAGCACTAGAATTTTATGTGAAATGCAGTCACTGGACCTTTTTACTGTGCTGTATATTGCATTTTAGCACTGTAGTTTCTACGGTCTCATTCTACCCAGCTAACTGGGAAAGTTCTCAGAACTTTGGCTAATGTTAATGCTAAGTTTTGAACAAAACACTCCCTTCAGTAATGTTAATAAAATGTTCATTTAAAGTTATCTGGTCTTTAATAACGTCCTCAAAGTGTTAGCACAAAAATGTTATTTATACGTTTTGATACAATATGCTTTAAATCGGACATGGAAAGTGTTTTTCTGAAATGTTTTAGTTGGATGCTTCTCTGACGTTTTTTAAACATTGCTCTCATCATGTGTGCAAAATAATAAAAGGGAATTTTCCCCCTTTTCCTCTCATAACCAAGAAAAATATTTTAAAAAAACTTGATGATTTTAACGTTCAGACAACATTCAAAAATAACATTTTCATAGCTTAAATCAGGGGTGTCCAAACTTGGTCCTGAAGGGCCACTGTCCTGCAAAGTTTGGCTCTAACTTGCCTCTAGTATCCCTATAGACCTTGATTAGCTGCTTTAGGTGTGTTTATTTGGGGTTGGAGCTGAACTCTGCAGGACAGTGGCCCTCCAGGAGCAAGATTAGACTGCATGCATTTTGTGGAAGAACATTGTTTTGGTTGTGCTTCGGCTCTGCATGACTGTGTGGATGAACTGGATTCTTTCTCAAAACTAAAAAAAGAGAGGGAGATTACTGCTCATACTGCTCATAAAACATAAGCTGAAGACGTTCCTGTAGCTTTACCCATTAATAGACATGGTACTTCATTACAAATAAATTCCAGCACAGCTACAACAACCAAAATGAAAAGAGCCTTCACAATAGATAATGTTTTACAATGAACTCTGTTGGAGAGCTACATATGGCAATTTATCTGTTCAATAAAATACCTTACTCACCTGTTGAGTGATAAAAACACCATCTCTGTGTCGCTTTTACAACATTTCAAATCCCTCAGTTCTCACCATCTCCAAAAAGCAAAGCCTATGTTGATTTTTGTTTTATTACGAGCTCTGTCGTGACTCTCTCAGCATAAAAAAAAAAAAAAAAAAAACGGGTGATTTCCGGAGGTTCAAGAATTAGCTTCTTTTTGCGAAGCAAAATTAGCAATCTTTCTCGCTCGTTGTGACAACTAACCTATACCACACCATGCATGCGTCAAAGTAGCCGGAGCAACTTTTCTCTATTTACGAGAGATGATGAGACACACACGGGCCAGTGACGTATGTACACTATTTCCCACGAAAACCATCCTGTAAGGTCTAAAATATAAACACTTATAATAGGCATACCATAGTGAATCAGAGTAAGATACATAATGTACCTTTATCGGGAATGTTAGCAAAATCTTTTTAGAACATATTTTTGTTAGCTGGGTATCTCTATCATGTTGCCCATTAAATAAATAAATACATCTATAAGGTTAATCAAGACTAACTTTGTTGGCAGGACAAAGACTTGCCTGAAAGTGTAAAAAAAAAGAATAGATAATTTCTGTGATGTTTCTATAACTGAATATACACTTATATTCAAATAAATATATGTATATCTAAACAAATATTCAGATGTACAAATATATATAAATGAATGTATATCTTATGTATTTTAAGTCTTCTGGTTCATGTGTGTGCACAGATGAGATTTCCTTCATAGAAGGGATGACGATAGTCTACAAGAGCAGCATAGACTTGTTCTTCTATGTAGTTGGCAGCGCTCAGGAGAATGAGGTAAGTCATGTATGCAGATGAGTTGGCCTGTAATTGGCTGGAATGTTGTCCATACTCACTCATTTTGCATGTGACAGTAATTCATTATGACCATTATAGAGAGCTGGTCGTTTTTGGACAGTATTTGACATCACTGTCATTTTGTTCCTCTAAGAGGATACAGATTTAACAAAAATTCAGCTGTGAATCATTCCATTTCCTTTTCTGACTCGCTTCCTGTATTTGTCTGATCCTCAGCTCATGTTAATGGCAGTGCTGAACTGCTTGTTTGAGTCTCTCAATCAGATGTTGAGGTGAGTTCATGCTCTGATATAATATATATATATATATATATATATATATATATATATTAGTGCTGGGCAAAGATTAATCGCGATTAATCGCATCCAAAATAAAAGTTTGTGTTTGCATAATATATGTGTGTGTACTGTGTATAATTATTTTGTATACTGTATATAAATACAAACATATGCATGTATATATTTAAGTTTTTTTTTTTTATATATAAATTATTTATATTTATATATAATATAAATTATGTATAAATATATATACAGTATATACATGCAAATATTTCTTAAATAAATACATGCATATGTGTGTATTTATATATACAAAATAATTATACACAGTACACGCACATATATTATGCAAACACAAACTTTTATTTTGGATGCGATTAATCGCGATTAATCTTTGCCCAGCACTAATATATATATACATACATACTAGCGTTTAAAAGTTTTACTTTTATTCAGGGATGAAATACATTGATCAAAAGTGACAGTGAAGACATTTATAATGTTACAAAAGATTTCTATTTCAAATAAATGTTTTTTTTTTTTTTTACTTTCTATTCATCAAAGAATCCTTAATGTAGGTATATCACAGTTTCCACAAAAATATTTTCAACTGATAATAATAATAAATGTTTCTTGAGCATTAATTCAGCATTTTAGAATGATTTCTGAAGGATCATGTGATTAATTCCTGGTGAAAATTAGGAATAGGATTAAATAACAACAAAATTATAATAATAAATAAATGCAGCCTTGGTGAGCATATTAGACACTTCTTTAAAAAAAAAAACATAAAAAAAAATGTACCCCACCCCAAACTTTTGACCAGCAGTGTATGAAATCTGAGGCCATGTAATATTAGGACAACACTACAGCCAGTGTATGTTTTGATATTTAAGAGCAGTTCCACTGACACCGTGTGCCGCTCTAGCTGCCCTTTAGGCTGATTCATGTCAGAATTCACCGAATTCTAGGCATGCACGCCTTCTGTGGTCACCATGGAAACTGGTGAAGGGCAGCACAAGATGTCAAGGATGTCACAGTAGAAGACTTGTGTGCTCAGGTGTCTGCTTCTTTTCCAACAGGAAGAATGTGGAGAAAAGGACTCTGCTGGATAATATGGATGGAGTGTTCCTAGTGGTGGATGAAATCATCGATGGAGGGTAAATATTAAATAATAAATGATTCTCTTTTAGGACCTGCACATTCACTTAGAACAGCAAGAGAACATACACTACAATTCAAAAGTTTGGGATCAGTAAGATTTATGTTTTTAAAATTTCGTATGCTCACCATGGCTGCATTTATTTGATCAAAAATACACACACACAAAAAAAAATATTCCTGTGATGTCAAAGCTGTATATTTAGGATCATTACTCCAGTCTTCAGTGTCACATAACCCTTCAGAAATCATTCTTATATGATGATTTGATGCTCAAAAAACATTTATTATTATTATCATCAATGTTGAGAACAGTCTATTTTAATTTTTTTATTTTTTTTCAGGATTTATTGATGAATAGGAAGTTTAAAATAATGGTCACTTTTGGTCAATGTAATCTGTTTTTGCTGAATAAAATTGTTATTTAAAAAAATTGTACTGACCCCAACTCTTGAATTGTAGTGTGCTGTTCTTAATTACACAAATTGTAAAATAGATCTGTGTTGTAAGTGTATAGTGTCGCCATTAAAGGTGATGGGTATAACAATATATTAAAGAATACATACCGCAAAACAATATATTAAATTTAAGTAAATAAAATAAAAATGCTCTATTTTGCCTATATTTGCTATTAAGTAAAATAAATGATTATAAAAATTTAAATTATAGGCCACAGTTAAAGAGGTCATGACATGGATTATTTTATTATTTTAATATGCTCCTTGAGGTTCACTTATAATGTTAATAAAACATTTTGCACAAAAGAACCCAAAATATTTATGTGTAAAAACTATTATTTTCAACCTTCATTCTGAAATGAGCTGTTTTTAAGGCGCGGCTCCTTTAAGGCTTATCAGTAAACAGTCACTGTCATGATTGGCTAATGTCATTGCGTAGAAAACGGTATCAATGCCCAGTCATGAGTAAGTGTTTAGAAAACATTGTCCAAATAAAACCATCATTTAAAGACAAATCATTATGAATTATCATCTTTAAACAAAAGTTTCTTTGCTAACTCTCCATTACACTGTGCCTGGTTTACAAAACAATCTGCAGTCAAATGCTCTGAACAAACATAATTTTCCGACATGATCCAGGACGCCATTAAAATAAACCATCCACTTTTTTCCAACGCTGGGATCCTTCTGAAGTCTGTACAGAGACGCGAACGAGCTAAACTGGAGCTCAGCAAACGGTCTTTCACTCTTCCATTTGTCCTGTTGTTGGCAGACTGAAGTCATGAAGCATGTCAGAAACAACATGCATCTGTATGTATCCATCCAGTCTAGATTAGATAGTGATTATAATGGTTTCTATTGGCTTTTGACACGATGCTCGCATCTGGGGCTGGTTGCATAAACTGCTAAGACTAGTCTTACAAGTTAGTCATCCAATTTTTTTTTCTTTATCTGACGTGTACGCAGACTGGTGCATAGATATATACAATAGATGTCGCCTTAAAGACATTCGTTCCAATGAACTGCCGTAGACAAGGCGACATCTAGTGTGTATATATCTATGCACCAGTCTGCATACACGTCAGATCAGATCACTCGGACATGGCTGTGTATAAGTGGTAAAAACGATATAAATACTGTTCGTTTTCTCACACAAACCGCTCGTTTCGTGTCTTAGGCCATCAATGTGTACTTACGATGGGGAATTGTTTAATTTGGATGACGGGGAATTGTTTTAATTTGGACTCTGTGCATGCTCTTTGAGACAGTGACCATCGACCTGCATTATATGACTGACAGACAAGAACGGTTTGACCTAAAAATATCAAAATTGAAACTACTGCGGAAAAAAAGACACCTACATCTTGGATGCCCTTGAGGTAAGCTAAAACATACCAAAAATTAATTTCAAAGTGAACTATCCCTTTAATACTACAAAATATGCCCGATGTTACAGTTTCTGCACTTGCCGCCCAGAACAAAAGAGCACATCCCAATCGAGTGAAGGGATTGCTGAAACTGAAATGGAAGCACACATCTTACGTAATTCTAAAACTAAAACACGTCTATTTAGCCTCACATACTGACTTTATTTGTAGGTCATACTGTTTTAATACCCTGTATTTTCTTTCTCATTTTTAGGAAAAGCACTTAATTACCATTGTTTATTTCTATACCAAATGTCATACACTTGCAATGAAGCTAAAAATATAAACAACTACATCATTATGTTGATATCCTATATTTTTACAATAAAACTTACGACAAACATGTCTTCTAATATCCTCAGTTGTTGCGTATACCGAGCTGCATCGAACACATTTGTAAATTACTTTCCTTGAACCCATTGTGCGAGTTCACTTTAATATCGCGTGCTTTATATACATGTTGCTGCTGATTGGACTGCAGTTCTGACACACCCACCAAACAAGAGAAAACGTATCTCAAACTCCGTTGCACACCGATGCGCGCCATTTCCAGGAAACATGACGTTCAACGCGGAAACCGTAGCAAAACTTTGCGCACCGTTTTGAACTTGAACGTGCCCCTGGTGTGAGTGAGTGGAGGCGGGGATAATTTGCATATTCATTGAACCGCATATACTAAATGAGGCAAGGGTGTAGAGTTACATTCAAGCTATTTTAAGGCATGAATAATTATTTTTCAAAGGAAAAAAAACATTTAAAAAATGTAATTTTTGGTGATCTAATGTGAGTTTTAACTTTAAGGGATAAAATGATTGACTACAGGGGGACTTTAAGCGACTGAACGATAGTGGGCGGGGCCTATGGTGCGATGATGTATAACTATTTGTCAATGTCTTGCTCTGGAGGCGGGCATATGCAAATGTATTTGCTTGTTTAACATCACAGATCCTGCAATGTCAAGTTGTTTTGGAGCTTGATTAAATAAATGCTTTGTTAATAATGAGGAGGGCGTTTTAAACTCTGAAACTTGCAGGATGTTTTAGTAGTACAAAGATATGTCAAAAGATCAAGGCAAATTTGACTTCTCATGTCATGACCCCTTTAAATGAACATAAGAACAGATAATGTTTTTTTTTTGACTAAATTTACCAACTTTTAACTGTTAAAAGGACTTTCTTCCATGAGCAGACTGATTTTATTTTGTGATCTTAATTTAGACTTTTTAGATTCAATTTTATTTATGGTTCTTCTCCATCACAGCTGTCAACCACTATGGAATTTTTTTTTATTATTATTTTTACTTCATTTACTTCATGAACGTCATCAGGGGGAAGATAGTGGCCTAATAAGATCCACCCATAAAATAAATTAACTTCAATTTCTAAACTTGATTCATATGTTGCTCTTAAACTTGTTTACAGGGTGATCTTGGAGAGTGACCCCCAACAGGTCATTGAAAAGGTCAACTACAGGGTAAGAGACTGTATCAGTGCTTGTTTTCCGTATCTATGAGTTGTGCTTCACAACGCTCTGAGAGTTTGTTATTGAACCCCAGACATTCGTCAGATAGGCTATATCAATAGTATACTGCAAGTCAGCACAGTTTCTAGCTCTTTACCCTGAAGCACTGCTTCCTGTCTTTAGAAATTAGCTTGGCACATCATTTCAGCTTGACAGGAAGTTCCCTTTTTCCTTTTGCCCAGTTTAGTCATGCACGCAGACTAAATGTCCCTCTCTTGCCCTGTCAGTGTGTGTCGGAGCAAGCGTATGGCTTCGTCCTTTTTGATTACATCACTGGTAACGTGGAGGGCCAAGGAGAGAGACGAGAGCTACTGTAGCTCTCCTTCAGCCCCCTTCCTCTCTCCCTCTGCTTTAGAGACTAGAGAGAGAGAGAGAGGGATGAGGGTGAGAGAGTGGGCAGGTAACTGCATGGCATGCACAAGCGTGTGTGAGGCTCACATGAGGAACCGCTGTAACCGAGGGAGTCGATCAATAATAAGAAAATGTCCCGCTGACATCTGACCGTAAAGCTTTTGCTGCGGAGTGGGAGACACTGAGTCACATCTTTGAGTTACGCTCACATAAACTCACTCAGTCAATAACCGGCATGATTTCAGCAGTCCACACTTCTGATTTATGATATTATGAGTTGGATTTTTTTTACTTCAGTGCAAAGGGGAAGACACTGTCCCACTTCACATAATATTTAAAAATACATCAAAATACAAATAGAAAATAATGTTAAATTAAGGTCTAATCTAAAGATCTAGTCTCAGACAAATGTATTTAGTAAATACATCTTTAAAAATATATATATTTTGAATGAATTTGAAAATTAAATGAATTAAATGTAATGTATTATTTTTTATTAGTTGTAAAATTGCTATGTATTATCTGTGAATACATTTTAGCAGCTATGGAACATTTTATTTTGTTATGTTTTACACTTTTTAGACCCAATTTTACTGATGGTCCTACTCCAATACAGTTGTCAATCAATATGGATTATATATAAATATAAATATATATATATATATAAAAATAAAAAAATAAGAAAATAATATATATATATATATATATATATATATATATATATATATATATATATATATATAAAAATATATATATATAAAATATAAATATATATATATATATATAAAATATAAATATATATATAAATATATATATATATATATATATATATATATATATATATATATATATAAATAATATATATATATATAAAATATATATATAAAATATAAATATATATATATATATATATATATATATATATCAATGTCAAAAAAAACAAAAATACAGAGAGATAACACAGTTAAATAATCTAATCTAATTTTGTATCTAATCTAATATATATATATATATATTTTTTCTTTTTTCTTTTTTGTAAAATTGCAGTCTATTATATTTGAATACATTTTAGCAGCTAGGGCACTTTTTGTGATCTTTGGATATTTTAGTAAATTTGAGCAATGGTCCTGTTCTAGTAATAGTGGTCAACCAAATATGGCTTTTTAATGGTCAGTGATAATATGATTGATTGCTGAAATAATGCCATAATGCCATAAAAGAAAATGTTTAATATCCATGATCAAGGGCGAACTAACCCTTCTGTTAACATGGGCAAGCTGGCATCATCATCAGCCGAAGATATTTACAGATGATTTTGGAACACAAATGTTCTCTCTATATTTTCTCTACAGCTTTGGGACACTATTTTTGCCCTTTAGTGATGTTTAACAGTAGTGGCAGATGAGTTGTGGTGTGTTATTGATCTTAACCTTCACTTTGCTATAGAGTAACCTAAGTATGAAACATCTTGCACGATTTGTCTGGCTTGGTTGGTTACGGTTTATGTCGGTTAATTTTGTCATTTGTAATTGTAATTTGTCCTGTTTTTGGTTACTTTACAGGCAGATGAAAACCCATTATCAGAACAGAGTGTGGCACAGGTATAAACACACATATACTATATAAAAACATACAAACTTTTCCCACCTGTTAAAGTTTGTTGTGAAACATTTTAAAGCTCCACACTAAAATGTCTGAAATGTTTCCCTTTCTGTCTAACTCTCTTTAACGCCTGCACTGTGATTAACACCATTATCCCCTGTCTCGCTCTAACCTTTGCCACTAACTCTAACCTTGACAGCACATCACTGAGAAACTGGCTCTCACCTCTAATGTAAGTGCATGAATGCTCACTCTCACACACGTGTATGCGGATACTTTTAAGCGCTTAAAAATGAAAAATTTGATCTTTAGGGTAAATTTTTCAAATATTTTGTTAAAGTGACAACAGATGTGTAGTGTGGGACTGAAACTAATCTAAAGTGAAGTTTAATTCTAAAAGAGACCGCTGTAAAGAAACTTCCAGTCTAATACTGTGGTCTTCAGATGCCCCCTTGTGGCCGTAATATAAAGTTGTTAGTTTATTGGGGAACTTTTGTCATAGCTACACCTCATTATTGCACTATTCAGCCTTGTATTGTGTCACATTATTTTAATTGCATATTTCATAATAGTGTTTATTTAGCTAGATAATATAAAATCTGATCAATTTAAAATGCTGTTTTACAACTATATTGCATTGATTCAGTGGGGGCTTTTTATTATTATTACTCACAAAATATGGTAGGTATTTGAAATATGTCCAAAAAACATATTAACTGATTAACAACTAACAACTACATGTCATGAATTGCACATGTGGAGTAATGCTGCTTTTTGAAGTGTGTTGCAGTGTTTGGGGTTGATCACTGAATGTTCACTGAAATTCTTTGATTTTTCAGGTGTTACAGTCAGCAAAGGAGCAGATCAAGTGGTCGATTCTAAAATAAAATATCTTGAAGGAATCTGTAAATTATTGAAAGGGAATTTCAATTTTATATTTCAATTTTTAATTATTTGTAATTTAATTAATTGTAGAAGTGCAATTATGAGTTGCATCTCATGTTTAGTGCTGAAATATTTATATTTTTGTCAAAAGTGGGTCATTTCCGTTTTTTAAATGACATAAAATGTGTTGTCAATGCACAAATACCTGTCTATTTCCAAAGCAGCTTTAAAGCAATTACAAATTGTGTAATTTTTTATTTTTTTATTTTTATTTTTTTTGCTGTTCTGTTTAGGGGAGGTATATTTTGCTTCAGCATGGCCTGTGATAAATAATCACAGATCGTTACTTGATTGTCTAAACTTGTTTTAGTCCTGTCAATTTTGTCTTTGTTTTTTAGTCATGGCTGCTTTAAAACCTTTTGTCAAAAATATAATTCACAAAGTTTTGTTACATTAGGCTTATGACTAAATATTTTGCTATTATACATGTAAATTGTTTAAATGACAAAGAGGCAATATTATTAAGTATAATAGGCTACAATGAATATAAAACAAAATAACAGTGAGTTACATTTACATATGAATAGCAAAATATATTTTATTTACTAGGATTTATTTTATAGTAACTGTGTATCTCCTGAATGTTTTAATGGGAAATAATTACGGACGAACATGTGACTAAAAACGAATAAATATGTTTTTTATAGCATTTGTTTGGTCGTTTCTGTCTTCGAGTCTGTATGACAGCGACAGTGATGCCGCTTCTCTATTGGTGAGAGACGTGTGAATCTGGACCAATCAGATTTGTGTTATCCTGCATAAATACTATTAATTACAGGAGGGTGTGGCTTAGTCTGCCATTGGATGGTGTAGGCCAATGGAAATCGCAGATCCGAGTCTCCACCTATGACTGAAGCCGAGGGATAGCCTCAAGCCGTGACTGGCCACAGTTAATAAAGGTGGGTGTTGACTTTTGAAAGAGGAGGAGACATTCAACACCCAATCACATTTTATTCTTTCTGTTCGTATTCATGCAATAGCCTATTATGATATGGATATGTATGTAGCATATCTATGTAGACAGCCGATGCCTGTCGAATTAGACCTGTTAGCACTAAATTAAACCTCAAATTCTAGGCCTACTTCTATTTCCTTTACGCCTTTAAATATATTTTATAAATTTGGAAATTATGATGCTAATAATGCTTAGGCTATATAAGCACTGAAAATTAACCAAATATTTTGTTAAATAGTTTCAAATGTTAATTACTTTTAGAGGTTAAATTTAGTTTCATTTAATAGATAGGGCTAATTTTTATCGTCACAACGAATAACAACGACAACTGCAAATAACACATAAAGTAGACTAGCCTATTCATAAACAGCTGCAATAGGCTAAATAGGCTGTAGGATCTACTTTATAAGCATGATGCACAATTTATAAAATAAAACGCGAAAATCATCATCGATCTTAAAATATCGTCATCGAAAATCATCGAAAATAAAATAATAATAGGCTATTTCATTTGAGCGTATAGCCTACACGTTTATTAAATATTATTTATAAGTAATAGCCTAATCACTGACACCAGCAAACCCCTTTTTTGACCATAAACATAAAAAAACAAGATAAAACCCGTAGAATCGTTTGTAGCCTATACTAAAATGAATATAGCCTAGGCTATTCCAGGGCATAATATAATAAAAGTGGATTTATTGTTGTTTATAATGTTGCTTAGTTTTTTTGTATGCTGCATGAATACAGCTTCAGTTCTGTTACGGTGATACCTAGGCTATTTTTTAGGCTATATCGTGATAATTAAAACAGATTATAAATTGATTAATGTGCATCTGTGTTGGAAACAACACAAATTTAACAAACATCGAGACTCAAAATCGTGACGTATTGAAACAAAATCATATGTTCCTCAGCATAACATTTGAATTCTCATAAAATGTTAGTAGGCCTAAGATATTTCCCAACGCGGTCGTAAAAAATGACAGTGGATTTTATTTATTTTTATCATCATTGTTAGGCTAATTCATCTTCTTAGATTCACCTACTATTTAACGTCACAATAAGTTCAGTCATTTCCTACTCAATTTTTTGTTGTTGATTTTTAGATTTCAACTTGATTTTCTTGATCTGTTAGGCCTATTTTAAAAGAACCTGAATACGTCAGCAATGAATGGTTTCAGAAGGTTTATTTTTATTTAATTTTTTAATTTTTTTAATTTTTAAATGTTATATATATATATATATATATATATACATATATATATATGAAGAGTTCAGATGCAAAAGCCTCTAAGTGCCGTCTGAAATTTTCTTCTAGAATGATAATTTTTATCAAGCTCGTACATTTAAGTTCAGTAATTTCACTTAAATGACAATTAAAATTACCTATTAATTGTCATTTAAGTGAAATTACTGAACTTAAATATACGAGCTTGATCAAAATTATCATTCTAGAAGAAAGTTTCAGATGGCACTTAGAAGCTTTTGCATCTGAACTCTTCATATATATATATATATATATATATATATATATATATATATATACATATATATATATACATACATACATACATACATACATACATATGTGTATATATATATATATGTATGTATGTATGTATGTATGTATGTATGTATGTATGTATGTGTATATGTAATTTATTTTTTACTGTTGGTAGGCCTACTGCATGCACCGACCCATTTATAGAGAAATATCAACTGAGAGAAAGCACTGGATGTTTAGGGGTGTCATGGCATTGGCCACGTGACATGGAAGCGCTCATTATCACACTGAGATGTGAGGAGGTTGATCAGCGCGAGCGCAGCGGAATATAAATATATATAGGCCTATATGTAGTAGCCTACGTTAATCACTCACTTCTTTGTTTAGTTTTATATATTTTCTTGTGGCAGTTTTGAAGGGATTTCAAATATATACGCAAATAATCAGTCAATTATGGCAGCAACTCAATGCATTTAGGCGTGTATCCTCAAGACGATCCAGTGCTGAAGTGCAAACTGAGCATCAGAATGGGGAAGAAATGTGATTTAAGTGACTTTGAATGTGGCATCGTTCTTGGTATTTCAGAAACTGCTGATCTACTGTGATTTTCCCTCACAACCATCTCTATAGGATTTACGGAGAATGATCCGAAAAAGACTAAATATCCAGTGAACGGCAGACCATGCCTTGTTGGTGCCAGAGGTCAGAGGAGAATGGCCTGGTTCGAGCTGATAGAAAGTCAGTAGGCCTAACTCAAATTAGCACTTGGCACAGGTCCGCAGAAGAGCATCTCTGAATGAACATCACATCAAACCTTGAAGCAGATGGACTACAGCAGCAGAAGACACACAGGTGCCACTCCTGTCAGCTAAAAACAGGCTAAAATTCACACGGATTCACCTAAATTGGACATTAGAAGATTGGAAAAACTTTGCCTGGTCTGATGAGTCTCGATTTCTGCTGTGACATTCAGATGGTAGAGTCAGAAATGAGTGTAAACAACATGGATCCTTCCTGCCTTGTATGGTGTAATGATGTGGGGGATATTTTCTTGGCACACTTTGGGTCCCTTAGTACCAGTTGAGCATAGTTTATACTCCACAGTATTGATGCCGACCATGTCCATCTCTTTATGGCCACAGAGTCTTCTGATGGCTGCTTCCAGCAGGATAACATGGCATGTCACAAAGCTCAAATCATCTCAAACTGGTTTCTTGAACATGACAATGAGTCGATATGGACCAACATATCTGAGGAATGTTATTCAGTCATTGTAAAATGTAAAATGTATTGAAACAAATGTTTGAAATGTGGAAAAACTGTTAACAGGATTTTTAAGTGTCTTTTTTTTTTTTTTTCAGAAGCACAAGTAAGGCCAGGAGGAGTGAATGATTGTGACGTGTTTGTCGTTTGCGCCATCTAGTGGACAATTGAAAATCTACACTGTCCTCTTGGAAAAGCCAGATTCTCACCACCAAAAGCAAGATTAGGTTTGTTTTGCATCTCATTAGACACAGCTCTTTCCTATATATTAAATACGTCTTTATTCAGCCTGCTTTGTTGGCTGCCGTGTTTAAAGTTTAAACCAGCTGAACATCACCTTGTCCAGGACGTGAAACCATCTAAAAGACAAGCAAAGACCAACAAACCAGCATCCCTTTACAGCATCCATTCTCCCAAACATATCATGGATGTATTTTTAACCCTTGTTGAAATCCATCATTTATGGCTTCATGCTTCCTGCATGTAATTATACGGAGGGGTCACTCAGCGAACGCATGACACATGTGTGGCTGCATCTTCACATCCTCAGGAAATGTGTTTTTAAGAGAGTAGCGGGTGTTAATAGATTTCAGATCGCTTGCAGCTGCCCTCACAAAGAGCTTCAAAGTGAAGAAGCATCAGATGAAAGAACGTCACTTCATCTGTCACAGACATCTTCATGGGACAGAGACACGCAACGCTGTGTGCTCGTCCCGAAATACAGCTGAGGTCATGACTGCACGCTAGTTTCCTCAAGGACTTAACCTTGAGAGTATTTGTCTATATTTTTCTCACTTTTTTTGCCATGAGAAAACTGACTGTTTTTCCTGTGCTGGATAGTTTATTGACACGATGAAAGATAAACTTATGCATAAATGACATAAAGCCGTAAGTGAAATAGCTGGAGTTATGCACTTTGAAGGCCTTAGATTCATTAACACAAAAAAGTGGATTCAGAACTGACAGCTGTCAGTCAAGTGTTACTGTACCATAGACAGCAGAGTGTATTGCTACTGTCAGTTTGTCTCCAGTAAAACCAAACATTAAAAAAACAAATAAAACATTTTAGTTCACATTGATTTTACAATTAATTTGATTTTAAAGAAATTATGAATTTTTATTTACAAGCTTGAGGGAAAAATATAAAAAATGATTGCCGACACTTCTTCATCATAAATTCTAATCCTCATCCTACAGATCTGAGGCCAGTTGCATTATGTTAAGACATTGTCTTAAGATCTATGACCCAGCAGTTAGTCAAGGAACAGTTAGTCTTACTTTTCGGTATCAAATTAGGCCCAATGCATGTTTTTATGTAACTGACTTAAAAAAGTTATGAACAGTCTTAAAGAAAAAAGTTTGATGACTAACTTGTAAGACTATGGCGGTCTTACAAGTTAGTAAGACCACTATATACACCCATATACAGTTTTTCCCTTCATATTTAGTAATATTATTGATTTGACACCACTAACACTGTAGGATGAAGCTCAATAATGACACTATTGTCTTCTGTAGAGTTGCTTTATATAGTTAGTGAATTAACTTTACAGTTATTGAACTGAACTGAATCGTCACTGAACTGAAAAATGCTTATATTTGATGAAGTTTGCATCATTAATTCTGTTATACTTTCATGTATATTACTTTAAAGCTGCTTCGAAACAATTACTATTGTATAAAGCGCTATAAAAATAAACGTGACTTGATTGACTTCCAGTTCCTCAACGGCCTGACACCGACTTTCACCTCTGAAGGAAGACTGAACTACACATGCTGCTATACATGGCGTCGCTTTGGCACTTTACTAAGCACCGGCTGAATTTGTCATTCAAACTAAAGAAATAAAATGTTCCTTTTAGGTGTAATATTTGCCCCCTGAATTTGATTTTCAGAGTAATATTTGGTACATTTATGAGGACATATTCTTTCTAACCATATATTCTCTCTGCATAACATGATGGCAATTAAATCAATTCACAATGTGAATCATTAGATGTTTTCATTAAGCTCTTACTAATTATATAACATACATTTTAACACATATTTGATGTGATAATATATAAGCAAAGAGTATAACTTGAAGAACTACATCAGACCACCAAAACTGGCATTTTGGCCTGATCCTCCATTCATTTCTGACCCTGATACACTGTATACATGTATATTGATAAACTAAGAAAAAACTTGACAAAAAGGTATCTTATGAAGTAATAAATGAAGTCAAACACACACCATGGTGTGCATTATCTAAATAAAGGTGAGCTTTAAGAGACAGACAAGAGCATAATAGGCTATTGATCAAAACATCAAGTTGACTCTATAAATTAATGAATTATGAGGGGGTTCAGTTCTGAAACATTGATTGGTCAAATGGTCA
Source organism: Leuciscus leuciscus (assembly GCF_965113295.1). Lineage (NCBI taxonomy): Eukaryota > Metazoa > Chordata > Actinopteri > Cypriniformes > Leuciscidae > Leuciscus > Leuciscus leuciscus. The sequence continues at coordinate 61,058,127 of NC_138725.1, forward strand.
CCCATAATGGGGTATAAGTGGCATCTGGGAAGTACAGGCAACAACGCTGATGTCACATTGCTTTTTTACATCATAGGAGCCAGTTGGCATATGGGGAGACCTTTGAACTGTTCCTCATATTTCACATGTTGGCAGATCATCATGCTTGGGGAAATGAAACGCTGCTGTTTGGAAGGTGATGGAGTGAGTATAACAGAGAGAAGAGACAATGTGAACGACACAGTGTTGTAAGTCTAACCTTTTAGAAACTGAAGTGATTGAAATTGTATGTATATTATTACACAAAAATGACAGTTCTATCAATAGTCCAGTTTCATGCACTGTGTGTTTGAATGTTTAGATGTTGTGTGACTGTGACTCATTTCTAAATCAGCCAGAAAAGACATGCCTCACATCACAGTTCAATAATCTGAAATAATTCCTTTGCTTTCATTGCAGGAGTTAAAATCCACAATCACCAGAACAGCAGCTCAAATCATGTAACTGTTATCCCACTCACACTTTCAGTCAAATCATGTAGCACAGCGAGGGGTTGCTGCATATATAGGAGACGGCGTGAATAAACTGAGCTTGATTGGCTAGCAGCTGTTTAGCATACTCTCCCTGACTGGCTAAGGAGCTGACGTTGATGAATTGGTTCTTTACTGATAGGTTCCTCTAAAAAATGACGTTTCGGAATGAAGGGCAGGGCTAAAACTATAGGGAGTGGCTAATTTAATGTGTGCTGTCAATCATCATGGGCCCTCCATCCACACAAAAGAAAGTGTTTTCACCTCCAACATTTTTGTTTAAAACACATTTACTGTTATATTTATAGTTTAAAACATAGATTATCAACTCAACACATTCAAAGAAAAGACTATTTCATCCTTACCAAATGTACACACAATTTCACTTTTAATCCACAGAACAATTTAACAATTGCTCTATTTACCACAGTGGTAGTATTAGAAAGATAAATATGGAAACAAAATTTGGTAACAAAATTAGTAAAATCACACCAGAGAGTGGAGGTAAAATAGCTGATGAAAACCTATTTTTCAAGCTATAACTAACAATTCATAAATCAAGTGCTCATGACATTCATGTTCCTGGCCAGTTTCTTTTTAACACAATATTAATCATCACTCAAACTGCTGAAAGAAAGAAAGTGCGTATAGCTAACATGAAATTAACTATTTTAATCGTGCGTTTCTTGGAAGAACTGAATGGTATGGAGTAGCCTACTTTGGAGGCCTGTGTTATTTAACTATCAGGGTCCTTTCCTTAAGTATTGTACCAAATTACACCGCACTGTCATGTAGCCTTAAAATCATATTAAAATGTGTGTTGTGCTGGATCTCGAGATCTCATGAAATGAATCCATCCATGAAGCCAGGCGCTTTTAACCAGATAAACGCCGTATGGAAGGACTAAGCTCATAGAGATGTGACCCGCCATTTTGTCTCCTGTTTCTCGTCAGGTCGCCTGCCAACTCCGCGTCACAGAGAAACACATGGTCCGCGGGGCTCCTCAATACCCTCGCGTGCCGCACGCCCCATTTCAAATAAACACCCGGGTCCACTTGGCCCGGCGCTACCCGCCATCTGCCCAAACAGAGCACGCGGAAAATAAATGCTGCTCTCCTAAACAAATAAACCCTCGCGCCATTCAGAACGCGCGAGATGGAAGCGCGGGATAGGAAAAAACACGATTTATCCTCGCGAAAGATAAACACGGCGACAGGTCTCCGAATATATGTGGAGAGGGTAGGTTTCACAGAGTGTATAGTCACCAGAAAAGTAATCAAGAGGAAAGTGTAGGCGAGGTCGTTTAAATGATGTAGGCCTAAAATTATCAAGTTTTCAGGCCGAAAGCCACCGCGGGCTGCAGTTACGTGTCAAAAACGTCAATTGTACATAGCCAGCCACATAGAGAAAATATTATATAAAATGTTTTACATAAGGAAACGGGTCAGTATTGAATTAGCCGTCTAAATGTAGGATAATAATGTAAATATCTATTTTTATTGATTGTTTTATTGAGTAGGCTACTTTACTCAACCATTAAAAGCTAGCCTATTTGTTGGTCTAACGGCGCCAAATCATATTTACTCAAATAATATAATAATTATGACAAAAAAAAAAAAGAAGATATTATTATTACACAAATTAAATATATGTTTACTTAATGTTTTTATTAACTTCTCAAAATACAGACACATTGTTAGCGGTTGCAGTTTCAGTCATATTTGTAACCAGTTGTTGCATAGCCTACTTTTCTTTTTTACACACAAAAAAGGCCATGTATTAAAAAATGTCATTATCTGCAAGCTAGTTTCACATATTCTCTCCAACCACAAGGCATCGCAGCCTCAGAAGTGGAATGTAGGATCTTCTAACAATCAATGTGGAGGTAGCATTAGCCTACTATTCATAGTTTTATGTTTATTATCAAAAGTTAGATGTTTTTGAAAGAAAGTAATACTTTTATTTAGCAAGGATGCATTAAATAGCTAGATAAAAAGTGACACTAAAGAAATGTATAATTTACAATAGATTTCTGACACTAATGCTGTTCTTTATCTGTTCTTAAGAATCAGTTTCTACAAAAATATTAAGCAAATTAGTCATACAGTATTTCTGAATCACGTGACACTCATATATATATATATATATATTTCATTTGATGTTTATTAATAAAATAAATATTTTTACAATATTAGTCCCATTGTAAAAAAAATCAGAATTTCTGATCTTCACTTCAAAAATATTAATTTAAACAGTGTGTGCATAAACATCAAATGAAATCAAAATGAATAAACATCAAATTAAATACTTTTTATGAGCAGGATTTCAAAATATTGATTGATTAATGTTACAAATAGAACAAACATTTCAAGCATATTGAAAACATTGTGGTTCATTATCATTGTCTGTTTTTACAGCAAACTTGCGCATCAACCTTTCATCCAGTAGAGGGCGATAGAGCACCAAAATGCAGTTGGACCAGGACAGGGGACTCTGAGGCCTTGCTCCTGGCTTGCCTTTCTTCGTGTTTCAGGTTATTCATGAAATCACAAGAATCTGAGATGTCTGAAGGTACAGAGCTGTGTGAATTCTTCATCAGTCACTTTAGAAATTGTTATGTTTGTTTTCAAGTATGTTGAGATGTCAAGTGATGGACCGCTTTGTGAACGTTTAGTGATGGTATCACAAGCATCATATAAGGAAAGATTTTATGATAACATTTATTCAAAAACATAATTTCATAATAGGCTTCATGAATTAAAGAGACTGATTTTTAAGCTACACATTTAAAATATAACATTGCATAAAGAAAGAGTCTTTCTCACTCTCTCTCTCTCTCTTTCTCAATCCCCAGGGCGGAGAATGAGATGATTGGCCATCTTTGCGTTTCGTCGTGCAAGAGGCAGGGCTGTCAGAGAAAGCTGTCCTTTTAGGGACATAATTGAGGCGGGCAGGACGGCATGTGTGGGCGTGATAGGTCGATTGTGTCAGAGAAAGCAAGATTGACAGGAGTGACAGCTCCATTTATTGGCTGCTAGAGTCTAGTCAGCAAAAGGGCATTCAGGGCCACTGGCTGGCTCTGCTGGCGGCCTGTGCAGTCGGCGCCTGGTGAGTAAGCATTTAGACAGCAGCCCTCAACGCTGCAATGCATGGGAGAAATATCTCTGTCAACACTGACTGTGATCTTTGACGGTGCCTCTAAAGAGGAAGGTCATACATATGAATGCAATCTCTGTCACACTCTTTTTCACCGACACTCTCGCACATAAACACACACACATAAAACCAAGCCTGACATAAATTGCACATAATGCCATGTTGTCAAACTCTCTTGGCACAAAGATTCAGCAATAAAAACACCCTTGACTAAAGGTTCAGACTCAGAGTCCTTACCCTGGAAACATTTCTCAGCAATGCGTTTATTGAATGTTATCTTTGTGGAAGGATTATAACTTTAACACATTGGCTGTAATACAGTTTCATGTTTGGTGTTTGACATTCTTGCTGAATGTAAAGATTGAGATTATCCTTAAAGGTAATGTGGAGGTAATACAAGGTTTTTTCATGAAGACAGATTTTGAATGATGGGTTGATAAAGTCTTGTAGTTTGACAGTATTATAGACTGACAGAGAGATCAGTTTAATTTATATATATATAGAGAAATGTATTCATCTCTATATAATATGTTACTGTTCAAATATTTTGTTAAATGTTTTTGAAAGAAGTCTCTTATGCTCACCAGGCTGCATTCATTTGATAAAAAATACAGTAAAAACAAAATACCGTGATTTTTTTTTATTATTATTGCAATTTAAAATAACGGTTGTGTATTTGAATATATTTTCAAATGTAATTTATTCCTGTAATGGCGACACTGAATTTTCAGCATCAGTACTCCAATCTTCAGTGTCATATGATACTTTAGAAATCATTCTGATATGATGATTTGCTGCTCAAGAAACATTTCTTATTATAAATGTTGAAAACAGTACTGCTTAATATTTTTTTGGAAACCATAATACATTTTCCCAGGATTATTTGATGACTAGAATGTTAAAAAAGAACAGCATCCTTGCTGAAAAAAAGTGTTAATTTCTTAAAAAAAGGCTTAAACTTTTAATCAGTAGTATTAAATCTATATTCATCTATCTGTCTCAAAACACACACACACACACACACACACACACACACACACACACACACACACACACACACACACACACACACACACACACACACACACACACACACACACACACACACACACACACACACACACACACACACACACACAAATAATATAATCAAATACATGTAAATTATTTATAAATAGATATATGGATCCGTGAAGTGAAGCACACTCCCTGAAGGCATTATCTTATGAATCGCTTTGAATGAATAGTTCCTATCAATCCAGTTTGACATCCTGTAGGGTGTGGCCAGCGCAATTCAAATTCTGACTCCTGGATTGAAAAGGAGCCAGTTGTTCAATTCTACATTGTACCCAGTCCAATCATTCAAATCATCACTTTGTCATCACACAAATCATCAAAAAATACAGTACAGAAAAGATGGTTATACCCATTATACCCCAGAAACATTTTAGGAGAACAGTATATGTATTGCCATTACTGACAGCATAAGACTTTATTTAATCTTTTTTGGTTTCTCTTTGTCTATTTCCAGTAATGCATGAAGCCATGGAGTCATGGTAAACAGCATATCTCGTACAGGAATTTTATCCAACATGGAGGATGAAGAGATTTCTCCTGGAGAGTTCTGGGAACTCTGTGTATGTGATTTCTGATAAAATAATCCTGCAGTTGTAACTTTGGTCAAAAGTCCCCTGTAATTGTTGCACTTGGCTAATGAATGTCTATGACAATATTTAACTCACAATTTTGGCTTCTTTGCACACACATAATCATCCACTCACAGGCACAGATATACACACATCAAACAAAAATCTTTCTTTTATATATGTTTGCATAACCTTTCCATCAAACAAAGGTGAAAGAAAATAAACACTATCCAGAGGAAATGTCCTTCTAAAGGAAACATGCTCACTTGGTGTTATAGCATGCTTTGGTACTAAAATATTTGGGTTTCAGTTTTTTAGAAATGTTGTCGTCCAGAGGGTTGCGACCTCAAAATGTTAAAACTAGAGTTGTAGAGATGCTTAGAGAAAACTGAAGAGAGACTGCGCCTAATGGAAAATGTAAGTATTTTATTCCAACTGGCCGTATAGGAAAGGTTTCACACCATCAGACCAGGATTGAGCAGTGTCCTTCAGACTAATAAAAGCAGGCGATTCATGTACTTAGAAAAAGGCCACAGAAAGTACCACCTAATATCCTAAAGCTGTCATGCTCAGAGAATCACTTAATAAGGCACATAATCGTAAGAGGCGGCCAAGACCTCAGATGACACTAAATCAATTGGCAGACGGTAACTCCTCAGGCGGGCCGTGGTACCTAAGCTCTGAGTTATGACTTTCGGGGTGCCCCAGGGCTCAATACCCGGCCCACTCACACTTCTCTTCGTCCCAACTTTACCCTCTGGACTTAATTCATTTTTCCCTTGCTGGATCTGACAGGTTGCGTGTTACTTGGCGCCTTTCAAGTCGCCGGGCCAGCAGTATGATTAAGGGAGATGGAGGAGGATTAATGGAAAAATACAGGAACTGCGAGGAACGGTGTTGACCTAGAGGGAAGAACCTTACGTTAATTCTTAACATGCCGTTTGATTCTGGCAGGGAAAGATAAAAGGTTAAATGTCTCAAGAAACCATAAGTACGTCAGAAGTGTTTATTTGGTTTGTCCAAGCGTATATTGAAACAGTTGTTTGCGAAGGAAATTGAAATTATAGTACTGCATGACCGAGTTATTTGCTGTGGAGGTCTTGCTTAATCATTTCCATAGCTCATGTTGTCTTTGGTGTCAAATCCCATCTGCAGATGATACCACTAAAGGATGAATGGCAATCAGATGTTAGTTGTTTTTTGAACAGAGTTGGAGAGCGTTTTCGTACAGTAATCATGAGAAAATGCTGTGCCCAGAATTGAATTCGCCACAAAGAACACTTAATCCCTGTCACTTCTCCATCTTAACCAGTATGCATCTATTGTTTGCTTTGTGCTCATCCCGAAAAGGAGACGTTAAACGCCAGTAGAGGTTTTCCAGGTTAGCTTACCACATTCTCCTCACTAATCAAGAGCTGCCTCGCAATAACGATAAATCTCTCATTTTGACGTGCGGCATAAATAAAGCAAACAGGCCTTGGTTTGATTACCCAGACTCCCCGTGAACAGACGGGCATTTGAGTGGCTCTGCTATTTATCAACCTGGATCTCCCTTCCTCTCAATCTCTCCAGCACTCAAAAAACGCCGTCACTGATTGCGTTTAATGTCTAACACATGGCCTGGCCAAGCATTCCCACTGCTGCCCGGGGAGGTGTTTGGACTGATTAAGAGTACTGTGTTTGCGGCCAAAGACTTGGGTTGTGAAACCGAAAGGTTCTGGCAACGCGGCAGAATTCCGAGTGTAGCTCTAGGGATTCGAATGTGGTTGTCCCTGTGGTTAGCGGACAGAGTTTCTACTCTTGGAATCTTGCAGAAGCATCCAAACGGGAAAGAAATGGCATAGCAGCAATTACTTATTATCCTGAGGAGTTTTCCTCACTTCAGTGCTTTACCTCTCTCTCTCTCACTCTTTCTTTTTCTCCTTCATCCATTCAGCACTTCTCCCTATTTGCCGGCTGCCTGGGGTCACATTTAACCTGGAAGTGCTCTGATTGAGCCGGGGGTCACTTCACGGGCCCCCAAATTGCCTGCACCCATCCGTCACTGTCAGGCCATTATTAGTGCTATTATCATCAAAGTCACAGTCTGAATTATAGCGCATGCAAAAGCTACGCCGCTCGGACTTAACGGCGACCTGAGCCAGGATGACAGCGAAAAGGGTTGAGACCTTGCCGATGACATCACTCTAATCCCTCAAAGGCAGAAATGGCTGATGCTGAACAGAACGGTGTTCTGGGAGAAAGTTTGCAGGTTGCACAGCTTCATGTCATCTTGAAACTCTCAGATTCATGTTAACAGATGACCGTAGGCCAGATCTGGATCGGCTGGTGGAATAGTGAGCATTTATTGGGGAAAAGGTCTTGTTTCTTGCTGCAAATGCAATAAATTAGATGTTAATAGTTAATGAGAATCAACTTTTGACACGTTGGAGTTTACTCATTTATCGGCAGGTGTTTTTATAGAAAGAAACTTAAATATGAGGGATGCTACAACATGTGTGATTATTTCGTTAATGGTTTACATGCTTAATGGGATGAAAATTCTGTCATCATTTACATTTACTCACCATCATGTCGTTCCAAACCTGTATGAGTTTCTTTCTTACGTGGACCACAAAATAAGATATTTTGAAGAATGTTGTTTACCAAACAGTTTCGGTTCCCATTGACTTCCAATTTTTGTCCATGCGGTGTAAATCAATAGGAACTGGTTGGTTATCAGTCCATTTTTTTTAAATATCTTATATGTTCCACAGGAGAAAGTAAGTCATTTTGAATGACATGAATATGAATAAATGATGACAGAATTGTAATTTTTGGGTGAACTATTACTTCAAGTATAAATGTTCACACAATAGTTTTTAATTTGTGTTTTTACGAGTTTGTCATTTTATCATCAAAGTAAGATGTGAAAGTATAGGTTAGTGATTCTGTAATATGTCTGATTTAGGATAATGAAACTAAACATAAAGAAACTACACTATTTGCCTTGCATGAGATTGAAATTGACTTGTAAATGCTGGGTTTGAATGCTTGTTTCTTTAAAGTGTATCATAAAGTGTATCATTTCTGAACAACAAAGAATTGTACAATTAATGACATTTTTTGGGCTCGGTTGTCTCTGCCCTCTAAACTGTTATACACATATTTAAGCATCAAAATGTAAAAAAAATGACACATTTCACCTTAGAAAAAGAGAGAGTGGTAACCCTTAACCTGGTTTTCCCCATCAAAGGCTTGCAAGACCCCTGTCCAGCACTCCTTCACATTCAGTGCTGCCCTGGACACCGAATGGCCTGCATTGTTTTGCACTCATGTGTCAGTCTATGTTGTCTCTCTGCGACAGATCTTAAGGCAGCGCTGTTGTCCTTCCAAATTAAGCTTCTCCATATGCATGAGCAGAAAGGGGGGAGAGAACGTTGGCACCGGAGGAAAGAAGTGCCATGGTGGGGAGTCTAAACAAGCTACAGACTGCTGAGCGGCCTCAAAACACGAGTTGTCCATCAGCGATAGGTGAGTATAAGAAACAACAAGCTTCTGCATGCACATCCATAGGGAAATGTTAAGAGGTGCATTAAATACAGACATTATAGTATTATAGTAGTACTGTATGTGTGATAATTTGTATCATCCTTTTTTGCCTGGGTAGCTGGCCTACTTTTCTCTCCATTAAATCATTTTCGGGGCGCTCCCAAGGGTTGATGGGAGTAGGGTCAGAGATCAACTCCAACGCCCCCATATGGTCAATTAAATCCCACTCAGTGCCCAGGCAGGGCCTCTTTCTTTATGGCACTATTTACTCTTTTATTTTCATTATGTACAAAGAAGGAGAGGGCAGGGAAGAAGAAAGTCTTTGTCTGTTACCTGCACTAGCAGGTACGATTCACATTTGGAATCATATGAATTTAATGATTGTAGTTCTGTTCCTGATTCCACTTAATTCTAGTTCATTGATCATCACATGCTTCTTTTTGTGGTTGGTCTCAAATAATATGGGACAAAAAAGGGCCGTGTAATCTGAGATATCCACAGTGTTCGCTATTAGTTTAGAGATGCAAGTATGTGCAAATTTGAGTGCACTATGTTTAGTGATTTAAAAAATGGTCTTAATATATATACAGTATATATATATATATATATATATATATATATATATATATACTGTATATATATTAAGACAATTTTTTAAATCACTAAACATAGTGCACTCAAATATGCATATCAAAATATCAAATATTTATATACGCTACTAGTCAAAAGTTTTGGATCGGTAAGATTTTTAATGTTTTTAAAAGAAGTCTCTTCTGCTCACCAAGGCTGCTTTTATTTAAAACAACAACAACAACCATATTGTGAAACATTAATACAATTTAAAACAGTAATTCTATGTGAATATATAGTAAAGTGTAATTTATTCCTGTGATCAAAGCTGAATTTTCAGCATCATTACTCCAGTCTTCAGTCTCACATGATCCTTCAGAAATCATTCTAATCTGATGATTTGATTATCAAGAAACATTTCTCATTATTATCAATGTTGAAAACAGTTATTTACATTTTTATTTCAGGCTTCTTTGATGAACAGAAAGTTCAAAAGAACAGCATTTATCTGAAATAGAAAGCTTTTGTAACATTAAAACACTACCGTTCAAAAGTTTGGGATCAGTACGAATTTTTATTTAATTTTTGGGGGGAAATAAATAAAAGAAATCAATACTTTTATTCATCAAGGATGATTGAAATTGATCAAAAGTTACAGTAAAGACATTTATAATGGTACAAAAGATTCTATTTCAAAGAAATGCTGTTCTTTTGAACTTTACATTCATCAAAGAATCTTGAAAAATAATTGTACACAACTGTTTTCGACATGGATAATAATACTGAATGTTCTTTGAGTATCAAATCTACATCTGCAGATCAGCTACTTTTGTACAAATTCTGATGCAGCATAGACAAGTCTGACAGTCACAAGACAAACTTCAAAGCTGCTTCAGACTAAATGGGGAATGGCAGCCCGTGACCCAGAAAAGAAGCTTCATGCTGTACGTGCAATTGATTTGTTAGGAGAGAGGTGAAAGGCCTTATGGTTAAAGTAAATAAAAGAATGCATATCAATATATCATCAATACTCCTCTCTATGCCATTTCGGAGCCTCTCAAGAGGCCGAAATGTGGGGAGTAGATCAATAACTAGTCTGTCTGAGCAAGAGATGGTGGCTCTGCTATCACATATATAGTTTGGACTGTAATAACATCTGCTGTGATGTAAGATATGCTTTAGTCACAGATCTTCATGTTTGGTCTCTGCAGATTATGAACAGGTCACGGTGGATCCGGCAGGATGAGTAAGTCATTTTGTTCATGTAAGTTAGAATGAACCTCTCAGACGGTCTGAACAGAAATGACTGGCCACCAGGATCAATTTAGTGTGGATTTCATGCTTGTCTAATCACCATTATAAGAGAAGGTGCCAGTTTGCTTTCATCCAGTGTGTTAATGTATCTTTCTTAATGTCCGTAGAGAAGTAATTCTGTAGTCGATGCCATTTGTTGTCTCCTAACAGTGAGTCTTTGTGTGCTAGTCTGTTTTAAATTGAATGAACAAGCTGATAAAGAAATAGCTATGGATTTAAAATGAGTCAAAACGTACATGATCCCCATTTACTCCTTGTATTAAGATCTGTTTTGGGTAATCACAAGTGGACAGCACTAATTGCAGGTGTAAACAGGGTCCAAAATACACTGAATTGTGAACCTATAGATGAAATCATATTTAAAATCCATGTGACCAGACCACATTTGAAGTATAAGAACTAATTCAATGTACCTAGACAGTAGTGAAGAGCCGCTTTACTTACTCGCCTGTGACTGTCGATCACTGAGAATAGCTGAGAAATATATGCCTTTTAGAAGCATTTTACTAACAGGTATAGATATAATCTGTCTTGCCTACGCACTTGATTGGATCCAACAGGGCCTTGTTTAACTGAGCCATGTTCACAAACCAGAAGCAAGACAGTACTGGTTCACATGGCACTATTTGATTGACCTTTTGTAATCCACAGACTGCTTTAATGAGTTACAGGATCCACTTTGTTCCTGCCCAGAGCTGCTTTCCTCCTCTCATTCCTGGAGAGACCTCTGTTTTACAACCTCAGGTGCTTCTGGATACACTTAGTGCTCACTGTACGTCACCTGGGACTGCATGGGGTCAACCCTTACCTGACCTCTCACTGGTATCTGTGCTCACACAGCCAAAAGAAGAAAGAAAAAGAGAGTAAGAAATAGGAAAGTGGCCTATAAAGTCTCCATATAATGTGGAATGAATTTCAAATCTTTAGACTTGGATAGATTTAGATACACATTTTGGTTTAAGACAAGTGCATTTATACATGTCTTAATGTATTAGGCTTGTAATTAAATATTTGAATAGTACAACATATTAAATCTCCTTATCCATTTAAAAATCCATACATTTAGCCTCTTTGTTTTAACATTTTCTTAAAATAATTTGATTATCATGGTTGAGTGGTTGAGCTTGACAAATGCAGCAAATGCTAAAAATAGCCTAATACTTTTTTTTGATGGAAATTTTTAAGTAGGCCTTACTTTTTGTTATGTTTTTGGTCAGTAAAGTGTATTTAGTTCAAATCTTTTTTACTACAATTAATTGAATATCGTTCCAATATATTGAGACATTTATGATGTTTTTAATGATGTCTATGACAGTGATTATGATGATTTTAACTATTAGTCAATATGTGTTTTTAAACTAGCTACAATTCACACCATGGTAATTTAGTTAGATAATAGTTTATCAAACATATTTAATAGGTGTTAACACAAAAACATGGGATATGTTCAAATGTCATGGGGACATTGAAGTGTAGGCTACTGTATTTTGTGGAATGTGCAGTAAATCAAAGCTGCTATTACTAAACAACAACAAAACTACAGTTTTATGGTTATGAAGAGGTTATGAAGATCATTAGAAGTGGCTATATTAAATTAATACTAATATAATATGAATATGAAGGCTATAGAATAAATAGCAGTTAATAGCTTTACATTATTAAAATGCCTGATGTTAACACAACAGCTAGCCTATAGCAATTATGAGCTGTACTATATGATGCTTTTTTAATCAAACTGGAATTAATTTAAGACATGTTAGCCACTGTTAAAACTTTTAGAGTCCTTTATTTTTTATTAGTAGTATTTTTCTTTATTTATTACACATTGTACTCGTATTTAAGTGTTTTAAGACGCACTCGTGATGTTGACACTCCAGAGTGTCTTTAACTTTAATGGAAATGCCACGAGCGTGAAAGTCATCAGGCTGTCACGGATCTGCGCGTGGCCATGACCGGCATGATAAAGAACCAGACGCTTTTCCGGCGAGGAAAACGGCTAATGGGCGAAAGATGAGGAGAAAAACAATAGCGAAGCGCATCCTGTACAATGGATACGAGGGATACGAAGAGACACCCGAAGACACCGGTGCGAGGGCGAACCACGTCTTCAGTGTATGTAAACATCATCCTTTTGTTGCGTAAGTGTCCTTGTTTTACAGACCCTTGATGTAATTATGTGACTGTCTTTCAGCAAGAACCGGCGAAGAGGAGAAAATGGAGAGGACTAAATGGAGAGGACATCTCATCTTGTAAAAAGTTCAAAACAAAGGTTTGTTACTTTTTAATGCTGACTAATTATAATCAGTTTAGTTTTTTTGCTGATAAGCATTGCTGAGTAGATTAGAATAACTGCTGCAATGGCCATTCTTACCATTTATAATAACTTATACATTTTTAATTAGATATTATAAAATAATACAATTACATGAAATTACATGAAATATAATATTTATATTAAAATTATTTACTGTATCTTCCATGTGATAAAGGAGCTTTTAAATTATTTATGTGTTTATTTATTTCAGACTTGATGTAGCTCATCTGCAGTTTAAAGCTACAATATGTAAGATTTTTGTAATAAAAATATTCAAAAATCACATGCACAATCCCAAAAGTTCCCAAAGATTTTTAATTTCAGAGAAATTCCAATTTTAAACAATGTCTCATTCCGGTTCACTTGTCGCCTGTCAATAGCCACGTTTCCATTACCCTTCAAATTGCGCAAATTGAAATTGCGAATTGAAAATACGCCCAATGGAAACACGTCAATTTCGCAAAAAAATTTTTTACGCTCGCATGTGGTGGTTTTTGAGGCAATTCGAAAAAGAAATATTTCGCAAAAATGCAATGGAAACAATTTTTGCGCATTTATAGGTCACCTGACGTAGATGACGCGGTATGTTTGGACAGAATACGAAACAGAGTTCTTTATTAAATTCATATAAGACGAAAGAATTACAGGCAAAATGGATTCTAAACCTCAAATAAATGCCACAATCAAGACCTCGAAGCAGATATGAGGGAGAAACACCCAGAAACACCTCATATGTGCTGCTCACAAGTATAATAAGGGTCGTTCCTTACCATTGATGCTTGGAAAACACTCATACATCTACTTCGATTAATAATAATGGCTAGTGCAGTGGCTGGGATATAGTCACTGATCTATATAGAATGTCATTATATAGATCAGTGGATATAGTACATAAACCTACCAATGTCCGTTGCCATGGTTTTTGGAATGATTTTACTTATCGCGAGAGGAAAAAAATGAAGTTTTAGTCGCATAAGATCGGTCAATGGAAACGCTGTCATTTCGCAATCGTTTTTGTCGACATTTAAAAAAAATCGCAAAAGTTTTGCGCAAATCTGTAATGGAAACGCGCCTAATGACATAATATCCGCGTTATCCCTGGTTTCCGCTTGTACTGCCATAGTAACCATGGCGACAGACGTGGACAACTGCGTTACGTCTAGCGGCACGCTCACACTGTTGTTTCGTTCAAACATTATGGACCATGGCAAGCAAAATTTGAGACAAAAGGAGAACTAAAACGAGGATCAATATCAGCGTGCCGTCTTCGAGATGCCGAGAGCTTCGCGTCCACGACTAACTTCTACTTGACAGAGACGCTGCTTCTGCATGCACTTTATTAGACAGGTGAGCAAATGTACATAAAGTAATCAATGTTATATAGCTCAACATGATGAAATGTTAGAATATGACCATTATGTTATTCTAATGTTGATCTAGCTTACTGCTAGTCTCATACAGATAAACTAACACATACAATATCATAACTTTCAACACACTCAAATGCAGTTTAGTGTGATAGTGTAGACCAAGTGAAACAGAGCTGCGTTACCTCACAAGTTTCATTCGTCTAATAAACTGACCTGTGTGAGTAGTAATTCAGCACTTGCGTGTAGTTCGGTAGAATAAAATGTCCTTATTCCTTTATATCCGCGGGACTCGCGTGAGGCGCTGATATCTGCCTCTCATTAGTAATTGCGCCCTGCTTCATACCACAGTCATGTTATTCACTCATCCATAAACATTATTAGATCCTGTGGCATGACGGCAAGTTCCATAATTCCGCTTATACGTCATCAACCTACGCCTTTGTTATTGTAAGAGGTTAGCGACCCCTAGCGGCGAAAAAAAATTACATATTGAAGCTTTAATGAGGGTTAATAGGATCACTTACAGTAAATATGAAGACACTAGAGGCTTAATTTGGATTTCCGCAGACTGTCACACTGGCAAAACCCTCTGGAGGACCTTTAGGCACCATTTCAAAAAAAGAAATCAGTTCTCTGGGGAACTTACATGATGGAACCCCCAAGTTCCTCCAAGAACTTCAAAGACTGTCATCAGTTCCTTCATGAAATCCCATCATGAGGGAAACGTTTTGAGGCACTTTAAAAAAATATTAAAGTTTGTAATAACAGGAGTACAGGATATCTGAGGCATCTTAGAATTGAGGATCTTTAGAGGGTTTTGTCAATGTGATGAACCTCAAATATCTTTTTATTTATTTTTAAATTGTCACAAAATGTCCTTTTTTAAGTTACAAACCACACCAGAACCACTGTTTTATTTCTGTTTGTTCTCGAACAGGCTTTTGAGCCCCTTGGAGATGCAACAAGGGATGCAGATTTCACTATGGAGGTAGTAACTTTATTAAAAATCTCATATTTAAATTCACTGCATTAATTAAATCTTCTTATTTTTAAACATCTAAGTGCCTTTTGGAAGTCTAGAGCCAAAAAGTGAATTGCACTTACACTCTTTTGGCTCCAAACACTTGCTTTCCATGAGTCCAAGTTTCCATGCTTTCCAATGCAAAAAACAGCATTTTTGATAAATTGTTTATACTAGTTTGAACCCATGTGTCCATGTCACTGTCTATACTATTACAATGGGATATGAATAATCTCCTGTCAGGTGCTTGGAAGCCTCCAATCATGTTCAAGGGCGGAGCTTATCGCAATGGTCCTCAGTATGCAGAGGGAGATGGACGGCCTTCGAGAACAAATCAGGAGCCTAACAGGTAAAGTGGTGGACTTCTGAAATGAGGAGGCAAAGTGCCCTCGCTGGGTTTGGTTTTTTTAGTGCAATGCATTTCCATTGGCAGGGAAAGATGTGCACCGAGCTGAAATCTTGCTAACAACCGACTCATTCACAGCCCATTTCATGTTTCAAGATCATTTCAGTTTGAGGAAAAGTTCAGCAAGTTCATGAGGAAACTTCACGTCGAAGAAAGATTTAGTATTACTGTGGTGTGCTATGTTACACAACACGTTACCAATTGTGAGACGGTTTCAGACTAAATTCATACTTTTTCTTTTACAGCTTGTGGGAAGTTGGCTCAGACACTTGAAGAGTTGATCGAGAGGAGTGATAGATGGCTGTGTGGCAGCCACGAAGCTGCAACTCCCAGCATTCCAAGGGAGGCCGAGAGAAGCAGGCCACCCAGTCACATTTCTCCTCCAATAGTGCTTAGTGGAAGAACAGATGAATGTGCAAGTTCAGAGCAGCAGGGGTGTGGTCAGTATGAGGTCACACAAACAATGCAAACGCAAAGGAATGGAACGCTTCTGGAACATGAAGTAAGAGTTACATTTTAGATGCCGGCGCTGTAATCAGTTTCAGAACTTGTCCAGAACATCATAGAATCTTCATAGAATACCACGTGTTTAATTGTTTTGACAAAAAAAGTGTTATTATCCTTAGTTGCTGTTTTCTTTAACGATAACTTTAATAATAGGTTAATCTGCTGGTTATTTATTTGATTAATTGGACATAATGCCCAGTGCCCTCCTTAAACAATGTGAAAAAGTAATGTTTACATTGGGTCCAAAAATGGTTCAAATGAAAAAATCAAAATCAAAAAGTTTTTAGCATCATTTGCTGTTTTTTTTGCTACTGTTTAATTACTATAATTATTATAGTTCATAATTAATGACTATATTAACAATCAATTAATTTGCTTATTTTTTTTATTAATCAGACATCATACCCAGTGCTCTAGTGCAAACAAAATGCATAGTAATATTGAAGTAATGTACATTGTGTCCAAAAATAGTTAAAAGTTACACATTTTTATTGTAAAAATAAATAAATATATATAATTTGAAAGCAACAGTTTTAAATAACCAAAATTACAGAACTACAAACTAAGTGTGAACAGATATTTGGATATATATTAATTATGCATGACTTAAACATATCATATACGATTTCAAGTTCAGTTGTGGTTCATTTAAAACTTAAATGTGATGTTTAACAGCTAATATTTGATTAAGTTGCCTGCACAATCTTTGTGAAAGTTTAACAATGGCGAAAATTGTATCTCTGCATTAGACAGTAGAAATACTTGCATTATAAGATCAGTATCATGACATTAAATGTGTTTTTTAGGTCGTAGAAATGCATTTTTCACTTTTTTCTGACAATGTTTCTTCATGCGCAATGCAAACACCTGACTAATCGATAATGAAATTTACTGTAGATTATCAGTTTGAGTTGTAGCCCTCATTTATTGGTCGGTGACTGCATTTTTTTGCAACTTTTTTTGTTCCTCAAGGTTATCAGTGCTGATCTCCTGGAGCGCTGCAACACAGGGACCACAGCTCGGAAACTCACCAATGACCTGCTGCGCAGCCTGTACGACAGAGACTGTCTGGCTTCTCACTCAATCTCAGGCATCGTTAACAGCAAGCGAGGGATGCCTAAGCCAGCTCTTCCGGCACATGAGATCCAGGCCATTCTGAGTACGTATAAGGGACGGTTTGTAACAAGTACTGAACTGTTGGCGTCCTTTAGTTAGTTTGAGAATTCATTCAGTTCCATTTCATTAACTGCAATCAGGCCATAGTGAAGTTTTTGATTAATTGTGGTCTCAAGTTTGCAGCTTTGATTACCAGTGAAACATTCTCCACAGGGACAGTGCAGCGGTTCTTCCCCGGAAAGACAGATTCAGAAATAAAGGGCTACATTCGACAGAAGCTGCAGAATGAGGCCAAGAGGCTTCGGAAAAGGCCACACCCTGCTGATGATCCATTGGTGGGCTCTTTTAAGGAGGCAGGAGCAACGTTTGAGTATTGAATGTTGACTTCCTTTGGACATCCCCAATGAATTTTAAAATGGAATTTAACGACTCAAAATTCTGTTATTAAACTTAAAGGTTCAGCAAAGTTCTATCATCATTTACTCAGTTTTCATTAATTGCAGTTCCAAACCAGTATGCATATAGGTTTCGCACGACATGAGGGTGAGTAAATTATGACAGAATTTATTTATTTTTGAGTAAGGCTGCACAATTAATCTAAATAAAACCAAAATCACTATATGGCTTAGTGTGATTATCAAATCTCAAAGACTGCGATTTAATTACATAAATATATGCGCTGTGTGTTTCAGAGTGAAGCGCAGCACTGTATTCATTTACACGGGAGCAGCTCATGATCTGGTGTTTTCAGGTCATTTATGCCCAAATCATGCAGCCCTATTGCTGAGCGAACTATCCCTTTAAGATCGTATTTGCAAGCTGTAGAGTACATGACAAACTATGTGTGTATGATCTTTATCATGTTGATTACACAAAACTGTGACTTTGTATTGACTTGAAATTGCAAAATGAACCCTGGAGTCACAGTTAGAAGTAGATGGAAAACAGTATCTTCGGCGTACCTCCAGCATCACTGCCAGACATTATCACACACTGTTTGTCGTGCGCTAAAACTTCGAACGAAGTAGACTGAGCTGTGAACACAGCGGCAGATGGTTAAGCATCGCTCTCCTGTAAAATTACATGGTTGTCACTTGGTAGGGGGGTTACATCGTGATTGATGTAGTTCAGACTTGTGGTATTTTAGTAGATCACATGTTGAAAGTGTGCCCCGGCGTGTAATGTGAATATATTTTTTTGTGTGTGTAATGTGAAATACGCGCGTGCCTCCTATAGCATATTGGACTCCTTACTGTGGCCTTATCAGTCAGAAAACTCAGCAGTACAGTTCTCATTTCGAAAGCACTGTGATTATATCCATTAAAAAAAACCCTGGTCTGTCTTGAATGTGTGGCGTCTTTTCTTGTCTTGATTGCAGATTCTGTTCGCAGAAGCTTATTGAATCGGCTGCATGTAAACGTACACGTTTTTTTTTTTACCTTTCCAGACAGAAGCACGCAGGCTCCTGAAGGCCAACGGCTGTGTGAGTAAATTAACCCCGCACTCACCAGCTGTATCACCGCACACACCCCTTTCAGAGGGAAAAAAACACATCACCGAACACATGGCACAAAGGACGGCGTGGGAACTGCATATGGTACATAATCAATAGGCCTTATCGCGCACACACAACCCGAACTGCAGACACACCAGCATTGGGCTAGACCATTATCAGTGATACATGACCCTAATCCATTTAGGTGTCAATGATACAACAGATTGGGGTTCGGGAAAACAGCGGTGTGGCACTGGGGACGATATCTTCACCGATCCAGCCATCTTACAGACCTTGCCTGTATTTCCACTCACTAGATCTGCTAACAGCAAATCAATGGGCTTCTTTTGTTTCTGCAGGTTCAGACATCCTCATTGTGTTGTTTTGTTATCGGCGCCGTGTTGTGTGTCTGTGTGTGTGTGTGTGTGTGTGTGTGTAAATCGCTTTGAATATGCCACCAGGATAGAGGCCTCTCCCAGAATGTTTTCTTTTTTCTAATGTGAGGATGTAGACGTTGCGAGGAAGCGAATATTTCAAACGGCGTTACAGTGCGGCCATTTGATCTCTTGAAGGCTCGAGTTGATTTACGGATATGAAAAGTGCTTCAGTTGTATTCGCCAATATTTTCACTGCGCAGTCAAAGAAAACTTCAAAGTTGAAGGTCGGGGCGTTAAACAGTCCTCCGGGCTCGCATCCTTCTCTGAAGGGGCCAACGCAAACACGCCTCGGCCCTTCGTGGGGCTCTCGCTGAACCTGGGTAAAAGCAGCAGGGAAGACAACCGAAATGAAACGTCTGCTGAACGCAGGAGAAACGCCTCCTCCTGTAGGCCCATGCGTTTCCCGCAGAGCTGTAATATGTCATCTGGGCAGCAACTTCGGTGGAGGACATATCCCACAATGCCCTGCAAGGCAGGGTGCCGCGGTACCCGTTGCGGCTCACTAACATGCCTCCACGTGCCATCTCAACTTTTCATTTGTCTTCTACCTGTCAACCGGAGGAAATAAATGTTTGGAGGAAATGATCCTCCTCAACGGTTTGTGCCGTTAAATGACAATGCACTTTTATTCAACAATCCACAAGCATCTTAGATGAGCACAAAAAGTCTAATTCAATAATCTTAATCCCAGTCATAAGATATATTGTAAATTTCAGGGACTAGACTCTAAAATGTTGGATTACATGAACATTTTCTTGTGTATGTGTGTACTATAACTGCTGTATGTAGCTTTGCTTTTATTTGTTTTGCTTTGCTTGAATTTTTTTGGACCAAATCACTATATTTTTGGTTTGTTTTCTATTTCTATTTGTTTTGTCTAGATCTTTTGTATGTATAATATAAGCCAAAAGCCTAAATATAAGCCACTGTTTTTTGTTTGTTTGTATTTTTCCCTTCTTTGCTTTGTTTTTGTCTTAATCTTTTGTAAAATATAAGCTTATGGATTAATAATGATTTTTTTAATGTATAATTGCTATATATAATTGCCAATCATTTTTTGGTTTGTTTTTGACATTTCTTTGTTTTGTTTGTATCTTTTGTATCTATAAAAAAAGACTCAACTGCTGTTTTTTTTTGTTTTGTTTCTCTGTTTCTCTGCCTAGTTTTGCTTTGATCTTACATTTGCGTTATACGAGATCAAACAGTCACACTGTGTTTTGTTTTAGTTTTGTAGTCCAAACAGCTGTTTTTGTTTTGTTTTGCATTGCATTGCTAAACTTTTTGTTTTATTTGGATATTTTGTGTGCATAATTTAAAGTCTGAACAGCAGTTTTATTTTTTTGTGATCTTTCATTTGTGTAATACAAGATCAAACGGTAGTGCTGTGTTTTGACTTGATCTTGTATAGGCTATGTTTAATGCAAGTCCAAGCAGCTGTTTTGTTTTGTGTTGCTTTGCCATACTTTTTGTTTGGTTATTGCATATGTGTAAAAATACAAACCCAGCTGTGTTGCATTGTGCTTTTTTTTGTGTTGTTTTTTGTTTTGTTTTGTTTTTACAACGGATCCATTCTTCAATAAACCTCAGTACTCTTTTAATTAGAGGTCTTTGACTCATCTTGGGATTCTTGTTGTTCTGTCTGTCATGGCGGTAGGACAGGGAAAGACCAGCTGTCATGTTTCCAAATCAACAAAGGCTGTTTTTATATGCATTCTCTTGGGATGAGTGTGATTTTCCACCAGTGAGACTCATAGAAATCCATTTGGAAACGCGCAACGATCTGAGCACAGTTGACATTCATAGTCATGCGTGTAGGAAGAACGTTTTTTTGCGGCTGTTTCTTTCTCTGCATGTTCTCCCGCTGAGAAGTGCATGTTCAATTAAAGCACAGGGGGTGACCATTGGTCCAAACCAAACAGAACACGCATACGGCATCGGCTCGGGATGGTCAGTTGTCAGGGCAACACGGCCCCTGGAGAGGGACGAGGGTGAAGCAAACACCTGCCCTGCTCTGATC